>NC_132781.1:65836561-66145114 GCF_048418805.1 Vulpes vulpes
TTATGTTCTCTTTCCAAGATGCAGTTTTCTCATCTGAGAAGTCTGTTGCTATAAATAAATCCAAATACTTAGCAGAGGACCTGTATGTTTTTAATGCCCAATAAGTTACTTATCTACCTCTCTATTTATCCATCCATATATGCTTAATAGGGAGAGACAAGAAGTTAATCCCCAGACTGGATGCCTTGATGGATTAATCAATATTTCTTCTGAACCTCAACAGGATCAGAAGGACCCCTGCAGACTAACACTCAGCACTGAGGGCCCAGTCCCAGGAAAAGGTTGAAGAACAGTAGGCACAAGCAACTGCCAAAGCATGTGCACCCAATGCGAATCAGTGTATGCTCTTTTGTCCTCCTTTTCATGAAAACAAGCTAACATGTATTTCTGTGACAGGCTGTGGAATAAGGATGACATCTTCAAACATGCCTTTACCAGCATCCTCTTCTACTGAAAGGATTGTCCAAGGGAGGGAAACAGCCATGGAAGGAGAGTGGCCATGGCAGGCCAGTCTCCAGCTCATAGGGGCAGGTCATCAGTGTGGAGCCAGCCTCATCAGTAACACATGGCTGCTCACAGCAGCTCACTGCTTCCGCAAGTAAGTTCACAGGGCTGTTGTGAGTCTTCTTTGCCTGGTCATCAATTGCCACCAATTCAGCGCTTGGGGAAAGTTTAGCTCACCAGTTTCTCTTTTACTCCATTCGGAATGAGTAAAAACATGACAGTCCTGCTCTGTCCTCTAAATGCATGATGCTTGCTCTACTCCCCATTCATGTGCTCCTTTCTCTCTTTTCTCAATATTTATGATGTTTGGTTTGTTTCACTCTTATGGTTCCAACCACGCATTTTCCCATATTATCATAACACTAGTGTTATCTTTCCTACTCTATCATAAATTGTCAAGACTGATTGTTATACATGTAACAAATATAAACTCTTCCATGTACTGAAGAACATTAAATTAAGATCATATTTTCAGCTGCTTCTGTTAACATTCTTTTTCTCTGATTAACCCCTTTATTCTCTGTCAACATCCACCATCACTTTATAGGTAAGAAAAAATGAAGGATAACACTCTTGGAGCTCTTCCTTTAAGAACCATGCGAGCTGTGTGTTTCAGAGAAGTATGTGTATGACAAGAGGGACTTGCCATCCTGTTTGACTGCCTTTCTGAAAACTCATCATATATGACTTGACAGGAGCGCGCTGCTTGGGCTTTCACAGCTATCACTTCTAAGATTCAGCTGTGTCAGTTCACATACATGGACCTCCTGTTGCCCCAGGAGATCAAGCACAACTCCTCTCTCCTCCCTGAGGCTTCTTTTAAACTCTCAAAAGACAAAAGCCTGAATAAAGCATTCTTCACACTCTTTTTCAGAGGAAACTATGGTTGGTATATGAGGGGGCTCTTTGCCATTCTTCCAAGAGTAACACTCAAATAGTTCCAAGGTGTCTACACCTTTCTTTATGGGTAGAGGTATAATGAACATGTCCAGGGGATTTAAAGTGACTGTTACTCTATCATTAGAGAAAAAAAGGGATTCACTTATATACATTTATAACCCTCAAAATAATTAGCATCATGCTTTAGGGGAACTTGAGTTCCATTAATTTAAAGCTTTCTGATTTTGGAGTTCATGTAGTTCTCCAATTTTTGCACTTGTTTTGGAGGGTGTCATCCATGTTAGGTTTTTTTTTTTTTTTTTAAGATTTATTTATTTATTTATTTATTTATTTGACAGAGAGAGAGAGCACAAGCAGGGGGAGCAGGAGAGGGAGAAATAGGCTCCCTGCTGAGTAGGGAGCCAGATGTGGGGCTCAATTCCAGGAATTGACCTAAGCCACAGGCAGACACTTAATTGACTGAGCCACCCAGGCACCCCCCATTTTAGTTTATAACTGACCTTTGTTTATATAATTAGAGATAATTTATTATCCAGAATGTCAATTTATTAATATCTAATGCAGAATATAAAATACAATGATTGAAAAACATGTCTCAGCAGGTCGAGTGAAGTCTCTGTGTGAGATATCATCTAACAGAGATCAGCCACTGAGTGTGATAAAGTAGATATAACTGGTGACCTTCATAAGAGACACTAGTATTAGTGGTATGATGGGGAGAGGAATAAATTCAAGAGAGAATTGGAAGAAATACTTGGATTCTGTGAGTTTAGATACCACTTACAAGGAGTTTTTAAATGAATGGGAACAGAGAAATTTGACAGTTAAGGGTGGTTGTGGACTCAAAAGAAGAATTTTTTAGATATTATAGCATATTTTTATGCCAAATGTGATAATTCAAAACCATTGGGAAAGGTGATGGTCCTGGAGAAAGAGTTCAATTTTGGGGGTGATATAACTCTCCCAATGCTATAATTGCACCTTGCATTATACTATCATGAAAGAAAAATACAGTGTACTTTGAGGAGAATATCACAATTATCCAAATAACTTTGAAATTATTATAAGTGTATCTTTTCTACAGAAATAGAGTATTTTTAAGACTTGTGTTTAAGACAAATCTTCATACCCTTAGGTCCATGAAAATTGATCCCAATCTTTGTGCCACAGTGTGGGTGGGAACAAAGTTCTTGACAGCATGTCAGGAGCCACAGGCCATCTCTTTCTGACACTAACCCACTGGATATATCATTTACCTGAGTGAGTCATTTAACTTCTAAGTTTCAGTATCTTTATCCATAAAATATTGATTGAATTGAGTCTATTCCATGAGATCCCTTTTAGTGGACAATACATGCAGGGATAGGGTATTTTTATTTGATCTACTCAGTCTATGAACTCTTAAGGACTGACAAGTCATATATTTCTTTGTATCCTCCAGATTTCTAGTTTTCAAAAGGATGCTTCAGCCCTAAGATTTTTTTTAATTTTTTTATTGGAGTTCAATTTGCCAACATACAGCATAACACCCAGTGCTCATCCCGCCAAGTGCCCCCCTCATTGCCATCACCCAGTCACCCCAACCCCCACCCACCTCCTCTTCTACTACCCCTTGTTCGTTTCCCAGAGTTAGGTGTCTCTCATGTTTTGTCACCCTCACTGATATTTTCACTCATTTTCTCTCCTTTCCCTTTATTCCCTTTCACTAATTTTTATATTCCCCAAATGAATGAGACCATATAATGTTTGTCCTTTTCCAATTGACTTACTTCACTCAGCATAAGACCCTCCAGTTCCATCCATGTTGAAGCAAATGGGTATTTGTCATTTCTAATGGCTGAGGAATATTCCATTGTATACATAGACCACATCTGCTTTATCCATTCATCTTTCTATGGACACTGAGGCTCCTTCCACAGTTTGGCTATTGTGGACATTGCTGCTATAAACATTGGGGTGCAGGTGTCCCGGCGTTTCACTGCATCTGTATCTTTGGGGTAAATCCCCAACGGTGCAATTGCTGGGTCATACAGCCCTAAGATTTCTGCGTCAAATAAAATCTTCCTTTAAAGTATTAAATAAATAAAATAGCCTTCTCCATCTCCAGGTCTTTGTGATGCCCACCTCCTTTCTTCCTCCCACTCTTAGACACACCAAGCCTGCTCATCCTTGAAGGCAGTACAGAATACTTTGAAAATCACTGATCTTTTAGGTTTTTTACTACATTTAGAAGTTCATGATTCACCAACACTGTAATCCTACATGAACAAGGAAACCCCCTTTACGAATTCTTCTCCATGTGATCTCCTACATAATTTTCCTTTACACAGACAATATCAAGATTCTATATATTTCACAGGGATAAGTAGAAAAACAGGAAACTGGGCTTTGGGAAAGAATAGGGAGGTAAAGAGAGAGTAGTACTAGAGAGAATTTGCTTGTAATGGAGTCTTGTGGGAGTGAAAAGCTTCTGTGTGGGGAAGATCCTCAAAAATGCTAAAAGGGACTGACCAGACCAGGTCAAAAGCAGGAGTGGTGGGGCAAGGGGAGAGTCTAACAGCATGACACTGAATTAGATCTGCTTAGCTCTTCAATATCTGGATAGTGTATGGGCAGAGGGTGGAGAAACAAACCAGTGTGCACATAAGTGTTTGTGAAGCAGGGAAGATCACACTTTGTGTCAAAGATCACAGTAAGCTACAGTATACAAGAGCAAACAAGTAAGTCATTAAGTAAGAATGGTTGGAATGTCTGATACAGACGGAAAATGCCTCCTAGTATCCATATTATCCAAAACAAATCAAAATAAATTTCTACACATTTCATTGAAATTATAGAAGAAAGAATCTGAAGAGTTTTTAACAAGGAATTAAAAGATTGGCAATTAATTATAAATATCAATTACTATTATTAATAAAAATAAAGCATGCAAATTCCAATTAGCTGCTGTGCTCCTTTTAATTTTAGAGGATGTGAAATATTTTTAAGGGCTTTTATACACTCACTTGTCTCATTAATATTTTAAACTCTATTTGCCATAAGGCCAACAATGGTAAATTCTCCCACAAGAGAGATTTTTCAGGAGCATAATCCCAGTAGTTGGGAGAAATACAATCTTCATCTCTTTTTTTAAAAAAAGATTTTATTTATTTATTCATGAGACACAGAAAGAGAAAGAGAGAGAGAGAGGCAGAGACATAGGCAGAGGGAGAAGTAGGCTCCATGTAGGGAGCCTGATGTGGGACTCGATCCCAGGACCCTGGGATTATGACCTGAGCCAAAGGCAGATGCTCAACCACTGAGCCACCCAGGTGCGCCAAGAAATACAATCTCAATCTCTTTTAAAAGATACAGTTAAACATCACAAACCTTACTCTTAAATTTTTTGCAGAAATAAAGACCCAAGGCAATGGATTGCTACTTTTGGTACAACTATAACACCACCTGCAGTGCAGCGAAGTCTGGGGAAAATTATCCTTCATGAAAACTACCACAGAGAAACAAATGAAAATGACATTGCTTTGGCTCAGCTTACTACTCGAGTTGAGTTTTCAAATATAGTCCAGAGAGTTTGCCTCCCAGATTCATCTATAAAGTTGCCACCTAAAACAAGTGTATTTGTCACAGGTTTCGGATCCATTGTAGATGATGGTGAGTAGTTCAAACTAATATACTTAGTGCAAATTTATCTTGAACTCTAAGGAGCTGTCCTAGGAATCCCTTTTCATACTTTTCGTAAAAATAATGTTGATGCTTCCAATGTGTATGGCCTAGAGCAGAACAAGATGGTATGGTTAGAAAGTAAAAGGAATCGGGTCCTTTTCCTTGAGTTCACAATTAATTGGAGCAGCAGTGAAAAAGAGGAAAGGCTAATAGAGAAGAGAAGAACAGACAATTTTAGGTGCTACAAGAAGGGCCGAAATACTACTACGGAACTACAAGGGAGTAGTCTAAATTGTGTTTCCCAGAGGTAGAAACTCCTAGTTAGCATATACTTCAGATCACAATCTTAATGATAGTTTTTTAAAGATTTTATTTGTTTATGTATCTATTTACGTATTTATTTATGGAGAGAGAGAGAGAGCATACGGGCAAAGGAGTAGCAGGGGAGAGGCAGAAGGAAGAGGCGAGGGAGAGAATCTTGAGCAAAGTCCACACTGAATGCAGAACCTGACGTGGCTCAATCTCACAACCCTGAGACCATGACCTGAGCTGAAACCAAGAGTCAAACCCTTAATGGACCAAGCCACTTAGGTGCCCCAATGATATAGCTTTTCTTTCTTTCTTTCTTTCTTTCTTTCTTTCTTTCTTTCTTTCTTTCTTTCCTTCCTTCTTTCTTTCTTTCTCTTTCTGTTTAAATGCTTCCTCATTTAATGAGGATTTCTGATGATTATAAGCATAAAGTGTTTTGTGAATGTTTTGAGAGTTTTCATTTTGGTTAGTTAATTTAAAATATATTTCTTTTCATCTGTCTCATCTCATGGGTGTTGAAAGATACCTGTTCTATAAATCGGAGACCAGAACTTAAGATTTCTAGGTATTAGCTCATTCCACACTGAAGAGAGAGATCAACTGTTTTAAAGTGGGAAATAAGAAATGTTTAAGGTTCTATCAAAGATCATCCTGAAGAAAGTAAGAGACAAATGCTAATGGATTTTACTTATTTATTTGTAAGTGAGCACAAGCAGGAGGAGGGGCAGAGGGAGAAGCAGACTCCCTGCTGAACGGGGAGCTCAATGGAGGGGGGATGGATCCCAGGACCCTGGGATCATGACCTGAGCTGAAGGCAGATGCTTAACCAACTGAGCCATCCAGGAACCCCTGGCTTTTTTTTTTCTTGACAGAGCTCTATTATATGTAAAATTTCCCAAAAGCCCCATCTCCAACTGGACTTCGTGAGATGTTGTTACAAGTCTCCTTTCGTGTTCTCTGCCTTCATCACTAATTTAGGACTACTCACCAACAGCTTCAATCTGGAGTCCTAAGCTACTTCCTTTCCTTCATGTAATCTCCAACCTGTCTCCATACTGGCATGAGATTGCTAACATATCTTGGGCATTGGTTCTGTCCCCATGCTTCAAGACACCCCTAAATAACGTACTATGACATAGAATAGGGCAAATAGCACTGTGCAGCTCATGCACTGGTTTCTGCTTGAATATCTTTCAGAAAATAAATGTACTTCCCTGAGACTTAATTTCCTTATACAGAAAAGGGTAGCAGTTGGTCAAGATCAGTATGGCGAACCCTCTTCTCATGAAAAAAAAGAAGTGTATCCACGAACTCTATTACATAGAGTTTTGTAGGGGTTCTAATAACTTGAAGATTCACAAATATGATATAATATTGGAATATGCATGTTTATTGCTCCTTGCATTTAGACATCTATGAAACAACATAAATCAGGCAATAATTCATTATAATTAATGTTAATAATCTTTTGTTTTTGTTCCTAGGAATATGCAATATATGTGTTTTACATGTTTTGGATACAGTTATATTCAAAGAACACATTTTCTGTTTGTATGTGTATGTTTGTTTGTGTAATAGGACCCACACAAAATAAACTTCGGCAAGCCAGGGTTGAAACCATAAGCACCGATGTGTGTAATAGAAAGGATGTGTACGATGGCCTGATAACTTCAGGAATGCTGTGTGCTGGATTCATGGAAGGAAAAGTAGATGCATGTAAGGTAAGTCCAAAGCCAACATCAACATTTTGAAAGGAAAATTTCCATTAGCTATTTCTAAACTTGGCATGTATTTCCTCTGGGAGAGGAAAAAAAAGTCATCTCTTTCACCAAGAATTCAGTTTATTTAATAATCATAATATTAAAAAATTCTTGTATCGAGTGTTTACTGGGTACCAAGCCAAGTGCTTAGCACTTTTTATATATTGTTTTATTTAATATGGTGAAATCGAAGAGGTACTATTATTATGCCTATTTTGCAAATTAAGAGATTAAAGTCTAATTGCTCCCTATTTCTGGTTCAAACAATTACTGCTCTGTTCTATTTTTTTCTTAAACAAAATTGGAAACAAAAGACAGAGAAATCTCTCCTCTGAAGACCATTTATTCAGCTTTGGCATCATCTCTCGTGCATCTTGTTTTCATTCCCTGGCCTACAAGTCTCTCTCTTCATCCCTCTCTCTCTACAATGATCTTGATACTTGAAACAGCTTTCCTCTCCATCCCAAGCCTGTAGTACTAATGCTGATCCCACGATTGAAATCTTGGATTTTTAGTTCCTAGGTTTCCTAACCCCCACTGATCTTCACTTCTCAGTCATCATTTCTAGAGTCACATCTTGAGCCTTGTCACCCAAAATTGTTCCATATCCAAAAATACTAATTCCCCAAATCTTCCTATTTAACAACTATCTTCAATCCTTCTGGCCTGCATTTTAAGCTATTCCTGCTCCTTAGGCCACGCTCTTTCTGTTGCACCTCAACCTACCAGTCCTCATCCTCCAACATACACAGCCACAGATATGTATATCATGTCCTTTCTTTGTTTTATTTTGTCCTTTAGCTTTTATCACCATCCAGTATATAATCTGTTTTATTTAGATGGTTTATTTTCTGTCTCTTCCACTAACCAGAATATAAACTTCATGAAGGCACAGGTTTTGGGGGGTCTATTTGATTTACTACTATATTACCAACACCTAACACAGTGCCTGGCACAAATATTTGTTGGCTGAATAAAATGCCACTTTTCTTCGACTTCATAAAGATATATAGACCATTGCTTCTCTGCTTTATCACATTCCATTCATTCTTTCTTCCACTGTCAACTTGACCAACTTAGATTTCACTATTAATCATTCTCTGAACACTTGCTAATATCCCAAGTTCTCTTCTTGATCTCTCTTTTCAGTGTTTCTGTCTGACAAAATCCCAAAGCTGGAAGAACTTAATTACTTAATCTCTCTCTCTCTCTCTCTCTCTCTGCCTGTACCTATGAAGTCAAATGCTCCTGGAAAAATTATAACAGAACACATTGGTACCACTATATGTTCTCGATAACAAAAGTGACAATCTTATTTTTGTGTTTTTTTTTTTCCAAATCCACCTTCCTCTGAATTTTCCCTACACTTTCCACTTTCCTTAACTTTTGGGTTTTTTTCTACCTTTTTATTCTCAACTGATGATTTGTTTTCCAGTTTTCAAGGAAAAATGGAAGTCATAAGTAGAGGATTTTCTCATCTTCTCAGCACCAAGCGGCAGACCTGTCTTCATCTGAACCCCTTTGCTCCACCTTCAGCTTAGGTCATAACAGGAAAGTGACCTCTTCTCTGAGGCTGATCCCTTCTCTGCTCATTTTCTTGGCCTTTTGGGGAAGTTTACATTAGCATTGTTTCCTCTCTTTTCATAGTCAAGATTTCTCTTGCAGCTAGATCCTTTTCTATTCATCTCTCTTTTTTAGTTTTTTATTTATTTATTTTTTAAAAAATTATTTATTCATAGAGAGAGACACACACACACACACAGGGAGGGGCAGAGACATAGGTAGAGGGGGAAGCAGGCTTCCTGCGGGGAGCCCGATGTGGGACTCCAGGATCATTATCCAAGCCAAAGGCAGATGCTCAACTACCAAGCCACCTAGGCATCCTATTCAACTCTCTTAAATTAAGGCAAAAAACAAAAACAAAAAACAAAAAACAAAAACAAAAACCCAACTTTTTCTTGACCCATAATGCCTTCAGCTAGCACCACATCTTATCTCTTGACTGTGAAATATTTGGGAAAATGTTCATACTCACTGTCTCAATTTTCTCAGCTCCCTTCAAACCATTTCAGTATAGTTTCTGCTGAATCACTTCATCAAAATAGCTCTTCTTGAGGTTTCCACTGATCTACCAATGACCTTCAACAAATATCTTTTTGTTTTACTCTTTTTTTTTCATCTCCTAGCACCATCTAATAATGCTTACCACTCCCTCTTTCTTGTCTTCCTTGGCTTGTAATGATTTTCATCTTACATGTCTGTCTGCTTCTTCTCTCTTTCCTTCCCTTGCAGGCTCATTCTCTTAATCCTTGCTATTAAATTTTGGTCTATTCTGCCCCTCTTTTTACTGTATACTTTCTCCCTAGAAGACCTGACTTTCTTCCTTAGCTTCAAATGCCATCCTTTGACAGATGATTCATGAATTTATACTTCTAGTCCCAACCTCCCCTCTGATCTCCAGATTTACATATTCAGTTCTTACTTGACAACTCCCCTTGGGTATTTCAAAGATATCTCAAATTCAAAGTGTCACACCTGTCACACACTCTTCTGCTCTCTGCCCCCTCAACCTGATCCTCTCTTTTTTTTGTCTCTATGAAAGGCATCGCCTTCCATTCTGTTTAGCCAGAGACTAGAAGGCACTCTACCATTCTTTCTCTACCCCTTACCCAATTGATTACCTAATCCCATGGATTTCACCTCCTTAAATATCTCTGTCATCTCCTGCTTCCCTTCTTCCACTTTATCCTCACCACCTCCACCCCCCGCCATCCAGAGAAATTAGTCATCCAGCTAGTTTCCTTATATTTACCTTTATACTCCTTTACTGCATTAGTCATATGAAAGCCACAATGATTTCTAACAAGATACTAATCTGATATCCTGTTAAACTCCTTCTTAAAAAACTTTAGTGGCTTACCTTCAGTCTTAAGATAGAAAATATAACTTCTAATAAGGACCTACATAGTTCCTCAAGGACTAGTTCTCCTGACCTCTCCATTCTCATCACACAGCACTTGCCCCCTTGCTGTCTTCTATTCAGTCCTCCTTTTTTTCCCCCCAGACTTTTGTGTATGCCAGGCTCCTACATGCCAAAGAGCATTTGCAATGCTGTTCCCTCTGTTTAGAACGTCTTATATCCCCACCTTCCTTTTCATGGTTAAATCCTTTAGATATTAGCTCAATTACATCTCATCAGGAGATGAAATATGTGGGCTGGTTTAATATTGTTTTTATAACCTAAACTTCAAGTTTATGAGTATAGGAAACATTTACTTTTGGTCATCATGAATCCTGAATGCCCATCAGGATGCCTGGGACACAGTTGGAACTCAATAAATACTTGATAAAAGTAGTTGATAAAAGGATAAATGAGTGAGGTGGAAGAAGCACAGAGAGGTTAATTATCTTACCGTAAGTCACACAGCCAGTAATTAACAGAGCTAGTCTTTGAAACTTAGCAGTTCAATTACGAAGACCATACTTTAAACCACTACATGTATATCTGTTTATTTACTTAATTGTCCTTGTTCCAAAACAGATTTAAGAGGGCTTATATAAAATCCAACAAGCAAACATAAATTAGAATTAGGTGTATGAAAGACAAGAAGACCAAGCTCGGGAAAGCTGTTCTATGTTAAGACAAATTGTAATATTTTAATAATCTATGATATAAACTGTCTTGTATCTATTCTAGTTTGATATTAGTAGTTTGTGAGGAATCCTGTAGTTTTCATTTGAATGACTTCAGTTCCTGTAGTTTGCATATGAATGGTGTCAGTTTATGTCCACTTTTCAATTTGACCTAAGGAAGCACTACTAAGTTTTGAGTGTGCCTAAGTGTTTGAGAAGCCTAAAGTCATTAAGATAAAACCTAACATCAAAAAATCGGAAGCCAAGTAACTTGTGCAGAGGGAATACACAGAAAACGGGGTGGTTTGGTTAGAGTATAATTAGGGGAGGGTGTGCATAAGGTAGATTTTTCTGGTTTTCAGAAATTGTAATTTTTTTGATGTGCTATTTCAATTTTTAGTAGCAAATGTGTGTGTAGAGGATCTTATTAAAATTGAGTCTAACTTTACTCAGAGATCATCAAAACTTTCCACCTATGCTTACAAATACTAACTTACTAAATCATGCATAAGTTATCTAATCAAACTAGAAAAAAAATCCAAAGATATTGAACCAGAAATAGTGTAACCATTCCTTATGAATGAGGTTTAGCCTTTCTAGAAAACAATGCACTTTAATGTCTTGGACAAAATTTTAACTCAATTCAGAGAAACACATCATATAATTTATTTCTAGTGGCTGCCTGTTCCATGTACCAATTTCCTTCCCCCCCCCCCCCATGGAAGGAAGATATTGCAGTGACTTTCTTCCTGAATTAAATTGGATTTAATAATTTTAAATGTATTTTTGTTTTTTCTCAAGGGTGATTCTGGTGGACCACTGGTTTATGATAATCATGACATCTGGTACTTAGTTGGTATAGTAAGTTGGGGACAGTCATGTGCTCTGCCCAAAAAACCCGGGGTCTACACGAGAGTGACTCAGTATCGAGATTGGATTGCTTCAAAGACTGGAATCTAGTGTGAATTGTCCATGAATTATATCCGTGGCACACGAAGCTGAAGTCCCTGCATGTTGTGTATTATTTATAGTCATGTGGTTTGGATCAGGTTTTTTTCTGGATGTCAAGAAATCCTCTGACTCAGACAAAGTTAATATCACAAGGTGGTCTTTGCATAGAGAGCTCTTTCTACCCTGAGGGAGGAAGACACAGCAAATGGCAATTGAACCAACTCTTCACTCTTCACAAGGGAAACTGATGCTTATTAATGAGTATTTACAAATCTTTTCCTCTGATGGAAGACAAGAAACATCATTTTTTTCACAGAATTTGAGGAGCTCCCAGGGCTGCCAAAAACTTAATATATAATAACCTGGAGCATTTGTAACCCTTGTAGCAAAACATCATTCCCCGAGAATTCAGAGCTTCAACATTCTAAACTAATGGCTGGACATTCAATGGCTAGAATGGAGAAGTATGGACTTACAATATAACTTGAACTCCAACCTGGGTTTGTAAATAATAATACAAAGGATTATCATTAACAAGGAAAGTTGCCATTTAAAACATGTTTGAGTGTATCTGAATGTATTGTTAATATTGTTATATACATAAGCACTAGCTTCAGGATGCATGTTGTATTGCTAAGAAGCATTTTTGATTCATTCTTTAACAGCATCTTGCTGTTCATATATCTGTTGAAGTTGGGCCAGGAAGAAGAAAAAGGAAGAATCTTGGGAGCATTTTTCCATGTGGACAAAGAATATAAAAAGAACTAATGGAACATAGGCACACAAAGTTGTTTTCAAAAGATTAATAGGGAGAATACTCCTTAGATTTTTGGTGGAATGAGAGCTGTCCAATTATTTACTTAGAATTATTTACATCAGCATATTGTAACTGGTGCTTTTGTAAGTCTTCAGCTCTCTGACAGGTCAGATATCTTATCAGGTTCGGAGAATTGATTTGTATAAGCACTTAGAACAGTACCTCGTGTATATTGAGCACTGTGTGGATGTTTCTTGTAAATGGAGGAAAGGAATGCCTCCATGAGCTTTAAGATAAATTAAGTTAATTTGTCAAATGAGTGAATGACTTTGGGACTTAAATACAGCCCAGAGTCTAGTGGTAGAGACACAGGCTTTGGGGCAGCCCCGGTGGCGCAGCGGTTTAGCCTGCAGCCCAGGGCGTGATCCTGGAGACCCAGGATTGAGTCCCGGGTCGGGCTCCCTGCATGGAGCCTGCTTCTCCCTCTGCCTGTGTCTCTGCCCCTCTCTCTCTCTGTCTCTGTCTCTATGAATAAATAAATAAAGTCTTAAAAAAAAAAAGAGAGAGAGAGAGAGAGACACAGGCTTTGGAACCACCTGCCCAAGCTTAAATGTTGGCTCTGCCACATATGAACTGTGTGTCCTTGCACCAGTTTCCTAACATCTCTGTGCATCAGCACTTTCATCTCTACAATAGAAATAAAAATACTATCTACCTCATATGGTTGTTATGAGGATTAAATGCATTAATAGAAGCAAAGCGCTTGGAATAGTGTCTGCAGACAGTATCTCAATAGGGACTACCTACTATTAATTATTATTAATGTGCCTTGGACTCAATGAAACAATACGCTTTTAAAAAGCTATCCTTTAAAATCATGTATTTGATGTCAGAATGCTTAAATTACACTGTAAAAAACCCCTAAGTAAAATACTCGATTTTTAAAATCATTTTTGATATCTCAGTATATTTGTGACTATGTCTCTCATAGACACAGTTGCATGGTACATGGTCGTCTGTCACCAGGGTTATGACTAGAGATGCAGCAGTATTCATCCTTAGGGCTCAGATGTGAGACCGCAAGTACTAGATTTGTTCTGATTTATCAGAGAAAAATCTAGCCTTTCTGTTTCTTCAGTGACAAAGTTTTGTTAATTTTTATGTATATGTGTTTATCTGTAATATATGTAAGCAAGATAAATCTAACTTTAAAGTTTTCCTAGTTATTATTTACATCTTGATATTAATATACAATAAACACAAAAGATCGTCCTTGTACACTTTCCTTTTAAAAAGAAAATGTCACCAAATTTCTGAATTGATGACAACTAATAACTAAACATCAGTAGAAGAGCAGAGTAAAAACTTAAATTTTTTTTTAATTTATTTATTTATGATAGTCACAGAGAGAGAGAGAGAGACAGAGAGAGAGGCAGAGACAGGCAGAGGGAGAAGCAGGCTCCATGCACCGGGAGCCCGACGTGGGATTCGATCCTGGATCTCCAGGATCGCGCCCTGGGCCAAAGGCAGGCGCCAAACCGCTGCGCCACCCAGGGATCCCAAAACTTAAATGTTTATAGTTTCTTCTATATGTAGAGAAACACCCAAAGCTTTCTAGAGAATATTTAGTAAATTTAAGAAATAACTTGATTCAAGTCTGACCTTTTTATATTAAAGCTAAACAAAATCTTTGTTAAAAACAGGAAAACAAATCTGTACATAAAATAAATAAATTTCTACTGTGTAAGTTCTATAACAATTAATATATACTTTTGTGTAGCTATATTTACATTTCATAAGATTGATAGCTTTTCTGCATGTATCTGTGAAACTGTACACTGACTTAGATAATCAATGCTCAATTCAATTCAAGATATTTTAATGCAAATGAGAGGAATAAGTACAAAAGGCCATAAGTAATTCTGAGAAATGGAAAAATAGATTTTTAAAACAGGATATACATGCCCTATTTTTAGCTTGCTATCTGACCTATTGAGCGTTGTTATAGGAATCATGCAATACCTTTTACCTCATGTTTTCCATCTATCAAATGAGACATTAAATGATCTACCTCATGGCATTGTTGTGAGGCTTTCCTGTTGAGTAAGTTGAAAAGTTGAAGAATGTTTAAAGCCTGCAAAAAAAATGCAAAATGTATTATTGTAAACTGTTATCAGTACAGACGATGCTGAAAATACATGGATTGTAAAAAAAAAGTGTGGTTTTTTTTATAGTATTGACATTTTTATTTATCAATAGTATTGCCTTATGAATTTTGCAAAAATATTGTGGTTTTTAAAAAAGCAAACCTGGTTTTGCCTCGTGTTGTAAATGTTATAGTAATATTCATGTCTTAAAAAAAACTACAATTTGTTTGATGCATTGTTTGAAAGACAGGTCAAATCTATTAAACTGACAGTAAACAATACAGCACAAAATCCCTGTAGAATCCTGATGGAATTTGGGGTGCCATGAAAACTAAAGGGTTAGTTTTAGTGCTAGAACAAGATTGGACCAAAATTTTTGCAATATTTAATCATCTCTCAGTAAAAATCGTAGTTCAACAACAATAAGAACAAAAATATATTAATGGGAATCTACCCTTTTCAACTGAATAAATCTGTCACGTTGTTAATATGTTTGTTTTGGGGGGTGCTGTGTTTAAGGCATTCCTTCATGTAATAATGAAAATGAAAAATAACCCTTGGCCAGTCCAGTGTTCTTCCCACTACTCTCATCTGAGTTATGCAGGTGTCACCAGCCAGGAATATTGCAGTTCTAGAAGTCACTGGAATTAGATTGTTGCAATCCAGTGTTTCTCCATGCAAAAACAAAGCAAAACAAAACAAAACACCAGTGAGGTAAGTTAAATTCACATGGTTTTCAGCAAAGCATCATTGGATGAAAACAGTTTTACAACTAGGATAAACAACACCACTTAAAAGTATACCCAACTATACCTAAAGAAATGAGGGTAATTTTTATGAGGCAAAGCTCCAGAGCTGGTTAATTGACAGTAATTTAAACCTTTAATATGGTAGAAATTAAAATTCTATACTATTTTTAAGTGAGGAGTAGCAAAAGATTGTGAACTCTACTAAACAACAAATGTCTGTTTTTCTCTTTCCTCTTTTTACTGCCTCAGAAAATCTGTTTTATAAACAGATAAAGCTACAGAAAGCCCACGAAAATGTAGTATATTAAAAATTTTGATTAAGCTGTTTTTGTACATACCTACAACAAATATTCTTTTACAGGTTTCAATATTTTCTTTGTCTTTAAGTTTTAATTGTAGCTAATAGGAATGAGAGTAATACAATCATATCATACAATTAAAAACAAATAAAACTTTATTTCCTACTGCCTTCAATCTCTGCAATGAGACATTGACCTATCCACCTCATGATATTTATGAAACTTCCCTGTTGAATAATAACATCCAAAAGTCAGAACATGTTTAAAGCTTGTTTGAAAAGTGCAAAATATATTACTAGGTACTGATCACACAACTGATGACAAACTTGCACTAAGATTGTCATTATGTTTTCATATTGTGTTACCATTTCCATTTATCCATACTATCGCTTGGCATAGTTTGCAAGTACTATTGTTTTGTTGAAATTATATTTAGCATTTTCTTGAAAAGAAATAGCATATAATACAACTCATATACATTATTTTTAATATTAATTTATTGCAAAAAGAAAAATAGGCAAATGAAATGGTTTTTCACTTAATAGCTTTATAATCCAGGGACACCTGGGAGTCTCAGTCAGTTAAGCGTCTGACTCTTGATTTCAGCTTAGGTCATGATCTCAGGGTCATGAGATCAAGCTCCCCATTGGACTCTGTGCTCAAATATTTAAAATTACTTTTAAAAGTTATTATATAGTTGACCATGGAAAATATCAAAAGTAGTCCAAAGTAAGCATTTAACAAAGTATATTTTTAAAACTCTGCTTTGTAACATTTTAGTCTATATCCTGGATTATTAAAAATTCTGTAAGTAACAAAGCTATGCAATAAAGAGAATGAGAAGCAGTTGTCATAGCTTTCCTGTGAAGTTCTATTTTTATACACTTTGTTCTATTGTCAGAATCTATGTCCCACCTTTTATTTAAAAATGTGGTTTCATAGAAAAGGAGATCATCCTGTTAGATTTTCTTCTCTTTCTACTCCCAAACTTAGGTGTTCTCTGTTAAAGATGTTCAGATGCCCACTTTTCAAATATTTCCAGAGAGAAGTTTCATAAATGCATGGGACTGCCTTCTTAATGGTTTTAATAAACACTTTCTTTTTTTAAAAAAAAAAGATTTTATTTATTTATTCATGAGAGACACACAGAGAGAGTCAAGACAGAGGCAGAGGGAGAAGCAGGCTTCCTTTTGGGAGCCTGATGCGGAACTCGATCCCAGCACCCCAGGATCATGACCTGAGCCAAAGACCTGAGCCAAAGATGCTCAATCACTTGAGCTACCCAGGCATCCCTAATAACCACTTTTCATCATCTGTATAATCGACCAAAAAGAAGAGGTTCTAAAGCAACCAAAATAGTTTTTGAGGGGTCTTAGGGAATGCAATCCAGGAGACAGAGTGGACAGAAACTGAAAATGTGCTCCGGATTGTAAGCAGGGGAATGCAGTTACAAAGGCAAAAACCACAAGGTTACAAAACTTGTTTTGAAGGAATTATGCTTGGTGCTGACAGAGCTAAATTATGTAACACATTTATTGACTATTTAGCTAAGAGGTGTTACATATCTCTATTTTGGTTCAAAGTAGAAAGATGTGTTCCAGAGGGTGGGCCAGGGGCAATTGACAAGTTGCAGCTGACAAAAGTAAAAAGTCCATGGTGTTACCAAAATTGAAAGAGGAGGCAAGCATAGGCCTGCCTCCTGAGTGTCTTCCTGACCCTATTTCAAATAACTCTCTGATGCTTACTTCATCTTTGAAATCTTTCACAGTATTCAAAACAAGCACCTTTTGCTAAACCTCAAACAAATATTTTCCTGTTTAGATATGTGGAGACTACTGAATTTTTGGGATAAATGTTCAATCCATTAGTGTTTGTCCTACAAGGGATAATTCTTAGGGAAAGAGCATTAGGAAGTTGAATGAACAGGCTGAGATGCCAGGAAGAAAAGGAGAATTTAAACATCAATAGAAAAAAAAAAAAGAAAAGAAAAGAAAAGAAAAGAAAAGAAAATAAACATCAATAGAATCTGAAAGTAAAAGAGAAGCTTTTGGAAAGACAAATTTTAAGCAACAGCTACTTGATAAAACTTTCAGAGAAAAGCGAATAATAATAATAATAATAATAATAATAATAATAGTTGGACTCAAGGACTAAAGGCCTTTTTTTTTTTTGCTTCTGAAATATTTTATTGGCTGTGTACAAGTGATTGCATATCATTGTCTGAACCAGCAGGAAGTCAACTATTAAACATACAGTTTTCCAAGTGAAAGGTAATTTAATTTTACCAGGAACCAATGTCATATATCCCAAGTCTCCAACCAACTTTCCAGTCCCTTCACCAGGTGTCTTAAAATCTGATTATTCTGAATTACTAAGCCCATGTTAGTTTACACTAAGATTCTGTGGTTATGCTACATATTCTTGTTCCACTTTGTTGAGGGAAGCCTAAGCTTATGTTAATAACTTGCTCAAGAGTTATAAAGTGATACAGGTAAGAACAGATTGACATGTTTTAACTGCAGAGTCAGGGATTGTAGCTGTAATGATCTGACTTTTAAAAATCTTTTTTTGTTGTTTTGTCTTTTAACAGATTTATCAGCAGGTTGCAGGGGAACATGGCCTTGAGGACTAAAATATTGATAATAGTTGAACTACCAAAAAAAAGTATTTTTTAAAGTAAAAGAAATGGATGATTGATATATCCCCTTAAAAAATACTACAGGAACATAATAACTAATACTTTTTGAGAGAGAGAGGGCACATAATTGTATCAGCTTAACTATTTCTATTTTTAAAAATCTTCCAATCCTTATAAATTCTTACATATAGTTTAAAAAGTTGACACACAGCATATATAAAATTGTGTTTTTTCATCTGAGATTATATTATACATTTTTCAATGACTATGTGGTTTGATATAATCATCATTTTTTTAAATTGAAGTTCAACTTGCTAACATATAGTATAACACCCAGTGCTCACCCCATCAAGTATCCCCCTGAGTGCCTGTCACCCAGTCACCCCATACCCCCAGTCACCTCCCCTTCCACAATCCTTTGTTTGTTTCCCAGAGTTTGGAGTCTCCCATGTTTTCTCACCCTCTCTGTATTTCCCACTCTTTTTCCCTCTTTTCCCTTAAACTCTCTTTCACTATTTCTTACATTCCCCGTATGAGTGAAACCATATAATGTTTGTCCTTTTCTAACTGACTTACTTCACTCAACATGATACTCTTCATTTCAATCCAAGTTGAAACAAATGGTGGGTATTTGTCCTTTCTGATGGCTGAGTAATATTCCATTGTATATATAGACCACATCTTTATCCATTCACCTGTTGAAGGACATTGTGACTCTTTCCATAGCTTGGCTATTGTGGACATTGCTGCTATGAACATTAGGGTGCAGGTATCCCAGTGTTTCACTACACTATCTTTGAGGTAAATACCCACAGTAGTGCAATTGCTGGGTTTAGGGTAGTTCTATTTTTAACTTTTGAGAAACCTCCACAGTTTTCCACAGTGGCTGTACCAGTTCACATTCCCACCAACAGTGTGAGAGGGTTCCACTTTGTCCATATCTTCTCCAGCATTTCTTGTTTCCTGTCTTGTTAATTTTTGCCATTCTCAGTGGTGTGAGGTGGGATCTCATTGTGGTTTTGATTTGTATTCCCCTGATGGCAAGTGATGCGGAGCATTTTCTCATGTGCTTGTTGGTCATGTCTATGTCTTCTTGGTGAAATTTCTGTTCATGTCTTTTGCCCATTTCATGATTGGATTGTTTCTTTGCTGTTCAGTTTAATAAGTTCTTTATAGATCTTGGATACTAGCCGTTTATCTGATAGGTCATTTGCAAATATCTTCTCCTATTTTGTAGGTTGTCTTTTAGTTTTGTTGACTGTTTCTTTTGCTGTGCAGAAGCTTTTTATCCTGATTAAGTCCCAATAGTTAATTTTTGTTTTTGTTTCCCTTGCCTTCATAGAGGTATTTTGCAAGAAGGTACTGTGGCCAAGTAAAAAGGTTGTTGCCTGTGCTCTCCTCTAGGATTTTGATGGAATCTTGTCTTACATTTAGATCTTTCATCCATTTTGCGTTTATCTTTGTGTATGGTGTAAGAGAATGGTCTAGTTTCTCATTCTTCTGCATGTGGATGTCCAATTTTCCCAACACCGTTTATTGAAGAGACTGTCCTTTTTCCAGTGTCCTTTTTCCTGTTTTGTCGAATAGTAGTTAACCATAGAGTTGAGGGCCCATTTGTGCATTCTGTATTCTGTTCCATTGATCTATGTGTCTGTTTTTGTGCCAGTACCACAATGTCTTGATGATCACAGCTTTGTAGTACAGCTTGAAATCTGGCATTGTGATGCCCCCTGGCTTTGCTTTGCTTTTTCAATATTCTCCTGGCTATGTAGGGTCTTTTCTGATTCCACACAAATCTTAAGATTATTTGTTCTAAATCTGTGAAGAAAGCCCATAGTATTTTGATAGGGATTGCATTGAACGTGTACATTGCCCTGGGTAGCATAGACATTTTCACAATATTAATTCTTCCAATCCATGAGCATGGAATATTTTTCCATCTCTTTGTGTCCTCCTCAATTTCTTTCAGAAGTGTTCTGTAGTTTTTTAGGGTATATATCCTTTACCTCTTTGGTTAGGTTTATTCCTAGGTACCTTTGCTTTTGGGTGCAATTGTAAATGGGATTGACTCCTTAATTTCTCTTTCTTCAGTCTCATAGAAATGCCACTGATTTCTGGACATTGATTTTTGTATCCTGCCACATTGCTGAATTGCTGTATGAGTTCTAGCAATCTTGGGGTGGAGTCTTTTGGGTTTTCTATATAGAGTATCATGTCATCTGTGAAGAGGGAGAGTTTGACTTTTTCTTTGCCGATTTGAATGCCTTTTATTTCTTTTTGTTGTCTGATTGCTGAGGCTAGGACTCTTAGTACTATGTTGTAATCATCATTTTTTAATCGCTATCTTTGAGTTGCCACATCAAATAGTTACACTACAGAGACCTGGCCCAGAAAGACAGGTTTGCCTGCTACCAACTAAATTTTATACCAAGCTCATGAACTATAAACTAAGGCATCCTTCATGAACCCTCTAGTACTGAACCAAATGAAGAGCCCTGTAATCACCCATCCTTTCCACTTTTGTTTCTTTCTCCTTGTGCCTGTGGCTTCTTCTACGTCTCCTCATATTGCTCTTTGTCTTCCCTCCTGGTTTAACATTTCTCTACTACCCTCTTTCTCTGTTGGTTCCACTGAGAACCAACTTGCTTCTTTTTATTAAAATATTCCCAGATCTTCAGCCTCCTTACTTATTTTTATTAAAATATTCCTAGATCGTCAGCCTCTTCACAGAATGTCCCCCCACCATCTTACTGAAGTCTGAATGTCCCCATCTAACACGTCTCCTCACGGGCAGCCTCTCACGTGATTGCTCTTTTTCTCTAGAGTCAAAATTCTTCCAACATATAACTAAAAGCTTCCAAATACTTGTATAGTTTTCCAACAATTACTGCTACACACTAATATAAAAACATAGTATTTTTAGTACATAGGCTCATGCTCTAGCTATACTGTATATTGCCCCTCCTAATCACTGCCAACCTCTTGATCACTCCCATATTTATTGAGGTACTGTTTGCTAAAATAACCCTCTCTAACTCTTTTCTTCATTGTGGTCAATTTCAACATCCAAGTGATGACCCACACCTTGCCTCAATTTCTTGAATTTATAGAACTAACTGACTCTAACTTCTATTCCACTTCCATCATCTTTTATCTGGATTTTTTGAAGAACCTCAAAATGATCTGCCTTCTTCAGTCATGGTGTCCTCTAGTCCATTATCATGCACTTCTGTTTCAAATACTTATTTCTCCATCTTCTACAGAAGAGATACTTAATACAGTGTCCAAAACTAGGATAGAAAATAAATCTTTATTTTTATTAACTTTTAAAGAAGTTGACTATTTCTTTCTATTATAAAATAGGCAAAAAATCCTCAAAGAAAAATAAAAATAGTAACATAACCTGTATCAATGACTTTGTTGCCAAAAGAGATACCTTTCTTTCATTTAAATTATTACATATGTATCAGCATATGTTTAGTTTATGCTCATTACAACAAATTATGTTATTCAACATTGCTATATCCTGTGATTTACTATGTTAACAGAAAAGCATATTTATTACCCCATCACAAATTTTTAAAATTTCCAGTAACAATATTGCTATATGTTGGCTTCTTTAGAATTCTGTATATTCTATGTTATGCATCTAAAAAATAATATCATGAGAAGGGATCCATAGTCTTCACCAGACAACCAAAGATGCTCATGGCATAAAAAGAAATTAAGAACTCCTGACCTATGAGGTAAAAAAAAGACTCCATTTCATCATGCACAAAAATTTCATGATTCTTCTCTTCCTATTTTCCATTTTAATCTCTCATCTTGGTTTCTTCCCTTCAGTTTTTAAAAAGGTACTTCTAGTGCTTTAAATACACTGCAATGTTATATACACAAATGAATCCTTTTGCATAGATGTTTTCCCTTCTTATCATATTAACAAGTTTGCTTTCTAAAACTGTTGTACTAACTTGGAGTAAATGATGTTAAATTTTCATTAAAATTGGCCAACAGTATTCATCATATAGTTTAAAAGATAGAAAACAATATTTTCGGGATGGCTGCATGACTCAGTGATTGAGTGTCTGCCTTTGGCTCAGGGTGTGATCCCAGGGTCCAGGGATTGAGTCCCCCATCAGGATTCCTGCAAAGAGCCTGCTTCTCCTTCTGCCTATGTCTCTGCCTCTCTCTCTGTGTCTCTCATGAATAAATAAACAAAATCTTTAAAAAAAAAAGAAAAAAATATTTTCTTTTAGAGTTGCAATTAGGCAGAAATCCTAAAATGGTCCTCCAAGATCTTCTGCCTTGATCTCATTGTGAATAAGATGAGGTACGTCCATGATGATGTTACATGGCAAAAGGAATTTGGTAGATATGATTAAGGTTACTAACCAATTAACCCTGAATTAATTTAAAAAGAGATTTACCAGGTAAGTCTAATCTAATCCTTCAGAAGTAGAGCATTTTCTCTTCCTGGTAGGAGAAATGTCAGAGATTGTAAATGTGAGAAGATGCACTACTGCTGGCTTGAAGATAGAAAGTACCATGCATCACGGATTGCAGGTAGCCTCTAGAAGCAGGGCAGCCCCAGCTGACAGGCAGCAAAGAAATAAGGAACTTAGTCTTTCTGCAAGGAACTTAATTCTGCCGATGAACTGAATGAGCTGGGACATGATTTCTCACCATAACCTTTTCAAAAGAACCCAGCTAAGCTCACACCTTGCTTTCAGCCCTTGAGACAGTAAGCAAAGAACAAAAGTTGAGCTTGTCTGGATTTCTGATGTGCATAATAAAAATAGATAAGTGGTTGTTGTTTTAAGTGGCTTAGTTTATAGTATTTTGTTACACATTAATAGAAAAATTGACAAAGATATAAAACTTTATTAGCTAATTTGAACATTTTGTCCATATGTTCATTTATTGATTGTAATTATCATATGTTCCTGTTTTGGCAAAACTTTCAAAACAAAAGAGGAATGGAAATACGAGAATATAGATTGTCAAATTGACTAAAAGAAAGTAAGTACCGAATGTCAAAGTGTTTGCAGAGGTTCTGGTAGGTGTATTAGAAGACATCAAAATTTCTGGCCTCAAATCTTTCACTTTCTAACATTAGAGAGAAGTGGATTTATAGACCTGAGAATTTAAAAACTAAAACTAGATGCCGGCCTGAAGGAAAAGCATGGGTTAGGGGTTATTCAGATGGTGTGAGAGCCAGGCAAACCAGAGGATATCCTCCTGGAGGAGTCATCTTAGAGTGTAGGTTTTCAAAGTCTGTGGACGCTATTTAGACAGATTCTGGTTAAATTACTTGAATCTTACAGCCAGGCGAATTTTGAATTGAGAACGATGCTAGAAAGAAGGGAAAGGAAATTTTAGATGTGTGGGCAAAGACAAATGGGGAGAAAAGGACTGTATAGATAGAAAAGAAAACCCAAAGTCAAAGAAGGTTAGATGCCTCTGTAGCTACAAAGGAGAGCCTATATGAAGAGAAGATAATTAGCTGGTGAAGCCCTTAAAAATGGCAATTGGCTCAAATACATTTTCATTTTCCTACCTTAAAGCTGGAACCCCTTTTCAAGTACACAAAATGAGCTACTAGGCCACACACAGTAGTACAGATACTATTGCACTAAGAAAAAGAAGTCAAAGACTAACAAATGTTTTATAGAAACCTCTGAGTGTATTTCATGCTTGCCTTTCAAGATGAACCACAGAGCCTGAAGACCAGACTTGTAGTGACTCAGAACAAAGAGTGACATCTCTTGAAAGACAAATCCAAGTTTTCAAGGGTGTTGCTTAGGTTTTGAACGCAATATTGTTTCTCATTTATTTTCATTAGCCAGAACCAGGAAATTCTTAGTTCCTGCAACGAAGACTTATCAAGTGATTCTCTGCTCCAAACTCTACGATTGGTTAAAATTTACCCATCCCAACTTGTTAAACTAGTTTATTCTAAATCCTTAAGCATTTTTTAAGTCAGCTTACAAATCTGAAGGAATGCCCAGGATGCCATTCATTTGACAAGAAAGCACAAGCAACACTGAAGTGGAGGAGTTTGCGTTCCCAGCAGCGTATGATGTATCAGTAAGTTTAACTTGATTTCCTGTTTGAAAAAGTTGTTTTAGGTTGTGGTCCCTAATTCTGAAAATTATCCTGAATTGGGAATTTAACAGGTTTTTAAAAATTAAATTTAACTTAATAAGTTGTTAAAGAAAATAATGTAGTCATTATTACTACTAGTAATAATGATTGACTAGTATGATTATTACTAGTCATAGTAATCTTTTTATTTCAGGTATCCATGCTAACAATTTCATACTTAGGATTTGAAGAATTTAAAAAGTTGGATTTTAATTGGAATTTTTAACGTGAAAATGAGATAATCACAGAGAGGAAAGGAAAGGAAAAACAGAGCCTGAAGTAACATTATGGAAGTTTGTAGGAGTGGAAGGATGTGGTAATCCAGACTCTAGGATATATAATGCCTTTGTGATCTCTCTAAATTTTACATTTAATTGACACATTGAAGAGAGCAGAAATATACAAACTGTATAGGGAGTATTGTATTTTACCCTGATTCTGAAATCGATAAACATTAAAACCCAAAAAATGAATAAGAATCTTAACGTCCTTTGAGAAGTCCTTTGCCTTTTAAAAATAAAACTTTAGGGCAACTGGGCGGCTCAGTGGTTGAGTGTCTGCCTTTGGCTCAGGTCTTGATCCCAGGGTCCTAGGATCAAGTCCCACATCAGGCTCTCCATGGAAGCCTGCTTCTCCCTCTGTCTCTGCCTCTCTCTGTGCATCTCTCATGAATAAAAAAGTAAAATCTTTTAAAAAATAAAATAAAATAAAATAAAATAAAATAAAATAAAAACTTTAGGGGTGCCTGGGTAGCTCAGTCAGTTAATTGTCTTCAGCTCGGGTCATGATCCCTGCATGGGGCTTCCTGCTTCTCCCTCTCCTGCTTCCACTGCTTGTGCACATGTGCACTCTCTCTGTCAAATAACTAAATAAAATATTTTTTTAAAACCTTAAAGAACAATATAAGAACAGCTTATATGTAAGAATATCAAAAGAAAGTAAGAGCAAATAAATAATCCTAAAATTTTTGTATTTTAATAGACTTAGTATGAAGTCTATAGAAAATAAATCTTAGATATTTTTGTTCCCACTCCCATCTAATCCATTCTGTATTTTTTTAATATTTTGAACATTAATTCTTTCTGTGAAAATATGAGTCAATTAGTACAAATAACTCAAGATAATGAGGGAATTACAAAAGTCTTTTCTAATGTTGTTTAGAGTTCCACTATATCCTTTGTTGGTAATAATTGGATGTTATTTATAAAACTCAATTAAGCATGTGTGGATTTCTGAATCACAATCCCCCAACAGATTTAATTCTCTACAATCATTCAAAATGTTCCCCTTTCTGGCTCCTCACCGTAGATCCACAAGCTAATAGGTTTATCTTGTTAAAAAGCAAAGGAACAAAATAAAGGAACAAAAACAACTTTTCACATTTAATTGATATTATTTCTAAAATTGAAACATATTATGATTACTTTTTAAATGGAATGTAACAGAAGTAAGATGATGATCATTATTAATATTATTTTAATTTTTACTTAAAAGTATCTCCATTCTGTAGGGAAAAAAGTGGTGATTCCATACAATAAAGGTAATTCCATTAATCCTATTTTTCCCCTCTTTTTGCTCTTCAATTTCTTTAATAATCCTATATTTCCTCAAAAATTACTATGTACTGGGGTGCCTGAGTGGCTCACTCAGTCAGTTAAGTGTACAACTATTGATTTTGGCTCAGGTCATGATCTCAGGGTCTTGAGATTGAGCCCCACATCAGCATCCATGCTAGCATGTAATTGGATTTCATATCATGTTCAGAGATTCTTTTTTACACAGAAATATTTTGTTTACCCATCTAGTAAGCCACTCTGTATTTAGATGTAGTGATATAAATAGGTGTAAATACATTTATAATTTTTAGTCATTGTTTTCTTTCCTAAAACCGAGTAACTATGAAATAGATTCCTTGGATTATCATATTCCTACAATGACGCTTTGAATAATTTTACATTTCTCTTTGCCTCACAGAGATATTAGTCTTTTTTAATTGAGATATAATTGATATATAGCATTGCATTCGTTTCAGGTGCACAATATGATTTGATATTTGTCTATATTATGACAAGACCACCACAATAAGTCTAGTTAACATCCACTGCCACACAGTTATAACTTTTTTCTTGTGATAAGAGCTTTTAAGATCACTCTCTTAGCACCTTCCAAACATACAATATAGTTGCCTTGCTGTAATTTATATACCCATGAGTTAATTACCTTATAACTGGAAGTATGTACCTTTTGACACCTTCACTCATTTCTCCCCATCTTCCTTACTGCTTCTGGCAACCACCAAGAAAGAGTCTCTTTTCATATAGTCATACCCATTGATGGATTTTAAGTTCTTTCCCACATTAAATCAAGTCTGTGTTTCATACAATAGGCATAAAAAGACTATGTCTGGTGATTTTTAATTTGGAAACTAAAGTTGTCATTTAAATGGCATATGTCCCTGTTTTCTGTAATAGTGCCTGGGGCTCTAGGAATTCAGCACTATCAATGTAAGACAAGGACACGATACAAAAAAAGAAAGAAAGAAAAATAATGAGACAACAGATGGCCCCTAATCTGAGAAGGAATAATTAATATCTCTGAAGTAGCATAATTCCAAGTTTAAAAAAGCAATTAAAGTTTCATTGGAACACACACACAATATACATGGATATACATTTGTATTTTCTTTTTGATATATTTTTTTAAAATAAGACTTAATAAGATACAAACATCTGTTTTTCTATGGTTAAACATTTTTATAGGAAAATGGCATGCTAGATTATCGTTAAACTTCTATTTTTTATTTTTCAATCTTGGTAAAATGGACAGATATATTGTAAACAACACTATTATAATGAACATCCTTCTGGCTGATTTTTGGCACACATTCACAATTGTTTCCTTAGGAGAAGTTATCTTTTGCACTTTCACAATTTCTGGAATGGCGTTCCTTGATTAACAAACTGCTCTACCTCCTAAATTTTTTTCTTTGCATATTCTCTATACCCTTAGAAAACTGAAATATATTTATTTCCATAGGATACTTTATTTTTTACAACCATCTCAACTAAGGGTTTATTACTGAAGATTTAGTCTTTGTCCTCCTCACTCTCTAATGCCACCGGGGACCATTGTTCTCCACACCCCTGTAAATGCCCTTGCAAACTTCCTTGTTCCTCTGAGGTTCACACAATTTACTCTCTGTCCTCTTTCTTTCCTCATGGCAGTTCTTATGGATCTGATTATGATTATGATTATGATTATGCCCCCCACTTTATTGAAGACTGGTACTTGCTTTCCCATCTTTCTCTACTTCAAGTATCACATCTACTCTAGGTAACATCAGTGCCCATGCGCTTGATATGCAACACTCTAGTCATTTATTTCCTTGATCTCCTAATCTCTATAATATTCTCTTCAAATATTACTCTCATGTCCACACCCTAGACTTTGTCATGCCTTGGAATTACTCTTTCTGAATCATAACTTTGGACAACTATCTCTATCCTAACCTTCCTTCTTAAAGCTTTAGTTACTTCTAATGTGTAAGAGTATTTTTTTTATTCATTGGCTCTTCTAATCTGTAAATTCTTTTTTTTAAGATTTTATTTTTAAAATAATCTCTATACCCAACGTGGGGCCCAAATTTATAATCCTGAGAATAAGAGTCACATGGTCTACTGTGAATTCTTTATACCCATTAGTTGCCACCCCCAAAACATACATACACCCATACACACACGTTCTTTTTTGTTTTTTAATGACCTTTATGTTCATGATTTCAACAAATTTTTAAAAACATTTTATTTATTTACTTGAGAGAGAGAAAAGGGCACTTGAGAGAGCATGAGCAGGGGAGAGGGAAAAAGGGAGAAGGAGAAGCAGAGTCCCTGCTGAGCAGGGAGCCTGACACAGGGCTCAATTCCAGGACCTTGGGATTGTGACCTGAGCCAAAAGCTGATGCTTAACCAACAGAGCCGTCCAGGAGTTCCTCAACACATTTTTTAATGATGCCAAACTCCATTAAATTCTACTGTCCTGTCTTTCTTTCATCATTCATACCTCGATAAATTCTAGAGAGTCTATGACTGTCTGAACAATGACACATCCCTGCTCAGACCACTGAGGAATGCTACAGAAAATTCTCAAATTTCCAAGAGATGCCAGTTCATCTGAGGACTGAGCTCTAATCAGCATTCCTATTACATCCCCTTAGTCTGTACTCCCATTTGCCACAATGACTATTTCCACTCCTTCAGCCTCTTCAAATTTTCAATTCTCACCACCTGTCCTCTCATGTTTCTACTAATGTGATTCATTAATTAGATGGAAACTCCTTCAACTTCCTGACAGCAAACCAAAAATCCTGCCTATATCCATTCACACTCTAAGAGGATGCCTATAGTGTGTCCAAGTTCCCGGATCTACTAGGCTTAACCATATGAAAATGTCAATTCATGACCACTTTTGACCTTTACAAATGGAAATTTCGTATGTGAGAACCTCATAGTTTAGAATCCAGGACCCTTCAAATATCCTCCCAACCACAAGATCTCTGTGGCTGGTTAACACCATTGTAAGTATACTCAAAATTGTCCCATTCACAAGGAAAAAAATTCTCCATCCACCCCATATGCCTTGATGACTGATCTCTCTCCTCCCATCTAGAGTCAAACTCTTGGTAAAAAAAAAAAAAAAAAAAAAAAAGGTTTATATCTGTTGTTCTGTCTTTTCAGTCCCAATTTTTCCTCAAATCCACTGACATTTGGTTTATAATATCACTACTCTGTTCCTTCTCCTGTCCTAGGTCACCAATGATTCACTACTACTTAATCTAAATTTTTATCATATTTGATTTCTCAACAGTATATAACACTGTGGATCACTCCTTCCTAGAATATCCTCTATCTTTCATTATTATATCACCCTTTACTTTCCTTCTTATTTTCCTCTGTGGTTTTCGGACTTCTTTATTCCTTGCCCATATCTTAAATGTGAATCTTTTTTAGGATTCCTCTCTCTGCCTACCTTTTTTCCTATTATTTCAATAGAGAAAAGTCTTGAGCACTTGCCATATTCCAGGTGCTAAAAATACAATAATAAATTTGACACAGTATCTGGCTTGTTCACTGCTATAATCTCAGTTACTAGAAGTACCTGGCATTAATATAAACATGGAAATTATTTTTAAATGGTAAAGTAAAACTGCTACATTAAAAGGAATGCATAGGAATCCCCGGGCGGCGCAGCGGTTTGGCGCCTGCCTTTGGCCCAGGGCGTGATCCTGGAGACACGGGATCGAATCCCACGTCGGGCTCCCGGTGCATGGAGCCTGCTTCTCCCTCTGCCTGTGTCTCTGCCTCTCTCTCTCTCTCTCTCTCTCTGTGACTATCATAAATAAATAAAAATTTAAAAAAATAAAAGGAATGCATACTGAATGTTATTTATTCATGTTATGTTAACCTACCTACTCCTTTTCATATTTGTAACATATAAACTTGCAATTTGCCATCCCACTTTCATTTTACTTACAGAAAATTGATAAACAGATTTGATCTCTCATTAGCCTTTCCATCTCCTTTTAAAAGAAAGTTGTCAAATTATTGTGTTTTCTTTGATGATGTCTAGTTCTGCAGGTCATTTTGTGAATATCTCATCCAAAAACACAAAAGTAAAAAATGAAAATCAGTCAAGATCATGTGGAACTGATCTAATTTTCTTAGCTCCAAGAAGTTTATAAACTTTAATTTTCTTAGCTCCAAGAAGTTTATAAGCAAAGTTATCAATTTTTATCAAATGTTATTATCAAACAACTTAAAATAGTCAAAAAGACAAAATTTATATAGACAAGGAAATTTTTCAAAGAAAAGTTCTCCTCCTGATGTGGCATTTAAGTGAAATACAATGTTGTTTTGTTTGTTTGTTTGTTTTTAGTTCTTTTGAATAGTTTTTTGCATATACAATATTTTAAATGTACAAATATTTTAAAGAAATAAGTAGTTTGCAATAATTATTTATTTTTTAGATTTATGAAAGAGCAGTTTGTAGCCTGAGAGTAGATATTGCCCAATCTATCCACAATTGATCTTATTTCATGAATTCACAGCACAGTCATATGCTGCTTCTAAGTTTACTAGCCATCTCAGAAAAAGTACCTTCCAAATTTCCTAGCTTTTGACATAATACTGAGTTAAAATGCAGTCTTGATCCTCAGTTTTAGTAAATGAACCAGACACAGAATTTCAGACTCATGCATAGGGGGAATAGTGAGTAAATACTGAGAATATATCTTATGCAGACCAAGAATCTAAGTAATAATAAGAGGAACTCAATGTTATTTTATTTCAACAATAACAACAATGAGTATACTCAGCTCCTACCAAAGACTAAAATTGTAACTGGGTACATGATAGTAGGTTAAAGAAAACCCGATTTCTGGTAAAAGGAAGATTGAGAATACAATACATAGTAACAAATGTAATGCAATTAAGATTCAATAAATGTTAAGTACAGATATAATCAATGTACTTCAGCAGCATTACCTAATAGACTAGTACTCGTGCTGGTGATATATGAAATGACTTTACGTAGTATGTATTTTAATGTATGAGAGAGAAAATACAGCTACTATATCAAACTCAGCATTAGGTGGATATTATTGCTTAGAGATGGGCTACAATATTTCATTTTAAAAATTTAAGAAAATTGAATTACAAAATTGACCTATATTAGTGCTTACAGCAAAAAATTATAATGATTGCAATTGAAATTTGGAAAACAGCTCAGAAAAAGAATTAATTGTAAACAGGACAAAATTTAAGCACTTCAAATAGAGCAGCTGAATAAGGTCTTAAAGATGAGTACATATTATGTAAACAGGGAAGTGAGAGAGGGCAATTCTAGACTGGTATCTTTAACAATGAAGAATGCTTCCTTCGTTAATGTAATAGGTGTTTTGTTTTGTTTTTGCCCAAATTGACATCCTCAAGAAAATGCAAATTAGAAGCCCTACTTTTTAAAACAAACTCTCATTTTATGGGTTTATTATGGAGGGTACTTATACACTTCAGCACTCAGTGAAATAAATGATAAGCAAGCCAGGGAAAGTTTTGACTTTTAAGTTTCATTGTTGTTCCTTTTTATAATTACAACAACTAAATATTGCTTTGATAGTAACTACCTGAACTTGTCAATCATTTCAAGTTTATCTAACGGAATCCTCTGTAATTCTTGTAATTCAAGCTCAAATGCCAACTTTTTGGCAAAATAATCTGTTCTCTCTAAATATTCTCTATTTTATGAAGAACTAATACATTAAAATCCAGATTACTGAAATACTCCCATTCCAAAATAAATACCAGATTAGAGCAAATAGCATGGAAGAAGCATCAGGTTGGAGATCATCAGAACACCTGAATAAAGATTCCTCTAGTTAATAGCTATGTATCATTAGACCATATGCAAGATCTGTTTTTACCACTGTACTGATATTTGAGATAAACACCATGAAAACTATAAAAGATTACAAATGTAAATGGTTATCACTGTTAATGGAATCCAGTGAAGGTGCCATTGAGAATATGGGCTGCCCGGGTGGCTCAGCAGTTTAGCGTCACCTTCAGCCCAGGGCCAGATCCTGGAGACCCGGGATGGAGTCCCAGTCAGGCTCCTTACATGGAGCCTGCTTCTCCCTCTGCCTGTGTCTCTGCCTCTCTCTCTCTCTCATGAATAAAAAAAGAGAGAGAGAGAGAGAGAGAGAGAGAGAATGTACTAGTAGGATTGGATAATGACTCTAGTGCCAGATGCAACTGTATAACAAATGACCAGGCGATTTTCTAGGGGTTTATTATATTTTTCTGACTTGGATTCCTACTCAAGTTTCTGAGAACAGACCTAATAGAATGGTTTATTGTGTCCTACTTATAAATGAATTGTCTCTTCCCCAAAGGATTTTAAGTCTCTCCAACAAGAATAATAATTTTCTGTCCTCTCCTTCTTTTGGGGGTGCTCTAAAGGTCATAGCCCAGATAGCCAGTGACATCACTATCTTGAGACACAGGATTCAGGAATGCCTCTCCTAGATGGTCTGCTGAATGGTTTGACTATAAGTCTTTGGTTGCCATGGTTACTCCACAAAATACTCAAAACACTTAATTGCCATGTACTACTTCTCTGAGTTTTGGAGTTCTTCCAGATTCTCACACTTGGACTGAAAATAAAATGGTTTTTTAGTAAAATTCCACTCAGCAAAATTTACTTCCCTGTTCCCACACTTCTGTTTTACTAACATGCCCTATTGGTCATTGCTATAGTAATTTTGGATTAGGGCCTGTGCTCCACAGAGGAAAATGTTCATAAGTAAAAGGCAAGGAACTTAGGTGGGCTCAAATCATTAGTACTTTTATGTTCTTGAGTAAACCCTTATAGCCTCAAGTGAAAAATGGGCAAATCATATTTACCACAAGAACCTTACATAGTGTGGGGTGGATCAAGTGTTACGGGGTATGCTAAAGCTCTTTAAAAACTCTGAAGTGCTGTATAAATGAAAGCTATTATCATCATTATTATTATTGTTACAATTGACCTGTGCCTCACCCTTCTACCCTTCCACTGCACCCTTTGTTCTTTCAAACCTGTTTGAAATAAGGTGGGGCATTTTTGAGTAAAGGATCACTCCTTATCTTCATAGAGGCCCTAAGACTCTTAGGGGCCCATGAGGCTCTGATTACACTATGTAAGTTTTATCAAACACAGACAGAAAGAGCTCCCAACAATTAAGATAGCTTATCAGATATATATGAATGCCATTTATATTGAACTGAAGTAATATAGTTACTCTCTGGCAGGTATTTTGCCATTGCAATGTGATGATGAGTAATAGGAAACTGGGGCCACGAGAACTATCTGTACACTTGGTTACCCTAAAGACAGGAACTCCCAAATGAATGCAACTTCTATGCAGTGGCTAGACTGCCTTGGTCAGAGCAGAGTGTTTACACTTTTCTTTTTTCTCTTTCTTTTTCTTCTTTATACTTTTCAAACCATCCCATTTTGTTCAGCAGGGTCAGCCAGTCTGCTTCATTCAAGCCTGATAGCAATTGCTAACGTCAAGGGAGCACTTGCTATCTCTTCATTCTCATACCTCCGTAGGCGTCATCTGCATTTTAGAGGTTAATAAGCTCAGGCTGTAATAAATGAGGTGAGTTCACATGATTAGTGAGTGCAAAGGCATTTTGTCTGAAAACAACTAAGGCTCTTTCTAACCCTCACATGCTCTCTTCAGAGAGCTCGTGAGGCTGCTGTGACCAAAGCAACCTTAAAAAAAATAATAATAATAATTTGAGAAAAATATTGCTAATTTTCTGTTGAAGACTATGTGATACTTGCAGGATTGGCTAGAAGAGGTGGAACATCATGTAAAAATGCACAAAATAGTGTAACACTGTGTTGTCTTCAAATATCTTCTTAAGAGCCTAACTCATAATAGTGTCTGATGGGTGCACTAAGATGCAACCCAAGTTATCCCGAGAACTTTCTTAATATGTGACAGATCACATACAGACCAGATTAGACACGTGAGTGGGCTATTGAGAAAACCATCTGGGTCCTGAAGAGAAAGTGAGAGATTTTCCCCCTAATTATCTAGATAATGTCCTAATTCTTGACTTCCTCTTTTCAAACTGATTCTGACAAATTATAGGAGGATGAGACTAGACCCGATCTTTTCACTCGTTACACCATATGCCCTTCACTCAAATTTCATTGTCTCTGCAGAAAGCAAAGCAATGTCAGTCCAATGAATAAACTAGAATTTATTGCCCATTTTGGGCCAAACACTTTGTTTAACATTACTGTTGTAACAAGAAGAAAGGCGGAGAACACAGGCAAAGAAATAAGAGATTTTTTTTTTCAAAAAGCACAATGGCGATGGCAGATGGGCCAATGATTTCTATCTTCTGATTATCTCTATTTTCTCAGTGAAATGGTTTTAAAGTCATCAGTTGAGGGTGAAGATGAAAGAGGAGGTATTGCAGACTTGAGAAGAGAAGATATGAAATAATCGTCTATCTCTCACAGTAGGAGAAAGAGAGAATAAGAAGGCATTATGGCTAGGAAGTACTGAAGCCAATTTGAGGTAGTGCTCCTACAATTTAAAATGAGACTCATAAGCAAAATTAAGCTTTTTTTCCCCAGCCATATTTGTATAAACACAAAGTAGGTATAAAGTTGTATTTAACCAGGGTTGGAGTTTTGCTACCTGATTATGACATAGAGAGAGAAGATTACAGGACTGAGGGTGTATGCAAGGAATGAGTATACTTAGGGACCATGGGATTTATGCCAACTAAAAGAGCAATGCCAACATGATGGTGATGGGAGACAGTGTAAAGATAATAGGATGAGTGGATTATGAGTCCCAGCGGGGTTGAAGTCAGGGTATTAACACAGTGGGCTGGAAAGAAGACTGGGGTAGTTGCAGAGTTGGATGATTAAAATTTATATTATGGAGATATTGAAGCTATGGGTAACTATAAGATATAGAGCCTAGTACAAGACTGGGAAGCTGAAGTAGTGAGAAGGACAGAGTGGCACAGATAGCCAAAATATGAAATAGAACATGGCCCATACAACAAAGTGGCAAATAGGTAGAAGAAACTTCAAGGTTGTTTCTACCTGGGGTGGGATTACAGTGAAAGGAACTGACCCTTAAAAGAGGGAGAAGACATTCGAGAAGCACATTGGAAGGTTTCCAGAAATGGAAATACCAGCTGCTGCAAAAAGAGAAGGGTAGGAACACAGAGGAAGAAAGGATATTTAAGGCAGAGGGGATGCTGTAAACAAAACAGAAATGGGCAAATATAAGGAAGAGATTGGCACATGTGATGGGAAGGAAAAACCCAAAAGTAAGTTAGACAGTAAATGAAAGACCCTTCTTTCAAAATTCTAAATTATGTCATGATCTTCCTATATTTAAAGTTGTCCAGTCATCATCAACACTTTGCCATCATCATCTTCAGGGGCCCGTGATTTGATCCTTGCTTGTCTCTCTGGCTGAATCTTTTCTACTCTTTCTTGGACCCACTGTGATCTGAAACCCTGGCGTGATTTCTCCCAGGAACTCAGCCAAGCTCACCCTGTTCCATCTCTAGGAACTTGCTGCCATCTTGTTGCTCTTTCCCAGTTCTTTGAGAAGCTTCACAATTAATTTCTCAATTCATCTTCACAATTCATCTCTCAGCTGAAATGGTGTCTCTTCAGGGATAATTCTCTGCTACTCAATTAAGCAGCCTCTCTCCCCAGCCTCTAGTCACTCTCTCTATCTATTGTTTTGTTTTCATGAGTTGAAACTTATTCTTTGGCTTGTTTTATTTTTATTTCTCCTTCCACTAGCCTGTGAGCTTCATTAAAGAAGGAACTTGCCAGTCTTGTTTGCCACAGTTTTTCCAGCAGCAGAATCAGTTCTTAGCATATAATGGGAACTCTATAAATATTTCCTCAATAAATGATTGGATGAATGAATGAATACTAACTCAAGAGCTTATGGTCTGCATAATGAGAAATATCTGAGGGTTTTTGAATGAAAGAATCACACTATTAGAACTGTATAATTGGAAAATAATTCTGGAAGCAATGCTGTAGAATGTATTTGAGGGGAAATTATCTGGCAATAAAGAGATCTATTAATAGCCATTGTGGTTGTCCAGATGAAATACATTGAATGCCTGAAGTAGGATGGTGTTAAGGACATGCAAAGAAGGGCCCAAATGGAAAAGACAATTCAGAGGTAGACTGAATTTGTGAAGCAGTTGTGCAGAGGGAGATGGCCTATGATTTCGAGGTTTAGAGAGTGGGTAACCTAGAAAATTATAGATCATCTTATTAACACATATATTTCTTTTTAAAAATGTGATTTTAAAAAGTAAAGGGAAGTAAAGAAGAGTACAATAAGAAACAAAAAAATTAAGGTAGAAAGAGGGCGATACAATAAGAACAAAGCAAAGAAACAAGTAGAAGGAAGAGAATCAAAAGCCACTGAAGAAAGGCAAAGAGAAAAAAGAAAAGATTGGTGAAAATGTGGAAGAATTGTAACATTTTTACATTGTTGATAGGAATGTAAAATGGTGCAGACACTTTGGAAAAGTTTAGCAGCTCCTCTAGATGTTAAGCATGGAATTATTATATGACCCAGGAATTCCACTCTTAGCTCTACATGAAAAAGAAATGAAAACACATGTCCATACAAAAATTTGAACACGAATGCTCAGAGCAGCATTATTCATAATACCCAGAAAGTAGGAACAATCCAAATGTCCGTCAGCTGATGAATGTACAAAATAAAATATAGCATATCCATAAAATGGAAAAAACAAATATAAAAACAAATGAAGTCTTACCTCTCCCTATGTAAAACAGTATGGAGGTGATAAATGCTATCACATCAATACATTTTGAAAATATTATGCTAAATGATAGAAGACAAATACAAAATATCATCTATTATATGATTCAGTTTATGTGAAATGTCCAGAATAAATAAATCTGTAGAGGCAGAAAGTACATTAGTGGTTGCCTAGAGTCAAGGAGTTAGGAAAAAATAGAAAGGGACTATTAATGGGTACAGAGTTTCTGTTTGAGGTGATAAAAGGTTTGAAAAATGATTATAGTGATAGTTGCACATCTTTGGGAATATAGTAAAAACTGTTGAATTGAACACTTTAAATTAGTGAACTCTATGGCATATGGATTATATCTCAATAAAAGTGCTAAAGCAATAAAGGAAGGAAGGAAGGAAGGAAGGAAGGAAGGAAGGAAGGAAGGAAGGAAGGAAGACTCCAAAAGACTCTGGAAGCTCAAAGTATGTTTTGATTAAATGTAAAAACTCCTGACAGTTATAAGTTATTGTTCACTGAACCTGTCAAAGTTACCTTCCTACCATTACCCTTTCCTTTTGACACTTATGTGACTTCTCCAGCAGTTTCACATCTTTCTTTCAATAGTTCCTATGACTCAAGAAAGGCTTTACTTCATTTTCTTTCACATTTAAAATTTTACTTTATTTATTTGTTTTTATTTAAATTCCAGTTAATTAACATAGTATAGCATTGGTTTCAGGAACAGAATTTAGTGATCTATTACTTACATATAACACCTGAGTGCATCCTAACATGTGCCCTCCTTAATGGCTATCATCCATTTAGCCCATCCCCCACCTAACTCTCCTCCAGCAACCCTCAGTTTTTTCTCTATATTTAAGAATCTCTTATGGTTTGCCTCCCTTTCTGTCTTTATCTTATTTTATTTTTCCTTTCCTTTCCCTATTTCATCTGTTTTGTTTCTTTAAACTCCACATATGAGTGAAATCCTTTATTTCATATTTCATGCTTCAATGTTCAAAACAAGTCCTGCTTTCTTGTGGAGGTCAAAAGTTGTTGCTAAATAGCAGTAGGAAAGGAGATGACTAAGGATAAATGATGCTTAATTAAAAATATTAGTAAGACAAGGGAAAATGTATCAATAAAACTGAAGCAGTATTGGCCAAAGTGGGTGCAGTACTGCTCTGGCCAATCACCTTCTCTTCAATGGCCCTTGTCAATGGGCTACGCATTCTTTTTGGTCCTTATCAGGTTTTAATTACTTCAATACATCTAAAATTTCCTTCAAGGAATAGTTTCTCATGGACCTCACCATGTAAATTTGGGTTAATGAGCAGATACTTGAAGAGCAGCACTCTCTGACCTTGATTATCCCCTTTTGAACTTTTATCAGCCAAAATACCAGTTATTTTAATTATGACATCAGTCAACTTTTCATTTATGAAACATTATGTCTTTCTTATTTGCATAATGTGGAGTTATAGAAACAAGACATACAGCTTGTCAGAACAAGAAACATAAAAGCAAGCACAAATCTCCTTATTTAATCTTTTGCACAACTTTTAGTTAGTATTTCTACTCACATCACAGATTTTATGTAAGTCTTATCATATCTGGTGGTACAATTAAATCATTATCATCATCACTGCTAAGCCACTGTCATTATGAATAATAACACCGTCACCTTGTGATATTTGCATAACAACAGCTTTCTTCCAGAGTTATTCTACCTTCCTTGGGCAATGGATTAAAAATCCAGCCAGATGATTCACCCTTCTCGTCTTGTCTTAAACTTTCTCATACTCATTATTGTAGTTCTTTCCCTACGGATGCTCCAAAATGTGATTATCTGATAATGCCTACTTCTGAAACCTGAGATTTCTACTGAAGGCTCTGGTAGCCCCCCTTATCCCAAACTTAGATTTTCTTATCTGCCAGAATTCTCCATAGAAATCTTCAGGGCTTTGCTAGGTCCTTAAGTCTTAAGGGACTTCCCAGTCTGTGCATAGTTTCTGGCCTGTGTTATTGCCCAAGGTCCTGGCACCAGTATTTACTTCTTTCCTTTGTAAGCAACACATCTACCATCCAGCACACACTTTCACCAGCTCATTCCACCTCATCTATGTACAAACTCCTTGGTATTCTTTCTCTGCAGCTTTTGATAATAAAAATAATAAAATAACCAAAACTCCTAAGTCTTCACCATGTTTTAATAACTATTCTAAAAAAAAAATTACTATTCTAAGTGTTCTTATGTATATTAACTCATTTAGTCTTCACAATAATCCTATAAGATGGGTATTATTACCCCCATTTGGTAAAGATTTGGTAAAGGGAATCTTTACCAAAGAGGTGGAATGACTGCCCAGGGTCCCACATAAGGGGAACCAGGATAAGAAACCAAGTAGGCTGGCTACAGAACCCACACTCTTTTTTTTTTTTTGTATATATATTTTTTTATTGGAGTTAGATTTGCCAACATATAGCATAACACCCAGTGCTCATCCCGTCAAGTGCCCCCCCCCAGTGTCCGTCACCCAGTCACCCCATCCCCCTGCCCACCTCCCTTTCCACCACCCCTTGTTCGTTTCCCAGAATTAGGTGTCTCTCATGTTCTGTCTCCCTCTCTGATATTTTCTACTCATTTTCTCTCCTTTCCCCTATAATCCCTTTTACTATTGTTTATATTCCCCGAATGAATGAGACCATATAATGATTGTCCTTCTCCAATTGACTTATTTCACTCGGCCTAATACCCTCCAGGTCCCTCCACGTCAAAGCAAATGGTGGGTATTTGTCGTTTCTAATGGCTGAGGAATATTCCATTGTATACATAGACCACACCTTCTTTATCCATTCATCTTTCGATGGTCACCAAGGCTCCTTCGTGGACATTGCTGCTATGAACATTGGGGTGCAGGTATCTCAGTTTTTCACTGCATCTGTATCTGGGTAAATCCCCAGCAGTGCAATTGCTGGGTCAGAGGGCAGATCTATTTTTAACTCTGAGGAACCTCCACACAGTTTTCCAGAGTGGCTGTACCAGTTCACATTCCCACCAACAGTGCAAGAGGGTACCCCTTTCTCCACATCCTCTCCAACATTTGTGGTTTCCTGCCTTGTTAACTTTCCCCATTCTCACTGGTGTGAGGTGGTATCTCATTGTGGTTTTGATTTGTATTTCCCTGATGGCAAGTGATGCGGAGCATTTTCTCATGTGCTTGTTGGCCTTGTGTATGTCTTCTTTAGAGCCCACACTCTTAACTACTATGAACAACCTCTTTCAGAGACAATGAACCCTTCAAATCATGTGGCCATGGCTCTGGCAGAAAGAAATCCCTTTATCTCTCATCTTTTAATCCCTGAGGAAAAATATTTTGGTCATATAAAGCATTTAAAAAGTTCCAGGAAAAATAATAGATGCCAGTAGAGCTGTCTAAAGGGAAGGACTTGAATCTATTCCTTGGTAAAAAATTGTGACATTGGCTAACACTGATAAGAGCAAGAAGAACTCATTCCTTTCTGCTGAGCTTTAGTTCAGGAAATACCTCCCCATGAAAGTCTGGATAATGAGCTACTCTGAATGTAACCAAAGGTAGAGGAAGGATCAAAAATGCTTTGACTCTTTGTGAAAAGTTTCCTAGACACTGCTCAGCTTTGCTTTGGCACAAATACCTCAATGGTGAGGTCACTTATAATTTTTGTTTGTTTGAGTGTCAAAGGCTTCTCTGAGGCTGGATTCTCCTACACTACAGTGAATCTGTTTTGTCATCTGGATGGAATAAGTCTGACCAAAATTAAATTCTTTGAATTAGAAGGATTAGGATGAGGGAGAAGCTAGAAAGGAAAGAGAAGGAGAGAATTGTCCTTTAGAGATTTTTGTGTAAAATTTGTAATTGTGGGGCAGCCCGGGTGGCTCAGTGGTTTAGCGCCGCTTTCAACCCGGGGCCTGATCCTGGAGACCTTGGATCAAGTCCCACGTCAGGCTCCCTGCATGGAGCCTGCTTCTCCCTCTGCCTGTGTCTCTGCCTCTCTCTCACTCTCTCTGCGTCTCTCATGAATAAATAATAAAAATAAAAATCTTTTTAAAAATTTGTAATTGTGTCTTGGGCAGGAGGGAAAACGAGTGCTTAAGCTCATTTTCCTTCCTGCCATATCTGAAGAAATTCATCTCTAGCAAAACTCTCAGCTGAAAAGAGTTTTTGTGTTAGAAATAGTTTAGGGGTGCCTCCTCTTTTACGACACACTATTTTATTTAGGAGACAAATATTTACCAAGTACCTATGAGGTGCAGGCTCTACCAATCTGGAATAACCACTGATATCAGCCATTGAAATTCATCAGTGTGTAAGTTAAAATTAGGTTAGTACTGAAAAAAAATCAGGGAGAAAACTTATTTTATTTTTTAAAAAAACATCTAGGATTAAATATTTTAGAGCATGTCTCTATAATTAAGAAAATGTACTCAATCAGTTTTTCAATTTCAACGCATACATAAGACTATAATTCAGTCACAGTGATGTTCCTGGTGTTAGAAGTTCAACAGGAAACCACACCCTTTTGATAATGAGAATTCTGTTGTGACATAAACTTCCTATGAATGGTTTTCCGTATCTGACTCAGAGGAGAAGACAATGAGAAGGTGGGCCCCTATTTTCAAGCTTTAAAAAACTATCATTATTTTCCAATTATTATTTCCTCCGAAGAGAAATCATTAGTCCTTTTCTGAAATTCTTTTAGAATTACTCCACAACTTTAGTAGCAATTTGTATGCACTGTGTTGTTCCTCCCCTATAAGACTATAAGTTCCTTGAGAGGAAGATCTATTGACAATTCTGCATTATATTCCATTATATTCCATACATGTTTACTGAGTTAACCAATGAGCACATGCATTAATTAAGTTTACCTCTATTCTCATGCATAAATTCTACTTTCTCATGTATGTCCTTGAGAAATCCTTGTCCTTGTTTCATGTTATTTTACCTTTGTTTGTGCTGTTCCTCTGCCTGTCATACCCATCATTCTTGCTGATTCCTCCTTCTCTGCCTCCAAAAGCCGATTCAAAGGATAAGTTCTTTAAGGTAAAACCATTTGTACCACTCATTTCTCATAGCTTATTGGATAATTCTGTCATGACATTTATCACTTGAATTTTACTAGTTACTTAGCCACTAGATTACACATTCTTAAAGATAGGAGACTATGTCTTATTCATCTTTGAATCTCAAGCAGAAAATGTTTGGCACTCAGAAGGAACTTGGTAAATGTTAGCCGAATGAGTTCATGATTATCCATGATCTTCTGTTAATAAAGATAGTGAATATTTTCGTCAGCAATTTCCTTACCCCAGCAGGACCCCAGCTCTTCTAAAGATACTTCAGATGTTTGCAGATTTTAAGACTCATGTCTTACTATGAACCAAAGAGTGGTAAGCACTTTGGATCCTTCCAGAAACACAGCAGGACTCAGAATTAGTACTACCTGATTGAGATAGTTATCAGAGCTCAGGTTGATGGTTCTGGGGTGAGGAAACTGCCTGTGGCTTCTTTGCCCAGATATAGGAATAAAGAAGTATCCCTACTTTTTCCAGATTATTGATGCCAAAGTCCCACCCTCAGTTGATATCTTCAATTATTTAGTGGGGATCTACTTTCTACTTTACCACAACCAGCTACCAATCCAGAGAAGGTGATTCTTTCTTCTGCTTTTCCATGTATAATTTTAACAGATCAAGAATTGGTACTTTTAACTTTCAGAGCCATATTCTTGCCCATTTCTCCTGTGGATGATATCTTCCTAGACAACCTATGCCAGTCAGCCTCATTCTAGCCTACCTCAACTCTGTAATTGTTCAGATTTAGTCTTTCATGCTTTTTGCCATACTTACATACTTTGGTACTGTTATTGCTTTGGCATTTTTCCTTTAATTGATTCCTTATTTACTCAAGTAAATATAGCCTTATTGCATCTAATACCATCTATTAAAAATCACAGGTTTGAAATCCTATAACCCTATGAAATAAATATACATAAAATACATCAGTGGTTCTCATATCACAAAGTTCCTGGGTCCAAAGCTCTGAGGGTCACTATTTATTTGCTTGTTCATTATATTAATAATCTTTTTGGTTTACTTATTATTTCTTCCTTACAGTTCTATTTTCTTTTCTTCAAACTATCCTATTTTAGATGCTCTTCATATGCATTACAGATTACTTGTTTTATAACATGGGGATTATAGGATTAAGTATAGAGTTCTGAAAAAAGTCCCCAAAGCCCAAAATCTAGTTCCAAATCTCCCAAAATGCAATGTTGAGGTTTTATCTTTATTATTATTTGAGTATAGTTGACACACAATGTTATATTATTTTCACTTGTACAACTTAGTAATTTGACAAGTTTATGCATTATGCTATGTTTAACACAAGTATAGCTACCATCTGTGCCATTACATTGCTAATACCTTATCTTTTTTTTTTTTTTTGCTAATACCTTATCAGTGACTGTGTCCAACTTGGAGGTTTTACTAATCATTCTGAGCCTCTGTTAGTTCATGCTAGAATGTGAGGAGTGACCCAGATGCCCTCATTCTTTGAGGTTTTTTAGATTTGAAGCACATGAACCAAATATATATTGTTAGTTCATTTACAAAGAAAAAAGTATTTCAGAATACTAGCATAATGAACCAGGATATCTATGAAGCAGTAGTCAACTATAGTATAATTCTGACTTTTTAAAAATATAAAGTCAAATACCAATCAGTGATATTTTTCATTGACAGGATTTTTATATTTTTTTTATAGAACAAAAAATGTTCAGATGTTACCAAACACAATATGGGCTAAACATGAATTCTAGGGAAAAAACCAAACCAACCATTCTATATCAAAACTATGCAAAACTAAGTTTTTAGTATTTAAGTTTTGTTTGACTTTAATATACAACTCTCTCTCTCAAAAGGCCTGCAATACTGGGTAGAAGGACAAGTTCACTGAGACCATGGATGACAGCTCTTATTGTCACAGCTGTTGTGTTGGTTCTAGCAATAATCATCGGTCTCCTTGTTTATTTTTTGGCATTTGGTAAGAATCTTTCTCATTGTATTCTTTTGAAAATTTGAAGATCTACTCAATTTATTTCAAAACCTAATAATATTCTCTAATATTTTGGAGTGTAATTTTCATTGCAATAATATTTTGCTTAAATGTATGCAAATTTTGCATAATGCAGTATTAATTTACATAAACTTCTCTACATTTGGGAAATGAGTATCCTTTTTGTATAAAAATAACTTCCAGCATTTAAAATTTGAACTGGTTCACATAATATTATCTCTTAAATAATGCAATACATCTTATGTTATTATATGGCTTAATAATGTTTAATGTACTGAAAGTAAAAACATTTTAGTAGCAATTCTGACTTCAAGGTTAATTTATGAGAATATATTGCATTCTATCATGATCTAACTAACAGCTTAAATTTATGAATTATCACTAATAAGTAATAATTTTATCATAAAACAATTGACAACCACATGACTATGAGAATATGTGATCTTAAAAATGGATTAGAAATAGTTGCAAATCATACATATGATAAGGGGTTAATATCCACAATATATAAAGAGGTCAAATAACTCAATAGCAAAAAGCCAAACAATCAAATTTAAGAATAGGCTGAAGACCTGAATAGGCCTTTCTCCGAAGAAAGCATACAGATGGCCAATAGGCACATGAAAAGATGCTCACCATCACTCATCATCAGGGAAATGCAAATCAAAACCACAATGAGATATCACCCCATATCTGTTAGTGTGGCCAGTATTGAAAAGAAAAAAAAAAACAAACAAGTATTGGCAAGGATGTGAAAAAAAAGGGAAAACTTGTACACTGTTAGTGAGCATATACATTAGTACAGCCGCTATGGAAAACAGTATGGAAGTTCCTAAAAAAATTAAGAATAGATCTACCATATAAGTCAGCTAATCTACTTCTGGGTGTCTGAAGAAAATGAAAACACTAATTCAAAAAGATAAATGCACCCCCAAAGTTCACTGCAGCACTATTTACAACAGCCAAAATATAAAAACAACCTAAGTGTCCATCTATGGATGAATAAAGAGGATGTGATATATATGAATATATATGTGACATATATACATATACATATATATATACATATATATATGTCACACATATATGGGGTATATACAATTATTATGTTGCACACTTGAAACTAATATAATGTTATATACACATTTTACTTAAAAAAAAAAAAGGTTAGAGAGAGGTATTGGCCACAGCTATTGTATGTTTAATTCCCAAGAGTTCATCCTTATAGGACTTTTTTGCATGTTATTCCTTCTACTTTAATATTTATACAACTCAACTGAATTAAAGAGAACTATCCATGTTTGTTCTCCCTTCCAGATCAGAAATTTTACTATTACCAAACCTCATTCCCGATCCCCAGTATTGAATATAATCCTGACTTTTCAGTTGAACACTCAAAAATGAGACGAGACCTGAAACAAAAAGTCAGTGATGAGGTAAGTCTGTCATCATTCCAACTCTGACAATACCATGGTGAAGAAGGCTAAAATAAAGAGATGAGTTGAGAACATATCAAATTGTACCTATGCTGGTGATGCCAGATAAAATACAGAATGCTCAGTTAACTTTTAATTACAGATCCTCCCCAAAATATATTTCATTCAGTGTTTTAAACATGTTTATATTAAAAATTATTCATTGTTTGTCTGAAGTTAAAACTGAACCATATTTTTGTCTACTAATCCTGGCAACTCTAACCAACATTATCTCAGGAAAATTGGAGAAATACATTGGACAAAGAATAATTGCACCAAAGACCAAATAATAGAAGACTGACAGAAAAAGTGAATAGCTCAAATATAAAAAATAAAATCATTAGAGTTATCTGAAAACATAACTCCATCATTCAGGCACAACATTACCATGTATGTGACCCTGATACATTTCCCATTAGGCTAAACATTTATTCCTGAAAATATACCACAGAACCATAGAGACTAGCCATTAAAGGCTTCAGTTGTGCACATAGCTTCTACCAAGCCTAGCACCGACCAAAGATGACAGACCATTCTTGCCAGGTTCACAAATATCTCTTAATCCATTTCCCAACCAAAAGCAGAAGCTAATGAAATGAGTTAAAGGATGCAACTGAGTAGGGTTAGCATGTCTTTTCAAAAATACATCCAAAGGAAATTTTGATTAAGGAAAAAACGATCAGGGCAGGGTATTATGTTGTATAAAGCAATATGTTGAATAACAAACAGTCTAAACTTTGAAGTAAGGACATCTAGATACATATTCAAATTTTACTTCTTGATAGTTTATGAGCTTTGGAAAAGTTACTTGACCCTTCAAAGCTTCAACTACAAAATTTTACCTACTTCTCAGTTATTCTGAGAAATGGTATGTTGTGAATAAAAAGTATAAAATTTATATCCGAATAAATATAAGCATCTGTTTTCTGTGTTCTCACAGAACTTTCATACACCTATGCTAAAGCGCTTACCACCTTGTTACATCATTATTATTTGTATGTCAGTGCCCCTCTGAATTTGTGAAGGGCTACGCCTATTTACTCTTATATTCCTGGTGCCTGTAACAGTCTCTGTCTGCCACATGCTAGGACCATAAAAATACACTTCAAGAAGATAACCATAAACAAAAGGCCAACTTACTAGAATTGGCCCTCTCCTGTAGAGTATAAATGGAGACAACATAAATAAGGGAAGTACAGTAATTTAGACCACAAGTTAGCATTACTTTTTTTCTGTGAGATGCCAGATAGTATTTTCAGCTTTGCAAGCTATTTGGTTTCTGCAACTATTCAAATCCGTCATTTGTAGTGCAAAAGCAGCCATAAGCAATACATCAACAAATGAGTATGGCTACGGTTCAATAAAATTTCTTTATGGACACTGAAAGTAGAATTTTGTTAAGTTTTAAGATATCGCAAAACATTATTATTATTCTTATTTTTTCAACTATTAAAAAAAAATGTGAAGACCATTCTTAGATGATGGTCCAGGCAAAAACAGTGGCTGTCTAGATTTACCCTATAGGCTATAATTTGCTGACCCTGATTTAGACTGTAAGTTACAGTTCTAGGAAATATTGTCCTGGAATAAGTTATTAAAACCATGCCTAAAATGAATTTTACAAACTTTGTGTGGAGTTCAATAATCTCAAATGTTTATATGCTAAATTGCCATGGGTAATACATAGTTTACAAAGCTATGATTTTAGAGAAATAACAAAAAAGTGGTGAAATTGGAAAGAAAATGGAAGGAGGCAGACAGAAAACTTAAAATTATATATAAGATCTATAAAGGTCATATATAAATGAAAGTAGAAAATATGGAAGTACATAACCAACAATGCAAATAGCAGGTTCTCTATACAGCAATTTAGAAATGATTTTGTTACTTTTCATTATACTTTGCTGTATTGGTTGCTTTTTGTAACTTTTTACAATGAACATGTATTTGTTTTGTCAAAAAATGTACATGTGTATATAAAACTATTTCCTTAAAAACAAATTTCCCTTCATAATCAGCTAGAAGGAAATCAAGTGGTCATTCACTTTTTAAAACCTATTGACTTCTTTATAAACATGCTCACCAACCTATCCAATATGATATTTACATGGCATTTTACCAGGAAAAAAATGACAAATCAAGTTAGTTGAGTGAAAAGTATATATTCAACACACAACCAGTTTCAAATTTGGCAACTCTCCTGATTTTTGAAACTAATTATTGAGACTCAGGTTTACTTAAGGTTTGACATATGGTCAGTCTGTTTTTCAAGAAGCCACCTTGATGAGTCAATGGTAATAAACAGGTTTGTAAAACCACAGATTCTGTATTAAGCTGTGGTTTTAATAAGAAATAATTTCTTCTAGGATTTTATACTACAGAAAAATTATCCCATTGAGGAAGTCTAAAATGGCATACAATGGCACATAGTTTTGTCTTATTCTAAGTAATCATTTCATGTATTTTTCTTGATAAGTATATTCTTTTTAAGAAAATACCTGACAAATATATATTCTCTCCTTCACTTACCACAGGATCAAAACATGACCTAAAACATTTCACTAAAGCCTACAAAACTGATCCTTCAATCATACCCATGATGATGATAACTGAGCTTGAATGATAATGGCTGATAATTCCATACACAGCCAATTTTCAAAGAAATTCAGTCTCAGCACCTCTATCTCCAAGTATATTTTATATTGGCTACTGAAATATCTAGCTTCATTCAACTCTTGATGTATATCAGCGATCCTTGTTCATGTGACAAGTTGTTCAAATATCAGCATCTGAATATAGAGATGACCTTTATGACAACAGGATTATGTCCAAATGAGCTTTCTGAGGATAGCTGCAAACAAACTTAGAAATAAATGTTATTACTGCAGGTTTTAACCAGGCATTTTTGTGAGATGTTGAAATGTGTGATTTCAAATCTCAAAAAGTTCTACACTGTTGGTTTTTTTCTTTTCTCAGATAGATAAGATATTTCGAAGATCCAGTTTAAATCATCATTACATCAAGTCTCATGTTGTTGACTTTAGGTAATCACAATTAATTAATTTTTATGATGAAAGGAAACTTTATATTACTTATTTTTCATTGTTTGATTTGTGGATAGTATCCAAAAATGTCAGATTTACAAGAGCAAAAATATTTTAATATTATTTCATTTAATTGTTATTCCTCCTGTACAGGGTACCTATAGAGAGAGAATTTCTTAGCTTGGTAGTGATACAATATATTCTACTGGTTGTCCTCTTAAAGACTTTTGCATTTCAGTTAAAGAATCTTACAGTCTTTGAACAGTCTTCTCCATTTTACTTACTTTATTTTTTAACAATAGATATTGTAAATTTTTTTAAAAAATCAAGAATAGAGTTGATTAATTTAACAAGCACTTTTGATGCATTTTTTTCTGGAAAAGAAATTATCGAACTATTAGATACTCAGCTTTCTCTGATTATAATCAAGTTTTACAAGCAGGGAATAATTTGGGTATTAACTTAATCTATGTGATACAGGAAGGAGAGAAATCCATGACAATAAAATATATAAAATATGTTGTATTTTCTTGAAGATATAGCTAGTATTTAAATACTAAGATATAAAATAATCATAACTATGGTTATGATCTCACTTATTCTGGTGTTTTTCTTTTTCAGGTCAAGTCATGATGGTTTGAAAACAGATGTATTGCTTAAGTTTCAGTTTGCTTCTAACAATGCAGACACGATAAAAAGGCAAGCTGACAAAATTTTGCATCAGAAGTTGAAATTAAATGAAAGCTTCTTGAAGATAGATACTTCATTACCTTATCTTAGAGGCAAGAAATCCCATTTTCCTTCCTTTTTAGAGTTTATCATTTTAATGATCTTATCTATAGAGAAAGCTTCATTTCATCATAAAATGAAATTACTTTTCATTTTTGAATTTCTCATCTACTTGATAGTAAACAAATCCCCACACAACAGCAAAGAGCATATTCCTTTGATTAGTATGGAAATAATTATGAAACAAAAATTGTAGGATAACCCAAATATAATAATATTTCTTTTTTAAAAAGAACTCTTGGTGGAGTTGTTTGAATCAATTAAGCGTGTATAAGAAAAAAAAGAAAACTACACTCAGCTACTGATATAGTAACTATAGTGCCTGGTTCTTTCTGTTGCAATACTCTCTCCAATAAGAATCCGGAATGTAAGGGTAGTATGAACACAGAAATCATGATATGTGGGGCACAAACATGATTTGGTCTCCTGTGAAAGGAGACTTGTAATTTTTTTCTGACACAATCATAAGCCTTCCTACAGCATGCAGAATAGGATTGGCCCAGGGCATAAAGGAGACAGAAGAAGAAAAATGCCAGACCTTCATGATACCTGTCTCTGGCATAAAGGTACCATGTCATTTGCAACACAGGCATAAGGAACTAGGTGATAAATGTTTGGGGTGAGAGATTAAACAAAACTCATAATTTCAAGGCTATTGTTAGCCTTATATATATTAACTTTGAAGGTACCATATTGTACAAGAATATGTGTAAACTATGAAATGAGACTGTAAGGCTGACAAATAATTACAGTTACCAATAAGGTTTCCCTTGGTACATTTTCCCTCAAAACTGTTCCAGAGGGCTAGAGCAGATATATTATAATATGCTAACAGAAGAGAAAATTGCATTATAGGTTTGGTGAAAGTCAAAAAGAAAAAAAAATAGCTTGAAGAACTTGAAGTTTCTGTGAGTAATGCCCAACATTCAGTTCTGTTAATCATGCAGATAGAACAGAGTAGACTCTGAATCCAATGCACTGTGCTTTAGATAGCAGAGACAAGACTTTCTAAAGAAAACATTTTGTTGAAGGATGTAGTAAGTATGTGTGAAACTCTGATTTTTTTAAAAAAATTAATTTAATCTTGAGCTCCCATTAAGCCAAATGTTACAAATTTAAACTCCATCGTTCCTGGATCTATCTGCCCACCCTGACCCCCACTTTGTTATGTTAGGGTACTTAGGTCCTTCACAGTGTTGCTGGATCAGAGTGAGGGATGGGTCCATTCAGGCATCTACTGGCAAACCATCCATCAACGGATGGATAGCAAGAGCAAGTTACTGTTAAGACATTACTCATTCACATGGAATGTCTCCTCAGATTCATCATTCATCCTGAGTCTTCTGTGCTTGCCAAGGATGCTTGGAAATTAATTTGCATATATTTTAAAAATTTCATCTTTTGTCTGCAAAAGACTGATAATTCCTTGAATATAAGAAATATGTCTTCTGTAGTTACAATCACATCCCAAGATTAGCACAGAACTCAGCACAGGGCAGGAACTTGGTATTTGTAAAATGTTCTATCTTTAACTCTGTAAATGAACTCATACTCTTGAAAGTGGGCAGGAAACAAAAGCAATCTTAAAATTAACAAACACCACAGAACACTGAAGAAATCATTCCTCTTTCCATGTAGAGCTTTAGAATTACATGGGAATACATAAACATTTTAAAAACATATCTTGGGTTTCATAGGGCAAGAGAAATCATTTCAGTATATACAGTAAAAAGAAAATGCATGGAGTGCATTCTATGGGAGCGTCTGCAGGTAGTGGTGGGAAGATCCTCAAGGCTAGAATTCAGGAGACCTGTGTCTCAGTAATAGTTCAGCCTGGGGTAGGTTGCTGAAACTGTCTCAGTTCCTGTTTTGCAAAATGAAAACAGTAGTAACTGTGAAACTTATCTTTTAGAAAAACTTAAAAATGCTTTGAAAAGGACTAGTATAAATACACTAATATAATGCATTATTATATGGACTTTTTCAGATATCTTTAGCAATTCTGATTCTAGGAAGTTGGATAATTGATATGATGTCTTGAAAAAGGTAGCTGAAAAACTGAAACACACAGATGGCCCAAAACACAAATATTGGAAGAGTCAGTTGGTTAATATCTTAAGTCTAACACAGAAGAAACAATTCTGATAATCTTTCAAAAGTAATTTATACAGGATCATAATAAAGCTCAAGGGGAAGCATTGAGTTTAGCTTTCAAAGTCAGTAAGTGCAAGTTTGAGAAATAGTTGCCTATGTAAATCTTCTTTTTACAACTGCAGAATTTAAAATGCTCATGGATATAATTAAGTGACTTTTTTCTAAAATGTCTAGCTTTGTGAAAATTTCTTCTCATTATATAGAAGTCAGAATTCTCTCCAGTGATTCCAAGTGAATAGATTTTTGAAAAAAAGGAAAGAAGGAAGGAGGGAAGGAAAAAAGGAAGGAAGAAAGCAGGGCAGGAGGAAGGAAGGAAAGAAAAAGGAAAACAATTAGTTGAAGAGCAAGTTAGCTAAGATTGTCAGTGTTTCATAAAACTGTACTTGAATTAGTCTTTGATTTTACTCAATGACAACCTTTCATGAAATTAAGTAATTATTTTATGATCCCAAATATGTCTCTATTTCTGTTTCCTTTCATCATTTAAATACAAAAAAATATAAAGAAAAATACATGGAATTTACCTGTAGGGAAGAAAAATAATTTTCCCTCTACCTTTCTGAGTTCTTGACTATAAAAAAAAGAACCCTGTAATAAAGATGTTACCAAGAAAAAAAGAAACAGAAGTTTGTTAACATGGGAAATAACTAAGTGAAAATGAGTAGCTCAAAGAGATGGCTTAGAATCTGGCTTGTAGAACAATAAATTTGTGGAGAAATGACAGGACAAAGGAGAGCAGGTTTATATAGGCTTCTAAGGGCAGAGATAAAGGCTGGTTAGTAAAGTGCTATGAGGATTCTTCTGGTGCCTTTCCCAGGCTGATAAAGTCCAAAATGGTCTCTAGGGATTAACCTTTTTCATTCCTGGCAAAGAGAAGAGGAGGAACACCTTTGTAAATTTATGTTCTACGTTTAGGTAAGTTGGGGAAGAGCAAGAGGAATTTCTTGTATCTGCTTCTTAATTGCCTTTGACTCAAAAGAATTCATATGCCCAAGTGGCATATTTTGGATTGGCATAATCTGATGCTCCTCACATTCTAGAAGAGGGTGTAGGTGGTAGATTTTTGAAAAAATCTTTTATGTCAATTATGTTTGTTTATTTCATGATGTTTTTAAAATGTGTAAACTTTGCCTCAAAGTCTTTGTGAATTACCTCAGATCAAAGCCAAATAATATGTGATATCACCTGTACTTTATACTAGTTTAAATTTTTTTTAAACATTTAAAAATGGTTTTGCTGGTCTCAAAGTTTTAAGCCAGTACTGCTTCTACCTTGTAAATTTAGTACATAGCATATTTTGTGGCAAGTTTTATTTAGCATAAGAAGTAAACCAGAAGGATTTATCTTCAGTATTTCATTTAACACATTTTGTGTCTTATTTCCAATTAAAAAGCTATACTATCTTCTTTAATCAGATCCAATATCCCATCCTATTGAAATAAATTTTGGTTTAGGTAGAAAAGTGAATATTTAGTAATAATAAGAAACAAATCACAAAAAATCACAAATTTTAAAAAGCTAATACTCTAAATATCATACAATCAAAAAAAAAAACACATTATTTTTATAATTAATTTCTTGGTATACCCCTATAATACCTTACTGTTTCCCCCTTATATTTTTTGGACTGCATACTCTGATTAGTTCTTCAAATGACAATGTTTTATAATATTCCACAAAAAGAATAGAAAGATAATTTAGACTTTCCACTGGGATGCTTGATTTATTTTTTTAATTTAAATTCAATTAATTAACATATACTGCATTATTGGTTTCAGAGGTAGAGTTCAGTGATTCATTAGTTTTATATAATCTCCAGTGCTCATTATATCAAGTGCCTTCCTTAATGTCCATCACCCAGTTACCCCAACCCTCCTCCCTCCCAGCAACCAACCCTCAGTTTGTTTCCTATGATTGAAAGTCTTTTATGGTTTGTCTCCCTCTCTGATTTTGTCTTTTTTTTCCCTTCCCTTCCCCTATGATCCTCTATTTTTTTCTTAAATTCCACATATGAATGAGATCACATGATAATTGTCTTTCTCTGATTGACTTATTTCGCTTAACATAACACCCTCTAGTTCCATTCAAGTCATTGCAAATGGCAAGATTTCATTTTTTGTTGGCTGGGTAGTATTCCATTGTATATATATATACCACGTGCTCTTTACCCATTCATCTGTTGATGGACATCTGGGCTCCTTCCATAGTTTGGCTATTGTGGACATTGCTGCTATAAACATTGGGGTGCAGGTGCCCCTTTGGATCATTACATTTATATCTTTGGGTAAATACCTAGTAATGCAATTACTGGGTCATAAGATAGTTCTATTTTCAACTTTCTGAGGAACCTCCATACTATTTTCCAAAGTGGCTGCACCAGCCTGCATTCCTACCAACAGCGTAAGAGGGTTCCTCTTTCTCCACATCCTCACCAACATTTTGTTTCCTGTTCTATTAATTTTAGCTATTCTGACTTATGTGAGGTAGTATCTCATTGTGGTTTTGATTTGTGTTTTCCTGATGATGAGTGGTGTTGAGCATTTTTTTTCATATGTGTATTGGCCATTTGTATGTCTGGAGAAATGTCTGTTCATGACTTCTGCCCACTTCTTGACTGGATTATTTGTTTTTCGGCATTGGATTTGATGAGTTCTTTATAGATTTGTATACTAGCCCTTTATCTGATAAGACATTTGCAAATATCTTCTTCCAGTCTTTCGGGTGTCTTTTGGTTTTGTTGCCTGTTTCCTTTGCTGCACAAAAGCTTTTTGTCTTGACGAAGTCCCAAGAGTTCATTTTTGCCTTTGTTTCCCTTGCCTTTGGAGACATATCTAGGAAGAAGTTGCTGCAGCTGAAGTCACAGAGGTTTCTGCCTGTGTTCTTCTCTACAATTTTGATGGATTCTTGTCTCATATTTAGGTCTTTCATCCATATTGAGTCTGTTTTTGTGTATGGTGAATAAAATGGTCCAGTTCCACTATTCTGCATGTGGCTGTCCAATTTTCCCAACACCATTTGTTGAAGAGACTTTTCATTGGATCTTGATTTCTGCTTTGTCAAAGATGAGTTGATCATACAGTTGAGGATCCATTGTTCCATTGATCCATGTGTCTGTTTTTGTGCCAGTACCACATTGTCTTGATGATTTCAGCTTTGTAATACAGCTTGAAGTCCAGAATTGTGATGCCACCACTTTGGTTTTCTTTTTCAATTTTTTTTGGCTACTTAGGGTGTGTTGTGGCTCCATACACATTTTAGGATTATTTATTCCAGCTCTGTGAAAAAAGTTGATTGTATTTTGATAGGGGTTGCACTGAATATATAGATTGTTCTAGGTAGCATAGACATTTTGACAATATTTGTTCTTCCAGTCCATGATCATGGGATATTTTTCCACTTCTTTCTTCTTCAATTTCTTTCATGAGTGTTCTATGGTTTTCTGAATACAGATCCTTTGCCTCTTTGGTTAGATTTATTCCTAGATACCATATGGTTTTTGGTGCAATTGTAAATGGGATTGACTCCTTAATTTCTTTCTTCAGTCTCATTGTTAGTGTATAGAAATGCAACTGATTTCTGTGCATTTATTTTATATAGGATGCTTGATTTTTAAAAAATATTTTGAAATAATTATAGATTCAAAGGAGGTTGCAAAGAAATTTAGAGAAATCTCATGCACTTGCACACTTCCCCCAGCCTTTGGTAATGTTAACATCTTATACAACTACAGCACAGGGCCAAAACCAAGAAATTGGCATAGATACAATCCATAGAGCTTATTCAGATTTCAGTTATATATGAGCTCATTTGTGTGTGTGCATGTATGTGTATGGGTAGGTATAGCTCTGTGCCATTTTATCACATATGTAACCTTTCATAACTACTACCACAATCAATATATTCAATTGTACCATATCAAGATTCCCCTGTGTTACCTCTTTATAACTACACCCATCTCCTCTACTCATCTGTAGCCTCTGGCAACCACTTATCCATTCTCCATTCCTATAATTATTTCATAAATGTCATGTAAATCATACATTTTGTACCCTTTTGAAATTGACCTTTTCCCCTCAACATAATTTCCATGAGGTTCATCCATGTTGATGTGTGCATCAATAGTTTGATCTTTTTCATTGCTGAGTAGTAGTCTATAGTATTCCACTGTTTGTTTAACCACTCATCCCTTGAAGAACATTTGATAGTTTCAAGGTTTTGGCTATTACAATGAAGCTTCTATGCATATTCATTTTATGTTCCTATAAGAAAATAAGTTTCTATTTCTCTGGGGCATATCTAAGAGTACAATTGCTGGGTTGATAAAAACGATTTTGGGTTATTTTGGGGTTTTCTTTAGATTTTGGGTTTTGAAAGGAACTACCAAACTACATTCCAGAGTGGCTGTACATTTTGCATTCCCATCAGCAATGTATGAGTGATTTAGTTTCTCTCCACCTTTGCCAACAATTGGTGTTATCACTATTTTTCATGTGGCTTTTCTGATAGCTGTATAGTGTTATCTCATTATGGCTTTAATTTTATTTTCTCCAATTGCTAATAACATCGAACATCCTTTTATGTGTTTGCCATCTATACATCCTCTATGGCAAAATATCTGTGTCCGTGTTTTCTAATTGAGTTGATTTTTTTCTTCTTAAATGCTGAATACGGAGAACTCTTTATATGTTCTATGTATGAAGCCTTTGTCAGATGTGCAGTTTGCAGTAATTCCCACTAGTCTGAAGTTCGCCTTTTCAACCCATAAAGAGAGTCTTTCAGATAGGAAAAGTTTTAAATTTGATGAGATTCACCCAAATGAACTTTCATTTTTATGGATCATCTTGTTGGTAATAAATCTAACTCTTCCTCTAGTCCTGAGTCCCTGATAATTATCTCCTATGTTCTTTTCTGTAAATTTTATACTTGTACATACTATATCTTTTAACATTTTATACTTATTTCTGTAAGTTTTATGGCTTCATATCACATTAAAGCCTAAAATCCATTTCAAGCTCTTTTTTGCATAAGCTGTGAGACTTTTTGTTGTTGTTATTGTTAATAGATATTCAATTGCTCCAACACTGTTTATTGGAAAGGCTGCCCACCTTCCACTGAATTTACTTTTGCTCCTTTGTCAAAAATTAACTGGGCATTTTTATGTGGATCTATTTTTAGATTCTACATTCTATCCCATTGATTTATGTGCCTATCCTTCCACCAGGATCATACTCTCTTGATTACTGCAGCTATATAGCAAGTCTAACATTGGGGAAGAATGAGTCTCCCACTTTACTCTTCTTTATCAAAGTTATACTAAATACTCTAGTTTCTTTCTAAATAAATTTTAGAATAATTTTGTCTATGTCTACAAAAAAGCTAACAGATTTTTATAGAAATTTCACTAGACTATAGGTCAGTTTGAGGAGAATTGACATCTTTAGTATGTTGAGTATTTTTTTTTTTTGAGGTAAAATTCACATAACATAAAATTAACCACTAGCCATTTGAAAGTGTGCAATTTGCTGGCATTTAGGTCCTAATGTTGTGCAACCATCACCTCTACCTAGTTTCAAGATATTTTCATGGCCTCAAAGGAAATCGTATATCAATTAAAAAGTCATTCTCCCTTCTGTCTCTATGGTTTTACCTATTCTGTATATTTCATATAAATGGGACCATGTAATCTGTGACTTTTGTGTCTGGCTTCTTTCACTTAGCATAATCTTTCAGAATTCATGTTTTAGGATGTATCAATACTTCATTCCTTTTAAGGCTGAATAATATTTCACTTTATAGATATATTACATTTTGTTTACCTAGTCATCAGCTGATGGACATTTGTGCTGTTTCCATTATTTGGCTATTGTGAATAGTACTGCTATATATATTGGCATATAGTATTTATTTGAATACCAATTTTCAATACTGTTGGATATAGACCCAGGAGCGGGATTGCTGGGTGATATGGTCACTATGTTTAACTTGTTAAGGAATAGTAAACTGTTTTCCACAGTAGCTACATCATTTTATATTCTCATTAGCAGTGTATAAGGGTGCTAATGTCTCCCAGTTCTCATCAATACTTGTTATTTTCCTTTTCCTTCTTTTTTTTAAGATTTTATTTATTCATAGAGACACAGAGAGGCAGAGACACAGGCAGAGGGAGAAGCAGGCTCCATACAGGAAGCCCGATGTGGGACTCGATACCGGGTCTCCAGGATCACACCCCAGGCTGCAGGCAGTGCCAAACCGCTGCGCCACAGGGGCTACCCTTTCCTTTTTTTTTTTTTTTTTTTTATTGTGTGTAATAGGTCTGTGTGGTGGTGTGATAGGTGCCAAATTTTGCTGAATGTATTTCTGTTTCAATTGACATAATCATATAATTTTTTCCTATAGCCTATTGACATGGTAGATTATACTAATTGATTTACAAACATTGAACCTTCCATACCTGAAATAAACCCATTTCATCACTGTATTATTCTTTATATATATTGTTGGATTCAATTGGTTAAAATTTTGTTGAGAATTTTGCATCTAAATTCATGATAGATATTAGTCTGTTTCTTTGTTAATCTAGTTTCAATAGCAGGAAAATGCTGGCCACATCAAATGAACTAGGAAATGCTTTCTTATAATTCCTAGAAGAGATTGTATAAAAGTACTGTTAATTCTTTGAATGTTTTGCCAAAGTCTCCACTGAATCCATTTGGGCCTAAGGATTTTTTTTTAATCTTTTATTCAATTTCTTTAATAGTAGGAATATTCAAGTTATCTATATCATCTTTCTTGAGTTTTGGTAGTTTATGGTTTTTAAGGGATTTGTCCTCTTTAAATTGTCAAATTTATGAATGTAAAGTTGTTCAAAGTATTTCTTACTTTTTAAAAAGTTTTCATGCGGACACTTATTTTAAATCATCGTATGCATATACTCACAGGACAGTATGGTAATCCTATAACTTTTGTTTTGTTTTTTGGGTTTTTGGTTTTTGTTGTTGTTGTTGTTGTTTGTTTTAGTTTCAGAGGTAGAATTGAGTGATTCATCAATTGCATATAACACCAAGTGCTCATTACATCAAGTGCCTTCCTTAACGCCCATCACCCAATTATCCCTTCCCCCACCCTCCTCCCCTTCAGCAATCCTCAATTTGTTTCCTAGAGTTCAATGTCCTTTATGGTTTGCCTCCCTCTCAACTTTCATCTTATTTTATTTTTCCTTCCTTTCCCCTATGTTCATCCATTTTGTTTGTTAAATTCCACATATGAGTGAAATCATATGGTATTTGTCTTTCTCTGACTCATTTTGCTTAGCATAATACCCTCTAGTTCCATCCTTGTCATTGCAAATGGCAAGATTTAATTCTTTCTGATGATTGAGCAATATTCCATTGTATATATACCATCTCTTCTTTATGCAGGTTCTTTTGTGATATCCCCTCATTTAATTCCTGACATTGGTGATTTGTGTCTTTGTCAGTCTTCTAGAAGTTTATCTTTTTATCTTTGTCAATCTTCCAAAAGTTTATCAATTCTATTGACTTTTTCTTACAATGAATGTTTTTTGTCTCATTGATTGTTCTATATTATCTTTCTGTTTCTAATTTTGATTGAAATTTTGATCTTTATTGATTTTTTTCTTTATTATTTCCTTCCTCTTCCTTGCTTTGGGCTCACTCTGCTCTTCTTTTTCTAGTTTTCTTTTTCTTTTTCTTTCTTTCTTTTTTTTTTTGTTAGGAACTCAATATCTTTTCTTTTCTAAGATAAACATTTAGTGCTATGATTGATTTTCCTCTCTGTAATACTTTACCTGCATCCCATGATATTTGCTATGTTTGTACATTTGTATTGATTCAATTCTATGTAATTTTTTACTTCTTTGGTACTTCTTTTTGGGCCCATGTATTATTTAGTAGTCTGTTGTTTAATTCCCAAGTGTTCGGAGATTTTCTCCTTATTCTTTTCTTTTTAAAGATTTTATTTTTATTTATTCGAGAGAGAGAGAGAGAGAGAGAGGCAGAGACACAGGCAGAGGGAGAAGCAAGCTCCATGTAGGGAGCCTAATGTAGGACAGGATCCTAGGTTTCCAGTATCACGCCCTGGGCTGAAGGTGGAGCTAAACCGCTGGGCCCCGGGGCGGCCCCTCCTTACCTTTCTTTATTGATTTCTAGTTTGACCCCACTATGAACAGAGAACATATTCTGAGTTCAATTCTTTTAAATATGACACAAGATATGGTCCTTTTTAATGAATGTTCCACAGGTGTTTATAAAGAATGTGCTTTCTGTTATTGTTGGGTGGAGTGGTTTATAAACATCAATTAGGTCTTGTTGGTAGCGTTAATTATATATCCTTGCTGATTTTCTGTCTAGTAATGCTATCAATTTGTTGATTCTAGAGGATGTTGAAGTCCCCAATTATAATTGTGAATTTGTCTATTCCTTCTTTCAGCTCTCTTAGTTATTGCTTGATGTATTTTGAAGCTCTGCTATTTGTAAACATGCATTTAAAATGATTAAATATTCATAGTAGATTGATCCTTTTATCATCAAGTAATGTCCTTCTATGTCCCCAGTAATTTTTCTCCAAAGACCACTTTATTTGATATTAATAGAGCCACCACTGCTTTTTTTTTTTTCTGGATTCATATTTGTATGTTCTATTTTTTTGCATCCTTTTACTTTCAATTTGGAAATTTCAGTGTAAAAACAAATAGCTGAATCATGTTTTCTTAATTATACTCTGCTATTCTGTCTTTTCATTGAGGTACTTAAACCATTCACATATTAAATATTGATATGTTAGAGCTTAAGTCATTTTATTATTTGATTTCTTTTGTGCTGTGTCTTGTTCCTCTGTTTCTTTTTTCCTCCCTCCCTGTCGGTAGCAGGAACATTTGTTTTAGGGTTCCATTTTTATTTATTTGTAATGCTTTTGAGTTTATCACCAGGTATAGCTCCCCTAGTGGCTGTTCTAGATATTAACATACATTACATCATAGACTACTGGTGTCAACATTGTATCACTTCCATTTTGGTCTCTTTGCACACCCCCCCCCCCCCCCCATTTTTTAGAAACATTTTTCTTAAGTATTTCCTCTCTATATATTCACATCAGATGGCACTGCATCTTTTGTTTCAACCATAAAATATATTTAAAGAAACCTATAAGGTGAAAAATAGTCTATTTCTGTTCTTACACATTCTGTCTCTTTCCTTTCTGAAGGTACTTTGCTTTTTGTTTGGAGAGCTTCCTCTAGCCATTATCCAAGAGTAGCTCTGTTAGAAACTAATTCTTTTCATTTCTCTTTATCCTAGAATACATTTATTTCTAAATGTAGTTTCAAAGGATATAGGATTCATGGTTGATAGTTTTTTCTTTCAGAACTTGAAAAATGCTTTGCCACTTCCTTTTGTCCTCCACGGTTTCAGATGAGAACTCTGCTGTTATTTGAATTGGTGTTACTTTATAGGTAACGTATCACTTTTTCTGTTTTTAAGGTTTTTTTCATTGTCTTTAGTTTTTAGTAACAATTACAATGGGTCTTGGGGTAGATTTGAGTTTTTCTTATTTGAGATTTTCCCAGCTTCTTGAATCTATAGACCTCTGTCTTTATCCAAATTTGGGGAGTTTCCAACCATTATTTCCTTGAGCACTTTTTCAGTCTCACACTCTTTTTCTTCTCCTTCTGGAATTCTGATAATATACAATGTTAAGTCTTTTGTTATTATCACACAAATCTCAGATTTGCTCATTTTTTTCAGTCTCTTTTCTCTCTGTTCTTCTGAGTAAATACTATTTAATTTCATCCAAGTTTACTGATTGTATCCCCATCTCCACTCTATTGTTAAGACAACCTAGCAGCATTTGTTTTATTACTCTTATTATTATATTTTTCAGTCCTACATTTTTCCTTTTTTTAAAGTAGGCTCCACACCCAGCATGGAGCCCAACATGGGATTTGAACTCATAACCCTAAGATCAAGACCTGAGTTGAGATCAAGAGTTGGATGCTTAACTGCCTGAAGCGCCCTTCCATTTGATTTCTATAACTTCTATATCTTTGCTTAGATTTTCTATTTTTTCAGTTGTTTCAAGAGAATTTGAAATTGATAAATTATTTTTCTCGCATCTGCTTTAAAATCCACATCAGATACTTCCAACATTGTACTCATCTCAGTATTGGCATCAGTTGATTGTCTTTTCTCATATAGATTCTGGTTTTCCTGGGGTTTGGTATGGTAAATATTTTTTGTTGTATTCTACACATTTGGTTATCATATTAGGAGACTCTTGATCATGTTTAATTCTTTTATTCTAGCAGGTAGTTTAATTATTTAGGTTTGGAGCATAGATTCTCACCTACTCTCAATGTTTCAATAAAAAGTTAGTTTTCAGGGTCCTTGCACCACTATTCTAGTCTTCTGGAGTTTCCTTTCAACTTCTGCTTCCTCTTATCTCCTATGTGAGAGTAGAATAGGCTTTTCTAGGCTGCTTTGTATTCCTGGGCCTTCCTCTGTGGAGGGGTGTAGTGGGCCTGAACCTATTAATGTCACTAGGTATATAAAGTTTGATGTTGTCCCTCTGGGTGTAAGTGTACAAGCTGGTGCCCTGGTTGGGAAGTGGGGTTTGGGATGACCAAGATTTTCTTGCTGTCACTGCTACTGGCAAAATGGATAGCCATCCCTATGTTGTGAAGCAGAAGGTTTCGGCTCCTCACTAGGCCTTTGTTTTGCTTCATTCCCAGTATTTGTAGAGACAGAACAGACTTTTCTCAGTATTTCTTGTTTATGCCTATTGATGGTTTTAGATTGCAGGACTTTCTTTGTCCCCAGTCCAGAGTATGTGTGAGATGAAAAGAATACTAGGAAACTCACCATATTGTCCTTTATTAATACTACCATTGCTCATAGCTCAAGTCCTTATAATTTATTATCTCCCATCATTTATCAGATGCCCGGGGCATTCACTATATGTAAGCAATTAGCTTCTCTCCTATGCATCTAGAACAGTATTACCTATGGATCACACTTGGAAGAATTGCCAGACACACTCAAACAAATATGGGATATAGCATCACCATGGAAGTTCATCATCAGTTTCTACAGATAGAAATGAGACTAGGCTAAAGTTACCTGTGAAGTAACCATAATTCCACCCCTCTCACTGATCCATAACCTACAGAATGTGACACTAGACTTTAATTGACCTTACGGTGAAAGGATTGTATGATAAGATTTTACCTTAAGAAATATTTAAATCATGTCCTTAACAGCCTTGCTTCATAATATTATTGTGAGGATATAGCAATATTTGGTACAGTCCCTGGTATATAGGACTTAGTAAATTATTAATTATCACTACTGCTCATTATTCATTAAGCAAATATTTTGAGAACCTAGTTGTGCCAGTGAAATTATAGAACATTTCAACTGGAATAAAAAGATAATGGTTTACTGAATAAGTAAATAAACAAAGTAATATTGAATAATGTGAATTTACATACAGAGAATAGAGAGTGGAAGGCTACTTTGACTTGCCGTGGAAAACCTCTCTGAGGAGAGGATTTTTAAGCTAAGATCTGAATGTTAACAAGGAACCAACCACGAGAATGGTCAAGGGAGAGCATTTCTCTCAGAAGGGACAACTGGAATAAAGACTATAAGAGCACCTTGGCACAGTCAAGAAACAGAAAGTCCAGGTGGATTCATTACAAATATTAGGGAAGCCACTAGAGAATTGTTATTATTGGAAAAACCTAATTCTAAGAGATTTATTCTAATAAATATAATAATAAACATAAGCATAGTTCCCTGCTGATGAACACAATGTTCCTCTATAGAGTCTGACTGATAGATTCATTAATTTGCAGGCTTACCAAAACTCTATACTGGTTTTTATCTTAACAAAAATGTGGGTCTGGGTTGCTCATTATAGTATCTGGCATAAGAAACAATTCATATAATTTTGGGGAATAGTCACTGATCATATTTTCTTCTATTTTAGTTTATGATAAAATGACTAACATGTTTTGAAGATTTGTTAGTACATTGGTGGATCTTTATTTCACTAGGAGCCTCCATGGAGATGTCAATCATCTAAGATGCTTTGGGTATCTTTATCATATTACTAATGTATGAATGAGGACAGAAGGAAATAGTGTCCACCATAAAATAATACATATATGAAAGAAGTCCTAGACTCCTCTGCTTAACTTGCATTTTAATAAATTGGCATGGATAAATTAATTAGATGTAGTCCTCTTTTATGACAAGTAATATCTTTCTCTATGCCAATGATTTTAAAACAGTAAACCAGGATTTTCCTAGAGTCCACAGATAGTTAGAAGGAGGCTTTAATTTATATCCAGGCCTCTCCTTTTTGTAAGATTTTATTATATTGCCTTTAAATTAAGAAATTCCTGAATAATTCATTTCATTCCAACCAGAAACATTCATGTATGCAGGCATAATATTTTCAAATGATAATTGTTCCACTGCTGAGCAGTCCTCTTGTTTTTTTCCAGATATGAATGAAGCACAAGCAGAGCACATTCTGAACAGCTGTAAGTTCAAGAATATCAGTGTAATGTTTGTAGATCAAATGCTAAAACTCAAAATACTGCTAGAGTTTCTCTATTTCCATGTTTACTATTTTGCAAAAATATATATTTCTGAATAGATACATGACCTAATTTTCCATAAGGAAAAAAATACTATTAATAATTGGGAATATGTACATGGGCTCCTTAGAAATAACTTGTTATTCCTGACAGTAAGTTTCATTGATTACTTCTTTTAACAATTCCTTATCATTATTTTATTTTATTAAGATTTTATTTTATTTAAGATTTTAATTATTTATTCTTGAGAGACACTGAGAGAGAGAGAGAGGCAGAGACACAGGCAGAGGGAGAAGCAACCTCCATGCAGGGAGCCTGATGTGGGACTTGACCTGGGGACTCCAGGATCACACCCTAAGCCAAAGGCAGACGCTCAACCGCTGAGCTCCCCAGGCCATCTCCCCTATCATTTTATCATATTTATTTTTATTTGGTTCACTTTGTTAAAGTAGAAAATTCTGCTTAGAATTAAATGACACCGGGGATCCCCGGGTGGCTCAGCGGTTTTGCGCCTGCCTTTGGCCCAGGGCGCGATCTTGGAGTCCCGGGATCAAGCACCGCGTTGGGCTCCCAGCGTGGAGGCTCCTTCTCCCTCTGCCTCTCTCTTTCTCTATCATAAATAAATAAAAATAAATCTTTAAAAAAAAAGAATTAAATGACACACACTAATTTTAATTATGTGAATTTTGACAAATTATAGTAGGATAATGTCTATAATATTAGACAAGTATTTTAAGTGTACAAATGATATTTTTCTGCAATTAATAGTGTACATTTGACACTCAGATATTCCTGGAATAAATTGCCGTACATAATAAAATAACCTAAAATATATGATAAAACAAATCTTAAACTGAAGCAGCTTTAAATGTACCAAGGAGAATATTACATAGTTTATTTTAAAAAATTAATCATTTTTCAATTTGAATAATCATTCTATTATATAATTTTGATTAATTTTTTAAAGGCAAGGCAAACCTACAAATGTTTCCATCTTTAACTCTGTGTCAAATATGCCTACAGGTGTTTATAACTGTTTAAAAATAACCATCCTATAGCTACACTTGTTGCAAGCGTAGCATAATGTATAGAGAGGTTGAATCTCTATGTTGTACCCCTAAAACTAATGTAACATTGTGTGTCAACTAAAATAAATGAATAAAATAAAATATATAAATAACTATCTTATTTCCTTCTGACAGGTTGTGGAAGAGGGAAGGAGTTTCCTTCCATGGAAAGAATTGCTGAGGGTTATCCTGCAAAAAAAGCTGATTGGCCATGGCAAGCCAGCCTGCAAATAGATGACATTCATTTCTGTGGAGCTTCTTTGATCAGTGAGGAGTGGCTCCTGACTGCTGCTCATTGCTTTGATATGTAAGTTCAATCTGTATCAACAGGATCACCAATTTCATTTCCTTTTCTCACCTTCATTTCCTATAACTGTCATCCCCTTTTCATTCGTTTTTTGTTTTTAAAGATTTTTAATTCATTTGAGAAAGAGAGATAGAGAGAGAGCGTGAGCATAAGCAGGGGAAGGGGCAGATGCCCCACTCAACAAGGGGATGGATGAGGGTCTCAATCTCAGGAACCCCTGGACCCGGAGATCATTATCTGAGGCAAAGGCAGATGCTTAACCAATTTTTAGCTAGCCAGGTACCTCTACTTTTTTCATTCTTTTATGAGCATCTAGGCCTCCCACTGGAACTCATGACTGTGAAGCAGGCTTAGGGACAAATGATAGATACTAAAGAGTAGCAGAAAAGTTACAGAATCTTCAGCTCCAACTGAAAATATATTCTCCAGCATTCCTAACTTTAAGAACAAGTCAACACTGTCAAAAGTTAAACACAGTCACCAGTTTTCCTAAGATATATTGTAGATTAAAAAAAAAAAAAAACTCTGCTAATACAGTATCCTGACCCACAAACTTACATCAGATTATCCCTTATGAATATATTTAGTGCTGCACTGTTATTATTATATCTTTTTTGAAGATTTAACATAAGGCATATGTGGAGATAAAAAAGAGATAACAATAACTCTAGTGAAATTCATATAATATGGGAAATATTCTAGGTAAAATGTTAACTAAAAAGAAAGGATGAGAAAACAATATATAATGTATGGCTCCAATGTGACACCTCTCCCTCTCCTTTTCCCTTCATTCCCTCTCTCTTTCTCCTTCCATAGCTATACAGATGTTTATATTACTGCATGCATATGAGGGTATATATGTGTGTGTGGGCATGTACATATGTGGATACATATGTCTAATTTTATTTATTTATCTTCAACTAATCTGTATTACTTTTATAATCAAAATAACAATAATATTTTGTTTCCTTTAGAAAATACAAACTCCTCCTCAAGAGGAGTAATAGAAGCTACCTTAGAATGGGGGGATTTGTATCGGCTAAATAAAGCAAAGCAGTCCTGGGGGGAGAAGCCTCAAATAAAGTGGGAAGACCCATCAACTATCACCTTAAACAATTTGTCCTTCTACTGCCCCTATGTCCCATGCTGATTCAGAGTCCTGGGCAACTTTGAATCAGCAATGAATCAACCCTAATCCTTTTCATCTGTGATCAGTTACAAAAACCCCAAACTCTGGACGGCTAGTTTTGGAACAACTCTCAGCCCTCCATTGATGAGAAGAAAGATACAATCAATTATCATTCACGAAAACTATGCTGCCCATAATCATGACGATGACATCGCTGTGGTGAAGCTCTCCACCCCAGTCCTATTTTCCAGTGATGTGGGCAGAGTCTGCCTCCCAGATGCTACTTTTGAAGTCTTGTCTCAGAGTCCAGTGTTTGTCACTGGATGGGGAGCATTAAAAGCTAATGGTGAGTATCTCAATAAAAAAAAGCCTAAGCAAAAAATGCAATCCCATCTTCCATTTGAATGGAGTCATAAAGTAAGATTCAAAATCACAGTATTGAAAATAAGAGATGAAATCAAGGTGTCCTGTGAAAAGTATCACAAAACAACAAACAGAAAAACCCAGATATGGTGACTTATGAAAACTTTGGCTATAGCTGTTACACAGTATCTATGTTTAATGTCTTCTTTATGGGCTATTTTGGAAACTAGTTATAACTTTCTTTTCAAAAATTATTAAAGCATGTTTCTTCACATCCTTTCTTTCTGTTGCTATCTCAATATGCAGAGATTCTGCTATGGCTGCATGAATCTTAAAGTATGTGATTTGTGAGCAGTAATAATGATAAACCTCTACGATGTGTCATGCAACTAAACGAAAACATTCTTAAGCATCAATTTAAATGGCACATGTGATGCTAAATATTAAACAGCCCCCTCTGATGGATCTATGGAGGAGTTTTTGACCTTAGGAATTTATAAAGTTCACAAGTATGACATTTTACTACATTTAATAACACACAATAAACTGCAAAGATAGATCTTTAGGTCCTGATATGAGTCTCTAGTTCTACTTCTCTTAGGTAAACAATTTACATATAGTTTCATCTGCCTCTGAATTTCTGATTCTTGTTCCAGACTCTTATAGGAATCTACTTCCTTTCAGTATGTACTTCAAAATTCTGACATTGGGTGCAGGTTGTTATACTGTCATAATCTGAGAATTCTTTTCCTTGTTTCTGGGAGTCTGCTTTGTTCTATAGGGAATGGTAATGAGTACAAACGGGAATCAAATCCTTTGGGATTCGACAGTACCTATTGAAGGGAAGCAGATTCCTATAAAAATGAAATGGCAAAGACTTGGTAGATCAAGTACCTAAATAAGACTACAACATTTTAGTAAGAGTCTGGAACAAGAATCAGAAATTCAGAGGCAGATGAAACTATATGTAAATTATTTACCTAAGAAACAGATCATGTTTTATTAACAGCCCTTCTTCCTCTTCTCAATTGTCTTTGAATCTGTTGTAAACAGAATACCCATTTCCATATGAAGAACTAATACAGTCTTTAAAATAAAAGCTGTTAAGAGGTAATGAGAACAGAATGATAAAAACATAAATACACAATGAAAAGTACTTTTCATATATAACAAGTCAATAAATGTGTGGGTCATTAATAAAACATGATCTGTTCCTTATCTTGGTATTTATTACTTACACTGGAATTAGTTTTGGACAGCCATTTGAGATCAAAGTAGACATGGTTCTTCTGATGAAGCAAGCGTATTCCATTTATTCAGTATTACAATGACTTTCTACGATACAACCTTGCTCTATACTGCTCTTCCTAAAGGATTCTCAATTCCCAGTATAGTTGTGTTCTTTTTAGAGTAATGTGGTAGATTTTCAGGTAAGGTAAGGTGAACTATCACCGATTATTCCAGGTGGTGAGAAATGCCCTGGGCTTAAATTTAATGTCATCTCCCATTTAGCTATGTGATCAATAAGAGTCATAACTGGGTAAACTTTGTTTTTCTCGTCTGAAAAAGAGGATATTCGTATCTAACTTTGTTGGTTATTGCAAGGATTAAGTAAGACAGTGAAAGTAAAGTGCCAAAATGGTACCTAGCACATAGAAGGCATACAAGAAATATAACTTTAACCTTAGCATTGTCATTAAGCTCAGAGTCCTACAACTTCAAGACATATGCCTTATCACTGATCCATCGTTTGTAAGATACAACAATTATCATAAGCAATAACATGAAAATTCTTCATCTACTTTTTTCTTCTTTAGGTCCCTTTCCCAATGCTCTGCGACAAGTCGAAGTAGAGATCATAAGTAACGATATATGTAATCAAGTTAATGTATATGGTGGTGCCGTATCATCAGGAATGATATGTGCTGGATTTTTAACAGGAAAACGAGATGCCTGTGAGGTAAGAATAGACGCAGATCCACACAAGTGCATTTGTTGAATAGAGGTGGCGTTACTGACCATAGGCCAATGTCACTTCATATGACTCCATATAATTAAGTTGTGGAGGAGACAGGAGAATGTAAAGGGAGGGAATGGGAGACCTATAAGAAATGCTCCTCATTTAACATCCTATTACTGTTCAGAACCACATGTAAAAAATGACCATCAGTTGCAAATTAGGGCTTTCATTAGAGGGAAAGAAAATCCTAGAAGCAGATAGTATAAACCAAGCCAGAAAGCACACAATCATTGCTTCAAGTCACAGTGATAACAATTGGGTATCTAATCCCTACTACATGTAAGGCACTATGGAATGGGGTCTGCAGATATCTCCATGGCCAATAGACCACCATCATCTTACCAGTGCTTAATCCTTTGGGTTTTAGCAGTGTACATTCAGATAGAATTACACTATTAGGGAAAAATATATTTATCTACACTCACTCATATTAAAGTGTCACTTCACAAATTATATCTTAAAATTAACTAAATAAATAGCATTTTCCCAAACCATACAAAACATTAAGTATTAAGCATTTAAGGAGAATATCAGTTTTAAAGTCAGGGCACTTAAAAGACTAAAAATAAGTAACTAAAATACTAAAGATTTTGACTTGGGGTCCAACAGTTTAGCAGTTCTTAAAAGATTAGGGAATGTTTGAGAATTTGATTCGTACACCTGTGTTTCCTAAATGTATAGGTGGCACTATTGATCTGCCATTGGCTGTCTGTAATGCGATATAATAAACATTCATTCACTTATTCATTCAGGGCTTTTTTTTATTTTTTTGTAAGTTGCAAGGTAATGTGGCAATTACTGAAGGAAACATAAACATAAAAAAAAAAAACCTATGTTGAATTCACAATGGATTTACATTCTAGTAATGTAGCACACAAGTAACAAAAAGAACAAAAACCTAGGATTTGGCTACATATTCTAGAATATAAGATCTTCTTCCACTCACTTTACTTCCTGAGGAAAAGCAGAAACAACAGGTGGTCCATGATACAACTGGATCACATTACATCTGAGCAGGAATATAAATTTACACAAGAGCAAATGTTCTCTTCCATTGGTCTGTGCTTCCTTGCTTCCTTCATCGGTAGCAAAGTAAAATACTGAGGACCTAAATGAGATGTCATCCTACAGCAAAGGAGCTGACGAGCATTGTGTTTAGTAGACCAGAGTTTTCATACTCTGTCCACTGAGCTCTAAAGTGTACTAAGAAGCATGGAAAGGGAAGGGAAGAGAACTAAAGGCACAAGACTCTAGGACCCCCGGCCTGCTTCAAACAGGATCATTTAAAAATAAATAAAAAACAGGATCATTTTTTTAAATAGAAAATAAGTCTATAAGGGGCTTCCATATAATGCTTTATTCGAATGAATAGGTTCATTGCTAAAAAATAATTTCAAAAATTATTAATCTAAACCTTAGGTTAAAGATATCAGGGAAGTCCTCCAGATTCACACACTTCAAACCAGTTCTCTAGGGCTAGGGATTAAGTCTTCATTTGGAAACAAAAGCCTGTCTGTAATAAATAATGCACTTTGCCTGGGGTGCCTTTTGCATTTATCTTTCTCCTTTCAAACCTATTGCTGAACAACAGTATAACATCCAGGACAGTTTCCTATCGACTAGTGTGAATGGAATAGCGTGCAGTTCAAATTTAAAGCAAGTGATTATATCTAGCAAACAGGACAGGAGGTGACATATAGTTGAGCCTTGAAGTCATTTATGTAAGAATTGTATGCCTGGACTTAGGTTCAGTTTGTGCTTCCTGTTTAGAAAGAGCAAAACTAAAAACTACACAAAGAGAAAACTTAACTTTATTCACACTACCCTCCAAATGAAGACATCAACACAGATAAGCGAAAGTAGTAAGATAAAAAAGAGTTGTAAGTGATATACTCTATTGTTACATTAATATTGATGGCAAGTAAAAATAGAATTCATTTTATACATTCAATTTAAAATATTAATTTAGTAGATATTCACAGGCTCATTAACTTGCATTTTTTACTCCTCTTAATTTATTACATTGTGTACATTTCTTCTTCTCTAGGGTGATTCTGGAGGACCTCTTGTTATAGCTCGTGATAGAAGCATCTGGTATCTTATTGGAATAGTAAGCTGGGGAATAGACTGTGGAAAAAAGAACAAGCCTGGACTTTACACCAGAGTGACTCGTTATCGGGACTGGATTAAATCTAAAACCAACATCTAATGCAACAATCACCTCTACATCCGCAGTGTAAATGAGGTCTCTAGGAAATTGTGCTTAGTATGTGTTGCCATGTATACTGTCATTGAGTTCAAGATGCAAATAAGCATAATTTGACAACACGCCTCTTAAACATGAGAAAAGCAGACATTCTTTTACATCATTTGAAGTGCTTTGCTAACCATGAGCGTACAAGATACTGTCAACTCCACAAATATCTGCCCACTGCTGCTAAGTGTCTCTCATTATCTCCTTGCTCGTCTTCCTGTTCCTACTACATACTTCTTTTTTTAGAATAATCCCATTTAATCAGACAAATACCCACTGGCTAAGCATTCTCTATTTTTCTCCCTGACAGGGCATGCTGCCCTTCCCTGACTCCACAGTTTTTAACTTCTCCACTAAATAATCCTCATTAAGAATCTGTAGGCTCATGGTACTAGACAAATCAAGGTAATTCGTTTTGGCAAATGCTAACACAAATGTGGTGGGGCACTAGGTGGGAACCTGGGACTTACAAGATGGCACTGCTATGAGTCCTTCCCTTTTGTCCTCAGATGCACACGTACCTCTCTTTGAAACATGAAGAACATTGACTTTTACATTTACACCCAATAGTACAGATTTTAAACTCTTTAAACTACTACCTAATATATACCTTGGAACAATGAATACATCTGTAGACCAGACAACAAAACCGGAAACAATGCCTAGCACAGGGTTCTGTTCTACACTACCCCAAAATGCTTTTTTGATATTTAGGGAAAAAAAAAAACCCAAAATTTCTTGTCCTTATTGTTAGGTGGAAACAAGAAGAGAAAAAGGACTCCGAGAAGGAGCTACTTTCCATCTCTAAAAATGAGAGAAGTTCCAAACCTAATGTAAATTTACTTTCCACTTCTGGTTTTTTTTTCTTTTATTTATATATGATAGTCACACACACACACAGAGAGAGAGGCAGAGACATAGGCAGAGGGAGAAGCAGGCTCCATGCACCGGGAGCCCGACGTGGGATTCGATCCCGGGTCTCCAGGATCGCGCCCTGGGCCAAAGGCAGGCGCTAAACCGCTACGCCACCCAGGGATCCCTCCACTTCTGTTTTATTATATCTTAATGCATTTTATTTTCTAAATAGTTTTATTTTCAAACAACTTCAGAACATGTAAGGAACCCACAGAATAAGAAATCAGTATAAATTACATATTTGTAAATAACTTGAGAAGCCAGTATAAAATTCGACATCCACAAACAATTTGATACAAGATTTTGAAAAAGACCTTACTGCCTAATATTTAAATTTCCTATTAAGAAAGTGCTGGCATTCTTTGACGTATGGTATTTTTAGAGAATATTCAAATAATTTAGAAAGTCTCTGGAGAGATTTAACTTGTATGATAAAACAGTCATTTTCATATGTATTTAAATGTATATTTTGTGACACAGTTTATGACTATGGACTAGTATGGAACAAAACTCAAACCTCTTCTGTGCTTCTAAATCCTTGCTCCGCCCTCTCCATTATGATTAATTTGGCTAATGAAATAACTGCTGCGCTAAGATTTTCTTCTGAGTTTTATATCAGCTGAGAGTCTCTCTTGTCCCACATACATAATATTATATTGTATACATTAAAATATATTTATAATAATAAACTCAAGCTAATTTTCTTTGAATCATGACTATATTGCATTATACTTTTTCAACTTTTGCCCTACTGACATTAGTCAAAGATAATTCTTTATTGTGAGGGAATGTGGCAGCTATCCTGTGAATCATAGAACATTTAGCTACATTCCTTACGGCTATACACTGTGCCAGTAGTAATTCCCACCAAGTTGTAACAACCATAAACTTATCCAGATATTGTCAAAAGTCTACCAGGGAGGCAAAATCACCCCCTAAGAACCACTGCCATTGTATCAACAGTCAGAGGAAAAAGTCATTATTAAAAACCTTACAACCACAATTTCCTTACATGGAATGTCTGAGAATATCTTTCATCTCCCCCACCCCCCACTTTTTTTTTATAATGTTGATGTGTTGGGAGTTCTAAAAGATCGTCCATGATGATCACACTTATATCTAAACAATCCTAGCCAAATTAAGATCATTTGGAAACTGAACCTGTTTGGGAGGCTGTTTATATAGATCTATTGAGATAGAGATCTATCTATAGGTAGATCTCAATTGATGTGTATAGATATAGAGAAATCTATATAAATTTCTCTCTAGAAAGAGATTTGTCAAATATCTAAATCCTGAATAATCATACCATGTATATTCTATTTAATATTCTCAGAATGTATAAATAGATACTGCTGGGAAAGAGATTTACATATTCAGCTAAGGCCGAATAGCTCAGTCAGTCCTCCACTAGCACTGCAGAGTGGAGAATAGGAAGTGGATGGCATCACATCCACTAAAAACTGAACTATCCGATATGGTAGTCACCAGCCAAGGGACTATTTAGATTTAAATTCATTAAAATTAAATACAATTAAAGTTCATTTCCTCAGTCATACTAATATCATTTCTAATATAAAATAGCCACATGAGGCTAATGGCTACCATATTGGGCAGCACCGATGTACATCATTTCCATCATCATCAAAGTTCTATGGACATCACTGGCCTAGAGCACTGTATAAACACATAAACCACATACTCATTCATCTAACAAACATTTCTGGAACCTCCTGTGTCAGACATTGGATATTCTAGACATTGGGTATGCAATTGTATATAAAACTAAGTTCTGAGCAGCCTGGGTGGCTTAGTGGTTTAGCGCCGCCTTCCGCCCAGGGCATGATCCTGGGGACCAGGGATCGAGTCCCATGTCAGGTTCCCTGCAAGGAGCCTTCTTCTCCCTCTGCCTGTGTCTCTGCCTCTCTCTCTCTGTGTCTCTCGTGAATAAATAAATAAAATCTTAAAAAAAAATAAAACTAAGTCCTGTTCTCAAGACCACATAAAGAGGTAAAAGTATCTTTGGTAATGGCTCTTGAAAATATCAAAGCCTTTGGGGAGTATGGCTGGCCATGTACAGCATGATGACTTCTAGACTCTTCTTCTTCCAGTGTCATTGGCCCACTAGTAGAGAGTGTTCTCTGTATAAGCTGTATCAGGCCCACCAGAGACCCACAGGTAGACTGAAGTGGTCACAAAGGGGTATGGGTTTTTAACCTTCCTTAGACAAGGATCCCAGCACTTCCTCAAGCAATGGTATATTAAAGAATCAAAAATAGTTTTCTGGTGCTTTTTAAGTCAACAGAGAATTTCTTATTACCCAGGAAACTATATTAATGGTAACCAAACAAAAGAGTAGCAAATAATAGAGGAGCATCAGAGTAACTTAGTCACACAGATTAAAAATATAAAAAAATATGTTAAGCAAAAAGCCAACCCAAGAAAAACGGGACTGGATTGCACAACCTGTCAGTATTGTTTCATTGTAGATAAATCCAAGAAATGTAGAAACAACAGATCGCTATGATCCAAATCCATGTTTATTAAAAACACTGTAAGGCACAAAGAAACATAGATCAAATGTGTTACTATGCTGCCATCTCCTGGTCTACATAATTTTTAAATATACTTTATTGTAATTGCAATTCAAGCTCTAAAGTTACACAAGCTATTTTCCAACATAGAGTAGAATATAGAAAAATCTGGCAATCTCTCCCCAATTTTCTCCCGAGGTAATAGAAGTTTAAATTTTTGTATATCCTATAATATTGTTCTATTTCTACAAATATAAAGAAATATGTTTATTCACTTATAAAGGGCCTACCCACTTTTTAAAAAACGATCGTATCATTTAATATGCACACACATATATTTGCATATATTTACATGCACTACATATATACATACACACACAAACATATTCTTTTCCTCAAAAAAAGGAAAAAAAAATATATAGTATCTGAGCTTTTGTTTCCACCAAAACAATAAACTAGCATAGGATACTTATTCCTTCCAAATCAACCAGATCAGATAAGCTTTAGAAGAAAGAGGCAAACATGGATTCCTGGCCAGGAAATAATAATAAAAGTAAGAGGCTAGGACACTGGGCCCTCTTGAATTGAATTATGGAGGGAGCATAGGTGTCTCAGAGTGGAATGAGAGAATAGTTGAAAAACATGTGTTAAGTTATAGTCTTGCGGCCCCCAACCACCCTGCCTGCCTTGTACTGCCTTAACAATGCATTCACTTGGGCGCCTGGGTGGCTTAGTCAGTTAAGCATCTGCCTTTGGCTCATGTCATGATTTTGGGGTCCTGGGATCAAGCCCTGCATTGGGATCCCTGCTCAGTGAGGAGTCTGCTTCTTCTTCTCCCTCTGCCACTCCCCAACCCTCTGCTTGTGCTCATTCTACCATAAATAAATAAATAAAAATAAATAAATAAATAAATACATACATACATACATACATACATATCTTTTTAAAAAATCAAATAAAAACCTTTTAAAAACAATGCATTCACTTGCCTTTCTTTAGAAAGAGAGAGATAAAGAAAGCATGGGGTCGTGGAAGAGAGGGGAAAAGGGAAAAGCAGGCTCCCCGCTGAGGAGGGACCCCCAATGCCACCCTCAATTCCCTCTCAGGACCCTGGAATCACGACCTGAGCAGAAGGATCTTGAGATCATGACTGAGCCACCCAGGTGCCCCACATTCACCTGCCTTTTATTCCAGAAACTAATCACAGCAATCCAGACTACCAATTTTGAGAGTATCAGGGCAAGCACTTACTAAGAGGAGAGATCTCTAGAAAAAGTGGGATCAGTTTTGTAATTTCCCCTGAGCACAAAGAGGACAAAAGTATCAATCGAAGAAAAATATTCACTCAAGGCAGGCATATTGCTATTGCCTCCTTATATAGTCCTTATGTGCTATAAGAGCTTTTATCACGTAATAGCACAATAGGAGACACTAGGAGAGCAGTAGCATGCCAATTTAAATTACATTGACAACCTTTTTTTTAGTAAGAATATTTTGTGACAAATCCCAACTTTATTTTTTTTAAAGATGTTATTTATTCATGAGAGACACACAGAGAGAGGCAGAGACACAGGCAGAAGGAGAAGCAGGCTCCCTGTGGGGATCCCGATGTGGGACTTGATCCCAGGATGCCAGGATCACGCCCTGAGCTGAAGGCAGTCGCTCAGCAGCTGAGCCACCCAAGCATCCCAAATTCTAACTTTAAAAGTATAGATTTGGGCATGAACAACTGTATACAATTTTTTGACATAGTGAATTACTGAAATCTATTTTTAAGGGCCAGATTTGTATCAAGAGCCATTCATATAGTAGATCTAACTGGTAAAGATCAGGGCCTTTTTGAATCAGAGACACCTGAAGGGGGAAATGCCATCTTTACCACATTCAGAGGAGAGATTAGGCAAATTATTTAACATCTATGAGCTTCAGTTTCTATTTCTGTAAAATGGGTTTAATCTGTACCCCAAAGGAGAGTTGTTAAACATTAAACATTGATGATAATGTCCGGCTTTTGACAAGTACTGTTGATTTACAATTATTATAGTCTAACTAAATGGTTTTACTTTTTTGATTATATATTTGTATTGAAGCATAATTTATATTCAGTAAAATATACCCTTTACAGTGAATAGTTGAATAAATTTTGACAAATATATACAGCCTTAGAACCACCCCACAAACATAAAACACTTTCATCATCTCCAAAACTCCCTTGTAGTGAATGCTCTCCTGGCACTACCAGATTCTGCAAACTCTGATTTTTGTGTTTTTAAAGCTGAGCCTTTTCTGGAATAGCATATTCATGGAATCACACACCATGCCTCCTTTTGAGACTGGGCTCTTTTATCAGCGTAATGGTTTTGAGGTCATCTCATTTAATTTGCATATACATTGCCAGTCTCAAAGAAGGAAAATTATATTCAAAAAGTTAAATAACAAAAAAAAAGTTAAATAACTTAAAATTATAGTTAGCGAGATAGAAATCTGGCCCCAGCTCCATTTGTTTCAAGCTGTGTGTTTCACGTCTGCTATGTCATCTTGCCTTCCGTTAGCCTATAGCTTATTACACACTCCCACGACCAGTTCTGGAATTTATCTTCACTCACATCCAGCCATTATTCCTCTACCTTCCTGTAAACAAAGACCGGGAAAGCTAACAAGCCAGATGACATCAGGGCATAAAGGGGAGTTCTGAGCAAACTGCCAGGTTTTGCCGTGCAGATGCCCAGAGTAGGTCACCATTTCATCTTAATACAGTTCACCATTCAGTTCTTACATGTATTTGTCACACAGTTTGGGGAAGATTTTACATTACTCTTTCATTTAATTCCTACAATAGTCTGGAGAGATATCATTAATTCTGTGTACAGATGAGGAAGCTAAGATGCAGAAAGGCCAAGCAGCAGCTATGTTCGAGGAGCCAGGATTTACAGGCAGGTGTATCCCTCTCCAAAGTCTGGGCTTTGTTTACCAGGCCTTCCGCTACCCACAATGGAAGCTGCCATTCATTATTAGACAGTATGCTGGGCAGTTTTATAGACACCATAGAATTTAATTCTGATGAAGGTCCTGCACATAAATGGTATCAGCTCATTTCAAAAAGGAGGAAATTGATGCTCCAAAGGTTTAAGTAGTCTGTGCAAAAGGTTCCCATAACCACCAAGGAATCAGAAATCCATTCTTAAGAGTGTGTGCCATGGTTCACGAGTCCATGGAGCACTGTGTCGGAGGAAAAGGAGGGAAAAAATGGAAGAGAAAAACGTAAGTAATTATGAGTGTATAGTTCAATAGAATCAGCTTCACTAAGTGTTTCTCTGTTAAATAGTAAGACAACATAAGAAAATAAATTAAGGTCCTAATACTAAAAGTTAACATTTCTGGGAGCACCTGGTTGGCTCAGTTGGTTGAGTGTCTGACTCTTGATCTCAGCTCAGGTCTTGATCTCAGGGTCGCGAGTTCAAGCCCCGCATTAATATTTCGGTAGTGCTTCCACTGCACAAGGCACCACTCTAAGCATTTTACATATATTAACATGTTTACATTACAGAAAACCTTATAAGGTTGTCACTAGTATGATTCCATCTTACAGACATGAAAACTGCTAAGATTTGAACCTCACCTCTGATTCTAGAGTCTATGCACTTAAAGCATTCTACAGTTCTAAGGTTATTTTGAGTGTACTTTTCCTAAGTGTTAGAAGCAATACCCACTGAAAATCTTCATTTAAGATAGTGTTTCCCTGGGGTCCCTGGATGGGTCAGCCAGTAAACCACTGTTTCTTATCGCAGTTCAGGTCATTTGTTTCCCAGTCTTTTTATTTTCTTCTTTCTGGTAAATGTCTCTCTCTTGCATGTGCTCTCTCTATATATACATTTATTATGTGTGTGTGTGTGTATATATATGTATATATACACACACACACACACACACAGAGTAAATATATTTGAAATTTTTATTACTTAGATATGAATTGTAGCAGGTGTATTTATTACATTAAGCAAATTTGGGGGAAAGTCTGGTTTGGTATGATTTTATTTGTATGTATTCTCAGAAGTAGATATTTTTTAAAAGAAAAATAATTACATATATTAATAAATTCACGAGACGCTTGGGTGGCTCAGTGCTTGAGCATCTGCCTTTGGCCCAGGTCCTGATCCCATGATCCCTGGAGTCCCACTCCTTGCAAGGAGCCTGCTTCTCCCTCTGCCTATGTCTCTGCCTCTCTCTGTGTTTCTCTCCTGAATAAATAAATAAAATCTTTAAAAAAATAAAAATAAAATACATTTATTATACTCCTTGGATACATGGAGATAACTATTCAACAAAAAATTAAAACCTATTTCTTGAATTACATTATGACTCCAGGTTTTAAGGATACCTATTGTGGTTTTTTTTTAAAGATTTTATTTATTTATTCATGAGAGACACAGAGAGAGAGAGAGAGGCAGAGAGACACAGGCAGAGGGAGAAGCAGGCTCCATGCAGGGAGCCTGATGTGGGACTCCATCCCGGGTCTCCAGGATCACGCCCTGGGCTGAAGGCGGTGCTAAACCGCTGAGCCACCCGAGCTGTCCACCTATTGTTTTTATTAAGAGCTTTTAATGTGAAGGCTTCTTTAACATTCTTATATATCTACCAATAATCTTCTTTAAACTCTTAATCCTAGTGCATTCCTAAAGTATCTCTCATTCAAATCCTCACAACCAGTTTCTTTTCCTTTAACGAAATTAGTCAATACGAAAAAATATGTTGCTTTCTTGTTGGAACTATACTATCTCTAGGCTGTTTTCTTCAAGCCATTCTATGGGTTGAAGTTTCTCTGTTCAGACTTGTCTAACTAGTTTCATTTCAATTATTTGTAATTTGTTTTAATTTCTTTCAGCCGTGGACCTCTAATACATCTAGACATGGCATGCAGTTGATTAGAAAGTCAAACTCAGGGGGCACAGACCTTCAAGATCATATTCTTCCTCCTGCAGATGATGTATCGGTAAGTTCAGTTTCATTTAGCGAATGGCTTGTTTGCTCTACTGTCAGTGGCTAGATTTTCAATATGTCAGAGCACTGCCTGTGAGGCGTCCTCAATGGATTCATTCTGCATGGGTCCTGTGAGATTTCTGGAATTATTATAACATCTGCATTAATTAATCTCTGTAGATGAAATCAATATTTTTGTATTAAAAAATCATTCTTATTATTTCATGTTGCCATGTTCAACAGCTGGATTTTGGAAGTTATTGAAAAACCATATTGTCTTATGTTCTGATTGATTCTGGCTTTGGGAGGTTGGGAAAGATGTTCATTTGTTTTAAGCACAGCATCCTTTAAGAAATCTGACTGAAGGGGGGATCCCTGGGTGGTGCAGCAGTTTAGCACCTGCCTTCAGCCCAGGGCGTGATCCTGGAGTCCTGGGATCATGTCCCACATTGGGCTCCCTACATGGAGCCTGCTTCTCCCTCTGCCTGTGTCTCTGCCTGTCTCTCTCCCCACCCCCTCTGTGTCTTTCATTAATAAGTAAATAAAAATCTTTTTTAAAAGTGTTAAAAAAAAGAAATCTGACTTAATTTAGCTTCTATAGCATTTCTCTTTTGTTACTTTTCTTTATACCTTATAGTCAGTCCTGGGAACTAACATGGATTGGGAGGTCCATAGCTGCAGAGACACCTGCCTTCCTCATAGAAATCCCAGGATTCCTGTGGGAAGAAGGGAAACAGGAGATCCAGACTGGGGAAAGCCTGTTTACTTTCTAAAATTTTAAATTTAAATATTAAAGAAAAAAAACTCAATTATTTCAAGGTCTTTTTTTTCTAAAAGGTGTTTGCTACATGCAAAGGAGAGGGAAAATAATATTCTTTAGGATAACTTTATATGCAATTAAAATAGCGATTTTAAACATCCATGATGACAATAATACCTCATTATTGCTTAGATTTATGCCACTTTCAAAACATTTTTACATACATTATTTCATTTGATAGTCAAGACACCCTTGTGAGATCAGAATGAGTATCATTAACTTCCATTTTAATCTGAGCAAAACAAATTAAGGAGCTTCTTTAGATCTATGGAGTTGTATGATGATACAGTCCGAGACTTGCCATCCACAAATCCTAAGACTTACTGGACTTTTTCAGCATCCCTAGGTGGCAAGGATTCTAACCAGGGGAATTTCAGAGATGAGAGTTTAATACTAGCTCAGCCACTAAGTTAGTAGACTTCCCTGGGCTTGCTTCCCACTAATAAAATACACATTTGTTTTAGTTCTTTAGTGAGCACACAGTAATTGTAAAAGAGTTTCTGAGATCCTTAGACAGGGTTTACAGGCTTCACACATAATCAGCACTCCATAAATATTTGTTGAACAAATGAATGAGTACACACATGTAAATTCTAGTATAATATTTTGCTTATTCTTTAAAAGTCATTGAATTAAAAAATGTATATTTCATGTTTATGGAAACCATGATTTTGTAAAGAAGTAGTTCCAAACTTTCATATGGCACATTCTCCAAATTATTCTTTTTTTTAAAAAAGATTTTATTTATTTATTCATGAGAGACACAGAGAGGCAGAGACATAGGCAGAGGGAGAAGTAGGCTCCCCTCAGGGAGCCTGGTGTGGGACTCAAACCCAGGACTCTGGGATCATGACCTGAGCCAAAGTCAGACGCTCAACCACTGAGCCACCGAGGTGTCCCATCCAAATTATCAGGTATCACGATTATAGACACCAAAAGTCCTCTTTTCTAATGAATATTTGTGTGTTTATAGAAATGTTTTTGGTTTAAGGAAAAGATTATAGGAGTAATATTGGGGATCAGTGCTATTGTTCAGGATATCTGTGACATTTGGCAAAGAAAGAGGACAGTGGGAGACAGTGGATGTGTATGGTTTCTTTAACGTAACTTCATAGAACACAGACCCAGGATTTGGAGGATTTGCAGGAAATAGCAAGTCACACTAATAGGAAGACTTAAGGACTGAAAAAGAGCAAATGCTTAATAATTACTATGATATTCTGTGTTTTACCTACAGTATTTCTACAATATATTTCATAGCCGTGATCACCATTTTTCTCTATTGACAAGAAATACAATGTGGAAGTTTTCTCAAAATATATTTGATTCATATCTTCACTGTTTCTGCTACACTGAAACTTGGATCTCTTCACTATAAGTTTTGGGAACATCTCTACATTTCAGAGATAGTCCTTAGTGTTCAGACTTTTCTATGAATACCCATTTGCATTTGCATTTGCATTAGCAGTATCCAAACCCCAACTCTTTCCTATAAATTAATTAATTGGGTGATTCATTCACATTAAATATCAATTATTTTTCCTATACCAATGGCTTCACCTGAGATTACTGTCCTGTTCCCAAAAGTCTGGCATTGTTTTCTTCCTACAGCTTATCATCTTCAGCATTGCTTGTTAATAAATACAAATATTAGGGTTCCTTCTCATTATCATTCTTTAGAGAAAAACATAGTCCTAGGAAAAACGTTACAAATATTGATGATTTAAATTTTAATTTCATTAATTTTGGATACTCATGTCAATCAACTGTTAAATCACCAAGTTTATTCTCTAATATATTCAAAAATGCTATCTTCAGGGTTAAAACCAAAATAACGAAGTAAAACCTCCATTTTACCTACTGAACACTAAACTTTGTATAAATTGTCAACTACACTTTACTGTTTGATTCATTTTCAACAAACTCAGTGCCTCATATGGACTACCTATTGGCTTATTTAATTCTTGCAACAATCCTATGGTTAGATGCCTCTATTCTCTCCACTGTATAGATGAAAAAAATAACTGGCCATACATCACAGGCAAAGGAGTGAAAGGGTAGGGACTTGAGGCAGTCTGGTGACAGAATCTGAGCTTAATTATTAGTATATCCTGCTTTTCCTTCTTTTTGATAATTTTCAAGAGACAATAACATTTTGTTTTTTAATTTAAAAACTGAGTAAAGGATTCATAGTGCTAAAAAAGGTTCACTCGGTAGGGCTTTATCTATAGTCAACAAATTGAAATATATATTCATATCATTAAGAGTTAAAAGCTATTTATAGCATCTTCTTTGTTCTGCTTTCCCTCTTTTCCAATTATATGGCATACAGGGAATAATATACTTGTAGATAAAGCAGGCAGGTTGGCAGATAGGTATATAAAGTATATGGAAACCCAGATGTTAGGAATTTATGATCAGATGAGTATATAAATCCTTATTGGGTGGTAGTTATTTTTAATTATATAATAACACCTGCCACTTATTATCTATTTACAAAATGTGAATCGTTTTCCATACAGTATCTCATTTATTGTTTGCTATCCTCATATGAGTTAGCTATTATTACCCTCTTTTAAAGAAAAAGAGAGGTGGAGCAGATCATGATTGCCAACTTTAAACTCAAGCTATCCACACCATCCTATCCCCGATATATTCACAGGCCTGTGAAACATATTGGGCAATGACAACAGGTTGACCCACCAGGGGTCTAAAAATAAGCAACATTTGAACAGTTAACTACAAAAGGCTTTCACATTCATTATCACCAAGGTCTGTTACAAATGGGGCAGATAGCCTCGAAGTCAGACTGCTCGCTCAGGCCTTCCCTCCCTTTAGCTCTGTTAACTATTTTGCTTCACCTCTCTGATCCTTAGTTTCATTAATGAGCTGGTGATAAGGTTAGGTAAGGCCCACTCCACAAAGCTGTGATAACAATCCTATGAGAACTCCTGACCAGAAGTAGAAATTTGATATGTGCTAGAGTCCTTCATTTACTCAATCTATTGCCTCATGTCTCTGGGTAGTATTTATTAACAGCACTTTACAAATAGAGAAACTGAAATTCAGAGAGGTTTCATAAACTTTTCAAAATATATCTCAAAGAATTACAAGCAGGAACTGTAGCCAAAGTCTTCTGATCCTAAAAGGTAGAGTCTATCTGTAATACCGGGACATAGAGAGGATTTGTCTAGGCAGGTGAAGACTTAAAGGAATTTTTAAAAATCTTTGTCAAAGGCAAATTCCCTGTGTTTTCCTTTACTAAATTACTAAACTCCTTTCCTATTCCACTACCACACTCACAACACTTCTGACACCAGCTATGTGGGGGTTTCCTCCAAGCAATTCTCCATACCATCCAGGTGTTATACAATTCCATTCTGGCATTAACTAGAATTAGCACAGACTCCACCAGTTAAGGACTCAGTCTTATAAGACCTTCTCTGCCCCTATTTCAGACAGAAATCACAAGTCCAGGTTGTTGTTACCTGAGTTCCTGACAACTGACTATAAATTGGAGCTTCCCACAATCCCCTCCTCTAGTTTTTTTAATATGCTAGGATGGCTCATAGAACTCAAGAAAACAGTTTACCTACAGGATTATCAATTTGTTCCAAATGATATTAAAGGATATGTATGAACAGCCAAATGAAGAGATAAATATAACAAGGTCCAGAAGGGTCTCTAATGTAGGAGATTTTGTCTTTATAGAATTTGGTTGTACTACCCTCCCAGCACACGGTATACTAACCCAGAAGGTCTCCAAACCTCATACTATTAGGATTTTTGGAGGCATCATCACATAGACATGATCAATTATGAACTCAATCTTCAGCCCCTCTGCCCTTCTAAGAGGATTATGGCAGGTGGGGGGTGGGAGAATGAAGTTGAAAGTTCCAACTCTGTAACCATAGCTTGGTCTTTCTGGTGACTAGTCCCAATCCTGAAGCTATCTAGAAATCCACCTAGAGTTACCCCATTAGGACAAAAGACATTGCTATTAACCAGGAAATTCCAAGGGATGTAAGGGCTCTCTGTCAGGAAATGAGGTTAAAGACCAAATATTAGAACAAAATATGCTCCTATTGCTCTTATCACTTAGGCATTACAAAGGTTTCAGGACCCTATGTCAGGAACTGGGGCCAGAGACCAATACATATTCTACTATTTCACAGTTTTTAATGTTCATTTTTATTACTTTAGTAGAAATTTATTATTTGTGCTATTTAAAATATTTATAGAAAAGTTTACAATGCTTCATTTTTTTCAATCATATGGCACAAATTGAGACAAAAGCACTGTAGGTCATACCATGAGCTCATGAGGGTAGAATCCAAGTCTTATTCATCCATGCCTTTCTAAGCACTGCATGATGCCTTAAAACAAAATAGAGGTTCAATAAAAGATGGTGAAAAAAGAAAAAAAAGTGGATAGAAGGACAAATGGATGGATAATTGGATAGACAGATGGAAAAACAAAAGGACAAAAGAGGAATAAGAAATATTATAATAACTGATCAATTCTCAGAAGTTTGTTAGGACATATTTATAGTATATAAGGCATTTGAATACAATTTATTTTTCACACATGCATAGCATCTCAGCCTGGACCTTAACCTCTAATCTGATATATATTTACAATTTATTTTTCACACATGCATGGCATCTCAGCCTGGACCTTAACCTCTAATCTGATATATATTTACAACTTTAATAGACAGGATTGCATCTTGAGCCGAAAACATGTTAGGACTAAACCACACAGACACACACACACACGCACACACAAATGCACGTGCACACATACCACATAACATTTGATGCTATCTTTTCTAGTAAAGTACAACATTCTGTAATAAGTTTCTGTTTTGTTATTCAATTTCATATTCCTCCATTAATATTGTACTTGTAAAACAGCATCTCCATTTTGTTATCACCCTGGATCACAGTGGAACACATTTTTCTTGATTAATCCTGCATTAAAAATATTTTGGGGGGATCCCTGGGTGGCTCAGTGGTTTGGCACCTGCCTTCGGCCCAGGGCGTCATCCTGGAGTCCCAGGATCGAGCCTCGGGTTCCTTGCGTGCAGCCTGCTTTTCCCTCTGCCTGTGTCTCTGCCTCTCTCTCTCTCTCTCTCTCTCTCTCTCTTCACTCATGAATGAATAAATAAAATCTTTAAAAAAAAGATATTTTAGGTATTTCCTAATACCCTTCCAATATGAGCTCTTTCCTGTGGGGCCACTCCAAGATGATCCTAAAATCTAAAATTCTACTTGTCTCAAAATTACCTACCATGAATATTCTTATTAGTAAGATGCCCATTTTCTTAGCATGGCTGATTTCTATCAAGTGTGTAGTAATAATAATAATAATAATAATAATAGTTCATATTTATATGGTATTTATTATGTTCTGGTCACTTGACATGGATTAATGCACTTATTTTTCACATAAATCCTATGAGGTAGGTAGGTTGTAAATGGTTTCATTTCCATTTTACAAATGGGAAGACTGAGACACAAAAGACCCAAATACCCTGCTTCATATTGCAGAGCTAGCAAATGGCAGGGCTAGGACTTGAACACAGGTGGTCTAGCTCCAGAGATTGGTTTCTTATCATCAATTCTATACCATTCTCAATTAGAAGTCAGTTCAATTATGTTGCATTAATTTAAACTAACATGTGATGGTGCTGTATCTTTAACCCAAAGTATAAGTTCTAATCTATTTAAGAAAGGCTTTAGGGGATCCCTGGGTGGCTCAGTGGTTTAGCGCCTGCCTTCAGCCCATGGCGTGATCCTGAAGTCCTGGGATCGAGTCCCACGTTGGGCTCCCTGCATGGAGCCTCCTTCTCCCTCTGCCTCTCTCTCTCTCTCTCTCTTTCTCTGGCTCTCTAATTAAAAAATAAATAAAAATCTTTTGTAAAAAAGTCTTTGCAGCTATAAACTAGCACCATAAAACTTCATATTTTGCTAATATCTTGGAGGTAAAATACCCATCCTATCCTAGAATACAGTGAGAGAAGACCCTTTTAAAAAATTAAGACTGGAAGATCTAGAACAGACAAGAATTTGAAATCAATCTCACTCATTAGGGTTGGGTAGAAAAAAAAAAAAACAGGGCTGCAAGACTTTGGAGTAAATCCAGCTCAGCAAGCCAGACGTGATTAAGGAGGGAGTAACTGTGCAGAGAAGTGGCAGGAAGTGGGAGGCTCACTCCATGGGGATGAAGTATCCATGGGGATCCAGGAAAGGTGTTCTCTCTCTTTTTTTTTTTCTTTTTGATTTCTTTAATTGAGAAGTTCAAGTCCATTTCATATATTTATTGATTACTGGTACTTCATTTTCTGTGAAGTACCTGTTCATATCATTTGCCCAATTTTCTTTTTCTTTTTTTTCTTTTTTTTAAATTGGAGTTCAATTTGCCAACATATAGCATAACACCCAGAGCTCATCCCATCAAGTGCCCCCTCAGTGCCCGTCACCCAGTCACCCCCACCCCCTACCCACCTCCCTTTCCACCACCCTGTTCGTTTCCCAGAGTTAGGAGTCTCTCATGTTCTGTCTCCCTTTCTGATATTTCCCACTAATTTTTTTCTCCTTTCCCCTTTATTCCCTTTCACTATTATTTATATTCTCCAAATGAATGAGACCATATAATGTTTGTCCTTCTCTGATTGACTTACTTCACTCAGCATAATACCCTCCAGTTCCATCCACATCGAAGCAAATGGTGGGCATTTGTCATTTCTCATGGCTGAGGAATATTCCATTGTATACATAGACCACATCTTCTTTATCCATTCATCTTTCGATGGACACCGAGGCTCCTTCCACAGTTTGGCTATTGTGGACATTGCTGCTAGAAACATCGGGGTGCAGGTGTCCCGGTGGGAAAGGTGTTCTCAATTCGCTTTAGTTCATGCTTTCCTCTTTTAGCATCAAAATCCTTTTTTTTTCTTTCTTTCTTTTTTGTTTTTTTAAGAGGGGAGAGGCAGAAGAAGTGGAAGAGAGAGAATCTTAAGCAGGCTCCACACCCAGCACAGAACCGGACACAGGGCTCCATCTCAAAACCCTGAGATCATGACCTGAGTTGAAATCAAGAGTCAGTCGCTTGCTTAACTGACTGAGCCCCCAGATGACCCAGCCTCAAAATTCTCAGTTATGCTCCCCCCTTTTTTTTGCCACTTCCATTTCTGGGGCCAAGGTGAAAACATTTCCTTAGATAGAAGAAGAAATAGAGTCTTTTCTTTTTCTGAGGTCCTCATTTTCCTTTTGAGTCACCTGAATTCAGCTCAGCTTGAATAATTTCATCATTTTCCACAAAAATTTTTCTTTGCTCTAGACTCACAATGATATTCAATTTTCCCCATCCTCCCATTTCCCCACCCCTCACTCCCACCCATTACTAGGAGTTAAACAAAGAAGGAGTATCAAAGTTCTGTTTCTCCTTTTTTTTCCCCAAATTATTATTTAAATTCTAGTTAGTTAACATATACTGTACTATTGGTTTTAGGAGTAGAATTTAGTGACATATCACTTATATATAACACCCATGCTCATCACAAGTTTCCACCTTAATGTCCATCAGCCATTTAACCCATCCCCTTTCCACCACCCTCCATCAACCTTCAGTTTGTTCTCTATAGTTAAGAGCCTCTTACAGTTTGCCTTCCTCTCTTTTTTAACCCCACTCCACTATGTTCACCTGTTTTGTTTCTTAAATTCCACATGTGAGTGAAATCATATGATATTTGTCTTTCTCTAACTTATTTCACTTAGCATAATACATTCTAACTCCATTCACCTTGTAAATGACAAGACTTCATTCCTTTTGATGGCTGAGTAATATGCCATTGTGTATATGTGCACCACATCTTCTTTATCCGTTTATTAGTCAATGGACAATTTGGGCTCTTTTCATAGTTTGGCTATTGGGGACATTGCTGCTATAAGTAAGCATCAGAGTGCATGCACCCCTTTGATTCAGTATTTTTGTATCCTTTGGATAAGTAGTAGTGTAATTACTAGGTCATAGGGTAGATCTATTTTTAACTTTTTGAGGAACCTCCATGCTGTTTTCTAGAGTGACTGCACCAGTTTACATTACCACCAACAGTATAATATGGTTCCTCTTTCTCCACACTCTCACCAACATCTGCTGTTTACTATATCGTTCATTTTAGACATTCTGTCTGGTATGAGGTGATATCTCACTGTAGTTTTGATTTGTATTTCCCTGATGATGAGTGATTTGAGTATCTTTTCATATGTCTGTTAGTCATCTGTATGTCTTCTTTGAAAAAATGTCTATACATGTCTTCTGACTATTTCTTGATTGGATTTTTGGGGGTTTTTTTAGTGTTTAGTTTGATAAATTCTTTATAGATTTTGGAAACAAGCCCTTTATCTGATAAGACATTTGCAAATTTCCATAGGCTTTTAGTCTTGTTGATTGTTTCCTTCACTGTGAGAAAGCTTTTCATCTTGATGAAGTTCCAATAGTTCATATTTGTTTTTGTCTCCCTTGCCTCCAGAGACATATCTAGTAAGAAGGTGCTATAGCCAAGGTCAAAGAAGCTTCTGACTGTGTTCTCCTTTAGGACTTTTATGGATTCTTGTCTCATATTTAGGTCTTTCATTCACTTTGAATTTATTTTTGTCTATGGTGTAAGAAAGTGGTCCAATTTCATTCTTCTGCATGTGGCTGTCCAATATTCTCAAAACCGTTTGTTGAAGAGACTGCCTCTTTTCCTGTTGGATATTCTTTTCTGCTTTGTTAAAGAGGAGTTGACCATAGGGCTGAGGGTCCATTTCTGGGTTCTGTAACATTCTGTTCCAGAATGTTCCATTGATCTATGTGTCTGTTTTTGTGCCAGTACCATATTGTCTTGATGATTTCAAGCTTTGTAGACAGCTTGGAGTCCAGAATTATGATGCCACCAGCTTTGATTTTCTTTTTGACATTCCTTTGGCTATTCAGGTCTGTTGTGGTTCCATACAAGTTTTAGGGTTATTTGTTCCAGCTCTGTGAAAAATGCTGGTGGTATTTTGATAGAGATCGCACCGAATGTATAGATTACTTTGGGTAGAATAGACATTTTGATAACATTTGTTCTTCCAATCCATAAGCATGGAATGTTTTTCCATTTCTTTGTGTCTTCTTCAATTTCTTTCATAAGTTTTCTATAGTTTTCAGAGCACAGATCTTTTATCTCTTTTATTAGTTTTATTCCTAGGTCTCTTGATGTGTTTTGGTGTAACTATAAATGGGGTCAGTTCCTTGATTTTTCGTCTGCTTCATTATTGGTGTATAGAAATGCAACAGATTCCTGTACATTGATTTTGTATCCTTCCACTTTGCTGAATTTGTGTATCAGTTCTAGCAACCTTTTGGTAGAGTCTTTTGGGTTTTCTACACAGAGTATCATGTTGTCTGCAAATAACGAAAGTTTCATTTCTTCCTTGTTGACTTGGATGCCTTTTATTTCTTTTTGTTGTCTGTTGTCTGATTGCTAAGACTTGCATTACTATGTTAAATAATAATGGTGCAAGTGGACATCCTGCCTTGTTCCTGACCATAAGAAGCAAAGCTCCCAGTTTTTATCCATTGGGGATGATATTAATTGTGTGTCTTTCATATATGCCCTTTTTGATGTTGAAGTATGTTCCATCTATCCCTACTTTGTTGAGGGTTTTTTTTTTTTTTTAAATCAAGAGTGGATGCTGTGTTTTGTCAAATGCTTTTTCTGCACCTATTGAGAGGATCATATATATGGTTCTTAACCTTTCTTTTACTAATGTGGTGTATCATGTTGATTGATTTGCAAATATTGAACCACACTCGCAGCTTAATTGCATGAATTATTCTTTTAATATACTGTTGGATTAGATTTGCTAGTATCTTGTTGAGAATTTTTGTTTCTATGTTCATAAGGGATATTGGTCTGTAATTCTTTTTAATGGTCTCTTTGATTTTGGAAACAAGGTAATGCTGACGTTATAGAAAGAGTTTTCCTTCCATTTCTATTTTTTGGAACAGTTTGGGAAGAATAGGTATTAATTCTTCTTTAAATGTCTGACAGAATTCCCCTGGGAAGCCATCTGGCCCTGGACTTTTGTTTGTTGGGAGATTTTAGATTTCTGATTCAATTTCTTTGCTGATTATGGGTCTATTCAAATTTTCTATTTCCTCCTTTTTCAGTGTTGGTAGTTTGTATGTTTCTAGGAATTTATCCATTTTTTCAGATTGCCCAATTTGTTGGTGTATAATTTTTCATAATATTCTTTTATACATTGTTTGTATTTCTGTGGTGTTGATTGTGATATCTCCTTTTTCATTTGTGATTTTATTTATTTGAATCCTTTCTCTTTTCTTTTTGATAAGTCTGGCTAGAGTTTATCAATTTTATTAATTCTGTCAAAGAACCAACTCCTAGTTTCACTGATCTATTGGGCTTTTTGTCTGTTTCTGTATCATTTATTTCTGCTATACTGTTTATTATTTCCCTTCTTCTGCTGGCATTAGGCTTTATTTCCTATTCCTTTCTAGGTCGTTTAGGTGTAAGGTTAGACTGTGCATTTGAGACTTTTCTTGCTTCTTGAGGTAGGCCTGTATTGCAATATACTTCCCTCTAATAACCACTCTTACTGGATTGCAAAGGTTTTGAACTGTAATTGTTTTCATTTGCATTTTCTTCTATGTATTTTTTTTCTTCTTTAATTTCCTGGTTAACCCATTCATTCCTTAGTAGGATGTTCTTTAACCTCCATATATTTGAGGTCTTTCCAAATTTTTTCTTGTGGTTGACTTCAAATTTCATAACGTTGTATTATGAAAATATGCATGATATGATCTCTATGTTTTTGTGCTTCTTGAGGCCTGATTTGTGATGCAGTATGTGATCTATTCTGGAGAATGTTCCATGTGCAGTTGAAAAGAATGTGTATTCTGCTGCTTTAGGATGAAACATTCTGAAATCCATCAGGTTCAGTGTGTCGTTCAAAGCCATTGGTTTTCTATTAATTTTCTGCTTACATGATCTGTCCATTTATGTAAGTGGGGTATTAAAATCCCTGACAATAAGTTTCTTTATGTTTATTATTAATTGATTTATATATTTGGGGGCTTCCAAGTTGGGGGCATAAATATTTATAATTGTTAGAGCTTCATTCCTGTTGGATAGATCCTCTTGTTATAATATAGTACTCTTCGTCTCTTGTTAAAATCCAGCTTGTCTTATATATGTGTGGTTATGCTGACTTTCATTTAACTCCATTAACTCTATTAGCATGATAAATGGTTCTCCATCCTCTTTCTTTCAATCTGTAGGTGCCTTTAGGTCTAAAATGAGACTCTTGTAGGAAGCATATTGATGGATCTTGTTTTTTTGCTTTGTTTTGTTTTTTTTTTTAATCCATTCTGATACACTGTGTCTTGATTGGAGCATTTAGTTCATTTACATTCAGAGTGATTATTGATAGATATGAATTTAGTGCCATTATATTACCTGTAGAGTTGGTGTTTCTGGAGATTTTCTCTATTCCTTTCTAGTCTTTGTTGCTTTTGGTCTTAATTTCCCACTCAAGGGGTCCTTTTAAATATTTCCTGCAGGGCTGGTTTAGTGTCACAAACTCCTTTAACTTTTGTTTGTCTTGGAAACTCTTCATCTCTCCTTCTATTCTGAATGACAGCCTTGCTGGATAGAGTATTCTTTGCTACATATTTTTATCATTCAGCATGTTGAATATATCATGCCACTCTCTTCTGGCCTGTCAAGTTCCTGTTGAAAGATCTGCTGCTAACCTTATTTGTCTTCCCTTGTGGGTTAGGGTTTCTTTTCTCTTGTTGCTTTCAGGATTCTTTCCTTATCACTGTATTTTGCAAATTGTACTACAATATGTCTTGGTGTTGGCCTGCTTTTATTGATTTGATGAGTTCTCTGTATCGCCTGTATTTGGATATCTGTTTTATTCCCCAGGTTAGGGAAGTTTTCGGCTATAATTTGCTCAAATAAACCTTATGTCCTTTTTCCCCTCTCCTCTTCTTCTAGGACTCCTATGATACACCTGTTATTAGACTTTATGAAGTCACTGATTTCTCTAAGTCTATCTTTGTGATCCAAAATTTTTCTTTCCTCTTCTTTTCACCTTCAATTTTTCCATAATTTTATCTTCTATATCACTTATTCATTCATCTGTTTCTTCAGTCCTTGCAGTCATTACGTCAAGTTGGTTATAGCATGTTTTATTTTGGCCTGACTAGTTTTTAAGTGTTTTATCTCTGTGGTAAGGTACTCCTTGGTGTCTCCTATGCTTTTCTCAAGCCCAGCTAGTATCCTTATGATTGTTGTTTTAAATTCCAGTCAGGCATAGTCTTCTGTATGTTGGAAAGCCTGTTATGTTTCCTGCTTCTAAGAGTAATGGCTGTATTAAGAAGAGATCATATACTGTCCAGGATCTGGTTCTTCAAGGAAGTGTTTCTGGTGTGTGCTGTGTAAAATCTGCTGTTGTGTTTTGGCTGCTTTTTTCCTCAGGTCAGGCCTATGCAGAATTTCTCCTTGTCTACATGAGGAGTGCTTGGATCTTGTCCACTGTGTGGCAAGTTTTAACTAGGTGTCTTTTGCTTGTTAAAAGAATCTAGGTCCTATTTCCCCTAGAGGTGAAACTTTGCAGCACTCTATAGTCAGTAGACTTGGTGAGTGCTGATAGGGGCAGGTGAGCCACTGTTGTGCTATGTGGTCTTCTGGGGGAGGGGTCTCTGGTGCTCTGACTCTCAGGCACACTTGCCCTAATTTAGAAACATCTGCAGAGCACAGAGGCATGGGGCTTAGTGAAAGTGGCCCAAGTGTCTACTGTGGGTGCTATGCTGCTCATTGAAGTCCTTCCATGCTAATGGGGTGTGGGGGGAAATGGCATCAGCCTGCTCTCTAATGCCCAGAGTGAGTTCATGCTGGCTGCTATTCAGAAAGCCCTCATAGAAGAGCTACCAATCTTCCCTTGTGTGTCCCAGGAATCCCTCCGATCCTTGCCTTCATCTTGTCTGTGTCTGAGCTGTCTGCCCATCTGGCAGTACAGTGCTCCTGTATTTTCTCTCAGGCACAACAGCTGGGCTTCAAAACTCCAAGTTTTAGGGATCCAGTGTGACAAGGACCTGAACTTAGCCTCTGGGGGAAGGTCTTGCAACAATATGTGCTGGCACTGATTTGTCCCAGATGGGCAGTTGCAAGAACATGCAGAGGTGTAGAGTTTATGTTAAAGCACAGCAAAAGCCAATGTCCAGATTAGTTGCCCTTAGCAGGCATCTCTGCTCATATGCTAATGAACAGGGCAGCTCAATGGTGCCTGCCAGCTGTTTTGTCCCCTGAAAGGCAGTGCCACCTCTCCCAAATACACTCCAAGAAGGGGAACTATCTCTCCCAGTGCCACCCAGGGGATCCTCAGAGCACACTCTCTGCTCCTGAGCCTCTACCCTTCTTTTCCACAGGAGCACCTGTAAGCTCACAGCTCTGTCTGGTGATGGCATGGACTTCTAAAACTTCAGTCTTTGTGCTCCACTGCTTGTAAAAACTTGCAGTAATCAGGCTTTCTTGTTTTCCCCATCAATGGTTTTGCAGAAGTGTTTTTCTTGGGCAATGCCCTTCTCTGTTCCCCACTTCTTCAGTCTCTCTCTCTCTCCCTTCTTCCACATCAGGGTTTCCTCTCCTCCACAGACTAGTGATTATTTTCTCCTCCAAATCAGGTCTCTGCATCTCCTACCTTCCATGATGTGGCCTCTCTTCTCCCTCTAATTGCAGTTTGTTTTTTCATTCCTCAGTTTATTTCCTGGGTGTTCAAAATGATTTGATATTCATCTATCTGTGTTTGATGGACAAGGCAAGCATAGGGTTCTCTTACAACTCCACCATCTTAACTCCTCTCCCTTGTTTTTCTTTTTATAACCTCCAGACAAGCATTCCATGAGCATCACAGTGGTATAAATACATCCAGAGCTATGTTTTCTAAACTATTCTGTGGAACATCAGAATCCCACAAGATATCAGTAGATATGGTGCTGTTTTAAAAAGTATATTTGAAAAAATTTCAGTCCAATTTGATAACAGTTTTCAAGTATTTACTAAGAGTCAGATGATGTATACAGCACTGGGGTTGCATCCGTGAACAGATTAGAATATATACAAAACCAAGAGAAATATAGTGTTCACCTATACGTCCATTTAAAACCAGATTCTGAGACTTCTAGAAGTGAGGATTCTATCTAACTTTATTTAACCCATTTTTTCCAAACCTATTTGAATATGCTCTCTCTGAACGCTATACAGATTTCTATTTTTATGAATTCATAATATATCCAGCTGTGAAAAAATTTTAAATGGATCTCTAAGATTCCCATCTCCTGGTGTACACATTTCTTCTCCCAGTTATTCAAGCACTGATTTATGTGCTGTTGTAAGGGAATTTTGCAGATATACTTAAGGTCTCAAATCAGTGAACTTTAAGATGGGGAGATTATCCTTGGTGGGTCTATTCTAATCATGTGACACCTTTGGAAAGAACTGGGCTCTACCTGGAGAAAGAGAGATTCAAGAGAGATTTGTGAGGAGGGTGATTCTCCACTGCTGGCTATAGAGATGGAATGGGCCACGTGCAAAGAATGGGGATGGAATTTAGGAGCTGAAAGAGAGGTCTGTGACAGCCAACAAAAAAACAGGGACCCCAGTTCAGCTTCAAGGAACTGAGCTCTGGGGTGCCTGGGTGGTTTAGTCAGTTGGGCACCTGACTCTTGATTTTGGTTCACATCACGATCAGATGGTAAGATCGAACCCTAAGTTGGGCTCCCTGCTTAGCTCAGAGTCTACTTGAGATTCTCTCTCTCCCTCTCCCTTTGCCTCTTCCCCTGCTCACACACACTCACTCTCTAAAATAAATGGATACATACGTACATACATACAATCTTCAAAGAACTGAGCTCTGCCTATAACCTAAGTGAGCTTAGGAGATGATCACTACTGTCAGATGAGAAAGCTGCTCCAACCAACACCTTGATTTCAACTTAAGAGATCCTGAGCAGAGAACTCAGACATGACACAGACAGAATTGTGAACTCATAAGTGGTATTTGCTTTATGGTCCTAACTTTGGTAATTTGTGGCAATTGAAAATTGATACACTAGTGTTTGTTTTATGGTGCAAGTAAAGCAGGAAGAAAAAATGTATGAGCACCACGGTTCATTGCATCTCTACTTACAATTAGGCTAGATTTCCAAGGCTTTACTAAGCCTATTTCTTTTCAAATCTGAAGTGATATGCACAATACTAGCAGGACCTCTCCAGAATGGAAAGTCAATGATGCATATTTGCTTTCATGCATTTCTTATTTGTATTCATAAAAGTGACACTGAGTTGAAAGTTTATTCATATAAGGATTAAGTAGCTGCAGCTTTGTCTCATGGCTCCTGAAGCTTTTGTAATTTGCTATTGTACATCTGTTTTTCCCCAGACATTTTCTCAAAGGAAGAAACATTCTTAATACCCCCCATTCATTAGTCATCATTCCCCAGACTCCAAGGAGTCTGCAACTCCTTGTATGGGATTTATAGACATGACTGCCACAGCACTTGAAGCAGTGTGTCATTGATTATTGAACCACTCTTCTGCTAAGACTCACCGTTCAGTCTGTAACAGTGTGAGTTTGTGTACATCTCAGTAGTAGGATATGATCTTCCTGTCACTGATTTTCTTCATTTGTCCTACTCAGAGGAACTCTGCTGTGATGGGAAGATAGATTTCAAAGCTTGTAAATCTCCTTGAGTTCTAGCTTTTCTTCTTTGTTTTTGTTTTTGAATGACTTAGAGACATACTAAGATTCTCTGAGAAAAGGAATGTTCAAATAAATGAAGAATGAATAAATGAGTGAATAGATGAATGTGTGAATAATAAATCAATTTAAGAATTTTAATGTGCATTCAGTGGAAAAGCAATCTGGATCTGAAAAAAAGAATAGTGCCCTAACGTTAGAAGGCATGAGTTTGAGATGACTGCTGTTATATCAGAGAAGTCATTTAATCATCTCCAGGCTCAGTTTCCTCACCTGGAAAATGTGCTGAATTTTACCAAGTAGCTCTAAGTTATCCTTCACTTCTGATTTTAGATTTTAAGCTGTTTAAGAGGCAGTAATATTATACTACATGGAGCTTATGTTTGTTATTATATTCTGGAACTTTAGCTTTTGTCCCTTGGAAGACATGCTGCCTTTCCATAGCCGGTTGTCTAGGTTCTTTTTAATCAGTCAATGCACACATTTTCAATATTTCCTATACTCAACAGAAATCAGATCTCTCAAGTTCCACTAGATTTATTAGGCAAATGTATTACTTTGGCCAAAACTATCATCTTCTTAAGTATTTAGGTCCATACACTGTATCTTTTGTGCTTGCATTTACATATAAAATATATTTATGTTCAAAAGAAAAAATTCCTATAAATCAACTAATACCTATTTAAAATTACATTCAGTGCAAAACATTGCACTAAACCTTGTGAGCAAATATGAAAAATACTTTCTACCCCCCAAAGCTAAATGAAAGGGATAAATAAAACTGACTATAATGGCAAATTGCAGAGAAGGTGCACTACAAAATGAGTTAGATGACCAGGACCCATCCTCTCAGTCTCTGTTATTTCATATGTAAAGCTGGTATAATATCTTTCTCTCATGGATTTTTAAAGTTCCCACTTTTTACCAAGTATCTTATTAAATGTTGATGATAAAAATATGAACAACGCTAGTCTAGCCCATTAAGGAGTTCACAGTTAAGTTTAGATTAATATACATGCAAACAAATACTTGACACAATGTCATTAGGACTATTGTTAATCATATGGTTCTAGAAAAAAAATGCAAAGAGTTATTTTTTTCCTCCTAAATTGTGGGAATTTCCTCTAACCTTCATGTGATAAAAATATAATATATATATACCATCCCATTTGAAGTAGTCTTGTCAAATGAATTTAACCAAAATCTAATCAAGTCTTTAGATATTTTTAACCTTACAGGAAGTGAGAGGGATAGATGAAAGAATTAGTGAAACTGTAAGAAAGCACTGAGACAAGCAATAAGGTGGGGTGTTCTAAAGGACGACTGGTTTGATGTCTACAAGTCAATGTCATTAAAAATAAAAGGAAGCAGGACTCTTCTTTTAGACTGAAAGACTTAGAAGATATAACAATCAAATATACTACATTGTTCTTGATTATGTCCTGATTTGTACAAACCATTATTAAATATAATGCAGGTAATAGAATGAGTTTGAAGATGGACTGGGTAGTAGGAGATACTGAAGAAATATCGTTAATTTTTAGGAGTGGTATAGTATTGTGGTTATGTGGGGAAAACTCTGTTTATAATAGTGATTTAGTGAAAAATCATAATGTCCTATTTCACATTAAAATATGGCAGCAAAATGAATGAAGCAAAATGGCAAAAATATTAACAATTGAAAAATACAAGGGTGTTCTACTTACTCTACCACTCTAAATTTCTATGTATCTGAAATATTTCTTTTTTTTTAATTTTTTTTAATAATTTTTATGTCCTGATTTGTACAAACCATTATTAAATATAATGCAGGTAATAGAATGAGTTTGAAGATGGACTGGGTAGTAGGAGATACTGAAGAAATATCGTTAATTTTTAGGAGTGGTATAGTATTGTGGTTATGTGGGGAAAACTCTGTTTATAATAGTGATTTAGTGAAAAATCATAATGTCCTATTTCACATTAAAATATGGCAGCAAAATGAATGAAGCAAAATGGCAAAAATATTAACAATTGATAAATACAAGGGTGTTCTACTTACTCTACCACTCTAAATTTCTATGTATCTGAAATATTTCTTTTTTTTTAATTTTTTTTTAATAATTTTTATTTATTTATGATAGTCACAGAGAGAGAGGGAGAGTGAGAGAGGCAGAGACACAGGCAGAGGGAGAGGCAGGCTCCATGCACCGGGAGCGCGACGTGGGATTCGATCCTGGCTCCCCAAGATCGCGCCCTGGGCCAAAGGCAGGCGCCAAACCGCTGCGCCACCCAGGGATCCCTGAAATATTTCATAATAAAGACTTAAAAGACAAAAAGTAAATGGGATATTAGATTTGAAATTATTTTGTAAACTCTAAAAGGATAGAGAAAAGAGAGAAAAAAAGGAGGAAGAAGGAATGAATGGTGTTTTTTCAAGCATGTGTGCTACTTTGGACCACACTGCTAAGAGAAGTCAGACCTGGCCACCACAGAGAACCAGTGCCTCCAGAAATAGAAACCAGGAGCATTTTATGGATGCTCACGGTTCTCAGATCCTGATATTTTTAACACCTCTTTCACACCAAGATGACCTTGATGAAAATTGAAGACAAATGTCTTCTTGCTGGGAAAGGCAGACCAAAGCAACCTAATTTTATCCAAAAGAGAACCAGAAAGCCTTTAACTGTTGAAATGTAAGAGTAACTGGTGACTTTTCTTTTTCACAGAACAGTAGGATTTCGCACCCAAAATAGAGATTTGAAACCATGGATGATTGCCCTTCTCGCTGTGTTATTACTGACGGTGGTGGCAGTAACCATTGGTCTTCTGGCTCACTTGTTAGTCTCTGGTATGTAAAAATTATGGATTCCACTCAGTCTGATTTCATTTTTCTGCAAACCTTCATTTGTATATACGTATATTCATCTGTATACGTAATTTCATCCAAAAACAGATTTGTACTTACCAACAAATGCCCCCATTTAGAATTTTTTAAATTTATTCAATCATTTTATCAATAAATAATTACTGACTGCATATTATATATGAGTACCTTTCTGGATGACTCAGGACACAGTATTAAGTAAAGCAGACCAGGTACCTAACACCTAGAGCTCACAACTTAGTATCCTTTTGCACCTCTACACAAAAGATCAAAAATAGTAACTGAAATTTACTAGCAATCATAATAAACAACTCTAGTCACTCAAGTGAATAACTCTGATAAATTTGTTATTAAAATTGGCTCATTCACTCATCATTCTATCCACCAACATTGCAAAGGCAAAAGAAAAACATATGTCTAATGAAATAATGAATTTTGAAATTAGTAAACTATAGATATAGAATTTTGCTACTTATTTTTAGAGAAAATTTTATTCTTTCCAAAATGATATTCAGCTATTTTTAAAAATTGTGTAAATAAATAAATTAAATTAGCATATTTATAATCATGTAAATACTGCATTTCAGAATTCTATTTTTTTCAGAATTCTTCCTAAAATTGCATCTTTCTCTGCACAGACTGCAAACCATTAGTATTTTTTGACAAATCTCCATAGCGCCACTCACACAGATGTGTATGATAAAACAACTAGCTCAGGCTGCTTACTTGAATGGTTTCATCTATTGTCATCTTCCTCAGACTTGATGTGGAGTGATGAAGACTCCATTAGGAGCTTTCAAGGTTTTAAGAACACAGTTCTGGGCTTCCTATGATAATCCCACCAATGGCCAAAGACTCCTAGGTCAGTTAATTTGATTGCACAAAAGCCTCTTTATTATGACTATAAGGTTTGATAACAATATGGATTGCATAGGTAAGTATCAGGGGGATCAAAAAAGCACTATAGAGTCTGGAGATGTCCCACACAGATGGACCATCCTGAGATCCCTCCTTCTTTCCTAGGTCCATAGCTGGGAAATTCATTTTATCTTCCCTGACTCAGGCTCCCCTGGGAGAGATACTGTGCTGTGGTTGCTCCATTCTCCATCTTTCTCTATATTTAACTCTTTGTAGCTTTCCTGTCCACCTGCCTCCCCAAGGCCATACTCCTAAGATTACTAGATTTCCCAGGAGTCTCCACTGCTCTCTGTTTTCTTACCTTTCCCAGTAGTCAAGCAGAGATCTGATTGTTTCACCCCAATTACACAATGTTCTTACCTTTCAGCTTAAACAGGTTGTTTCCCTTTCTTTTCCTGTCTTTCTTATTGGGCCTGGCTCTCCCATTACAAATCAAAATTCACAAGGACACTCATTACTACTACTTCCAGTTGATTATAAGGTGGTATACATTTCATTGTCCATCAGCAAGGGACATAATAAGAATTAATTGAATTAATTGTTCCAGCTCTAGAACCACACTGTCTAGGTTTAAACTCAGGCAATTTACTAGTTATTATAGCATAGAGCAAGTTACTTAACACCTCTGAGTCTCACTTAACTTCATCTGTGAAATGGAGGTAACACCAATCTTAGAGAGCTAGAGTGAGTACCAAATAAATTAATACATGTAAAATACCCAGAATAGTGTTTGACAACATGGTAGACAATAAATATCAGCTATTATTAACATAAAACATTAATTATTATTTTCATTAGTAGTATTGCAAAAGTAAATTTTTAAAAATCTCAGTAATAATTCAACACTTTATGTTAACCCCATTATATTTGTGCTTTAGATCCTGAAAGCTATTCCAATATCATGTGATTTCTTACTTTTCCTTGGTATCACAGGCCAGAAAATGGAGTATTATCATGGCACCTTTAAAATTTCAGATCTACGAATTAATAGTCATTCTGAACAAAACAGCACATACCAACTTAAGGACTTACGGGAGATGAGTGAAAATATGGTAAGTCAAATGATATCCTTTCTGTTGTAAAATAATGTAGATGGAAGGGATTTGTGGATCATTTCACTCAATATTTCTCAAAAGATGATCTTCTGACCACTTGCATCCAAATCACCTTGAAGCTTCCTAAGCCCCCACTCCAGACCACTGAATCAGTATCTAATGGGATGAGTAGGCAGGGATGGGGAGTAAAGGAATTTGTATTCTAACAAACAGCAATTCTGATAAACCACTCTTTCTAACTCAAACTCCTCATTTAAAGGTGAGAGAACTGAGGCCAACTGTATCCCAGCTTATGGCTTCCCCCATTGCCCCATAATATCATCCAAATGGTAAAGTTTAACCATATCAGAAGTGGTTATTTGTAAAAACCACATGACTTATTTGTAGGATCCCATTTTAAGATCTAAAATATTTTTAAAATATATGAGAGAAAGAAAGATAATCACAAGTATTCATTTTATCTCACAGACATGCTAATAAGGATAAAATACCCATACCTATTGCATAATATTCTAATGCAATGCTAATAATTTTGTTAAAACTAAATACAAGACTACCCCTAAAAAGGAAAAAGTAAATTCAGTTATTTAATAGTTCTGCTCAGGATGCTTGTGAACCATCACTCAAAAACTAAGCTCAATTTAACTCCTTTGACAAGAAAGCACAGTAATACAGTTATTTCAAAAGGGTGAGTGAGAATGGCAGGTGTCTTGGTTTGTTTTAGTAGTCAAAGAATCTTTTTAGTTCAAAACATTTCCTTTCTTTCTCTAATCGATTTTCATGTTTTCAAATCACCATCTGATCTTTACCCTTATGCATACTCAATTGCCCATAATTGCAATAATATCGAGTTATAACCTATAATTTCAGTTCTCACTAAATCATACAGTTGTGTTCCATCTTGCAGTCTTGTCCCCCCAAATATTAATTAATGTTCATAGGTTGAAATATATCCTTCCATTCTTTTATATCCACAGCACCTTAGAAAACAGCATTTGCAATCATTTCTTGAGAAATGCCAGAAAAACCTTGGATACATACCCTAGTACTTCCTTTATTCCTCTAATCCTGAGTGACTACACAACTTCTTCAATGTAAAAGCAGTAATAAAAAATCTGTCTTTGATATACAAAGTCTTTGAACTTGAGAAACATCTATAATAAATCAAGAAAGTTTAAAATCTGTTTTCTTTACATTTTATAGTCAACACTGCTGTTGTTTTAGGCTAATCAAGACACTGTCTTTTTTGCTTTTGTTTCTTTTGCCTTCGTGGATGTTATCTTGCAAGAAGTTACTGTGGCTGAGTTAAAAAAGGGTGTTGCCTGTGTTCTCCTCTAGGATTTTGATGGAATTTTGTCTCACATTTAGATCTTTCATGTCCGCACATCTTTGCCAGCACTTTGTAATATCTGGCTTGTTGATTTCTGCCAGCCTAACAATCAAGAAGTTATATTGTATTTGTGATTTAATTTACATTTTTCTAATTACTAATGAGTTTGTGCACTATTAAATATACTTGTTAGCCCTTTGAGTTTTCATTTTTATAAATTGCCTATATCTAGCCTTTATCTGTTTCTCTATTATTTTTTTACTTGTGTTATTTTTCAGGAGTTCCTTATATTCCCTAGATGTGAACAGTTTGCTGGTTGTAGAAACTACAGTTATCCATTCTGTTTTCTATTAATTTGGACCATGTTATCCTTCATGATATAGAAATCCATAATTTTGAAATAATCATCTTCATCAATTTTCTTTGCCTTCAATGTATCTAAAGTCCACCTTTGTGTATAATGTTAGGTAGGGACCCATGTTTTATTTTCCATGTAAGTGAGCTACTTTTCCCAATTTAACTAAAAAGCCTTCCTTCCCAATATATGGTATGATTGTTCAGCTCTACATTTCTTTGCACTCGAGTCTTGCAGAAAAGGAAACATGATCTATCTCCTCAAATTGCTTCCAATCTCTTTGGAGAGATGAGAGTGACACACCTGAAACTGAACAGCATGACATAATTAAGGACTAAATTGTATGTTGAGGACCTTAAGGGCAGAATAACTTCAAAGAAAGGGAAGTTCAACTAGGTTTGCCATAGTCAAGAAAGGCTTTGTATTATTTAGCCCTGTTTAAATGAGACAGGTATCCTATTTCCTCCACTCACCCAGTCACCTTTAGAAGAACTACACAAAAGGTTCATGCCTCATCCTGAGCCACTCCTGTTTATTGTTGCTAAAATCCCAATGAATAAAACCCAGATTCCTGTCTCTGCCCTATATGAGTGCTAATTAGACAGCCAAGAAAGACAGGTTGCAAGTCCCGTTCTTCCTCATAATTTGGGATTTACTGATTTGAAGGCAAATAGAGATGCAAAAGTAAAATGAGTTCATGTTCAGATACTGCTAAAAGAACTCTAGAAACCAGACACCAGTAATTCATGACACTCCCAAACAGGTAGTCATCTTCTTTAATTATTATAAGTTTGGGTGGGGTCACTGGCTGAGATAGTACTTTATTTGAAGAAACATATTTCAGAAATATCAGGAAATATTTTTAAACTATAGGGTCATTACAAATATGAAAGTTATAAGCTTGTAATATCAGAACAATAAGTAATATGTGTTGAGTGCCAAGTACTACATTGAGCACCTTATATATATATATATTATTTTAGTTAATCCTCAAAAACAACTTTATGAGGTAAGTTCAATTAGTATCACAATTTTACAGATGAGAAAATCAAGGTACTAAAAAGTTAATTTACTTAAGATCATACAGCTAGTAAATAACAACATTTAAGATTTGAGATTACATGTTCTTAATAAATTTCAGTCAATCCTAAGACTCATCTGTGTGATTTTACTCCTAACTACAATTCCACAAAATTCCAGATATCAAGTAATTATCCCTGGCACATTAGTCACTTTCAATTACACTGTCAACATAGGCCAGTGACCATTGTTTACATTAACAATACCAATAGTTGGGTATTTTCTTAAGGTTGTCTCTTCCAGAAAAATACTGCTCCTGTGCCCAAGGACACCAGAAAAGGGCCTAAAATGATTCTCAAAATATCCTTGATACTATGTGTCTACAACTGTAGAAACAAAGAACTTGGAAACAAAGAGATGCAAGGACATAAACCAATTAGAAACATTCTCTAAAAGAATTAGAAGACAAAAGTAAGAGATCTGGCTCTGATCAACACCAAGACCAAGAAAAGTCAACTGAGTCAAGACAAACAAACTTAGCAAAGGTGTTTTTCTTAAAGTTTGGAGTTGCATAAGGTAAGAGAAGTAAAAGATGTTCCATGCTTGGTGTAGGGCTGTGATCCTATGCCTAGAGAGGAGAAATTGGATTTGGAAGATTTGAGAGAAAACTAAGCAGACATTATCAGGAAACTTCATGTTCAGAGTTAGAAAAATTGGATGTAGAGTACGGCTGAGTCCTTACTTGAGAACATGGACTTAAATTTATTTTGTAATTAAAGATGAGGCATATCTGGAAGAGGAAGATGTGTATCACTGCACCTCTACCTTCAATGTGTTTAATGTGAATCCTAGAAGAAAAAGCTAATTGTTGTATATCTCATGTCTAATCTGCAGTGTAACAATGCAAAGGAGGCATTATTATCTATACTTTGCTGATAAGAGAATGAAACCTCTGAAATTAAGGTCCTCAGCCAGTAAATGACAGGGGGAGATGTGAAGCCATAGAGGTAATTTGAACATGTGCTCTTTTATTAAATTGTTCTACTTGTCAGGAAGGAGCTCAGCTAAGATAGGAAGCTCAGTTCTACATCAATTCTTCTTCCATTTAATATTTAAATTTATTTTTTTTCCTATTTTTTTAATTTAAATTTTGTGAGTTAAAAATTACATATGTTTAAAAAATCACATATGTTGTGCTAGGTAACTTTTACGTAAGCAACATGCCAGATTTATTTATTATAAGTATGTCCTCCAGTTTCCTCATTTCTGGATATCGGCTTTGTGTTCAGCTTTATTGAGATAATTTAGAGGTAACATTGTGTTATTGTATGGTATAAAACATGTTGATGTGATATACTGCAAAATGATTATCACTGTAACACCTCCATCATGTCACATAATTACCCTTTCCTTTGTGGTGAGAACATTTCAGATCTTATTCTTTTAGCCACGTGCAAGTGTATAACGCACTACTATTAGCTATACTCCTCATATTGTACATTAGATCAGTTTGTACCGTTTGATCAACATTTCTCTGCTTCTCCCACACCCCTGCCCCCACCCCCAGCCTACTCTGTTTCCATGAATTCAGCTTTTTGGAGTCCACTTAAGTGATATCATACAGTATTTGTCTTTGTCTGATTTATTTCACTTAGCGTAATGCCCTTAAGGTCTATCCATGTTGTCCCAAATAGCGGGATTTCCTTCCTTTTTGTGGCTGAATATTCCTGTGTGTGCATGCACATTTGTATACACACACACACACACACACACATACACAGACACCACATCTTCTTTATCCATTTATCCATCCACAAACACTTAGGTTGCTTCCACATCTTAACTATGGTGAATAATACCCTAATGAACATAGGGGTTCAGATATCTCTTCTGTATCCTCTTTTCATTTCTTTTGGATATATATATACACAGAAGTGGGACAGCTAGCTCTTTATATACTTGGATATTAACCTTTTATCAGATACATGATTTGCACATATTTTCTTGCATTCCTTAGGTTTCCTTTACATTCTGTTGGTGACTTCGTTTGATGTGCTGGAGCTTTTTAGTTTGATGGAGTCCCACATACTAATTTTTGCTTTTGTTGCTTGTGCTTTTAGTGTCTTATTCAAATAACTGTCGCCACACCAACGCCAAGAAGCTTTTCCCCTATGATTTCTTCTATAAGTTTTATGGTTTCAGGTCTTATGTTTAAGTCTTTAATCCCTTTTGAATTATTTTTGAGATGGTGTATAGAGGCCCTATTTCATTCTTCTGTATGTGGTTTTTCGGCTTTTCAACACTATATATTGTAGAGATTACCCTTTCCTCATTGAGTATTCTTGGCTGCCTTGTTAAATATTAGCTGATCATATATGTGAAATCTTTAGGATTTTCTCTATATAAGATCATAGATCTTCAAATAAAAATAACTTATTTCCTTCTGATTTGGAAGCCTCTCATTTCTTTTTCCTGCTTAATTGCTCTGGCTAGAACTCCAGTAACATGTTGAATAGGAGTCATGAAAGTAGGCACCCTAAGGGTCCTGTTCCTGATTTTAGAGAGGAAGATTTCAACCTTTCCCTGTGAAATATTATATAAGCTGTGAGCTGTGGGCTTTCCATAGATGGCCTTTATTATGTTGAGGTTTGTTCTTTCTATATACAATTTGTTGAGCATTTTTTATCATAAAATGATGTTGTATTTGTCAAATGATCTTTCTGCACCTATTGAGATAATCATATGATTTTTATCTTTCATTCTATGAATGTGGGTGTCACATTTATTGGTTTGTGTATGTGTATCCTTGTCCCTCAGGAATAAATACTACTTGATCATAATGTATGATCCTTTTAATATATTATTGAATTTGATTTGCTAATTTTGTTGAGAATTTATGCAACTATGTTCATCAGAGATTTTAATCTGTAGTTTTCTTGTGTCATTATCTGGCTTTGGTATCAAGTATTTGGAAGCTTTATCCAAGTATTTGGAAGTATTTGGAAGCTTTCCTTCTTCTTCAATTTTTTGGAAGAGTTTGAGAAGAACTAGTGTTAATTTTCTTTAAGTATTTGGTAGCATTCACTAGTGAAACAATTGTCTTGGGTTTTTCTGTACTGGGAGGTTTTGATTACTGATTCAACCTCCTTATTCCTTATTGATCTGTTCAGATTTTTTATTTCTTCATGACTTAATCTTGGTAGGTTGTATGTTTCCAGGAGTTTATCCATCTTTTAGGTTATCCAATTTTTAGTATATTCACAGTAGTCTCTTATGATCATTTGTATTTCTGTAGTATCTGTTATAATATTCCTTCTTTCATTTTCTGATTTTGAGTCTTCTCCCTCTCTTAGTTTAGCCAAAGATTTGTCAATTTTGTTTACCTTTCCATAAAACCAATCTTAGTTTTGTTGGTCTTTTCTCTTGTCTGTTAGTCTTTCATTTATTTCTGCTTTAATCTTTGTTATTTCCTTCTTTCTGCTAACTCTGGGCTTTGTGTTTTCTTCTAGCTCTTTTTTAAAATTTTAATTCCACTATTGTTAACATAGTGTTATATAAGTCAGGTGCATAATAGTTTTTCTTCTTTTCTAATTCCTTGAGATGTGAAGTTCGTTGTTTATTTAAGATCTTTCTTTTTTCCCAATATAGGTATTTATCACTATGAACTTCCATCTTAGAGCTATTTTGGTTCAAACATAGTTTTGGCAAATGTTTACATTTTCATTTGTTTCAAGATTATTTATTTTCCTTTTGGTTTCTCCTCTGACCCATTAGTTGCTCAGAAGTGTATTGCTTCATTTGTGAATTCTCTGGCTTTCCTCCAGTTACTAGCTTCTAGTTTCATACCATTTTAGTCACAAAATAGTATGATTTCAGTCTTAAATATTTGCTAAGACTTGTTTTGTGACCTATGATGATCTATCATAAAGAATGTTCTGTGTGTGCTTGAGAAGAATGTGTATTCTCTTGCTGTTGGGTGAAATGTTCTATATATGTCTGTTAAGTCCTTGGTCTAAAGTGTGGTCAAGTCCAAAGTTTTCTTGTTGATTTTCTGTCTGGATGATGGATCCACACTAAAAATGGGGTATTGAAGTCCTCTACTATTGTTGTATAGTCTGTTTTTCTCTTCAGATCTGTTTGTATTTGCTTCATTTATTTAGGTACTCTAATGTTAGGTAAAATATTTATTATGATTATATCTTCTCAATGAATTGACTCCTTTATCATTATAAAATGACTTTCTTTGTCTCTTGTTACCAGTTTTGGCTTCTTTTTTTTTTTTCTTAAAGATTTTATTTATTTATTCATGAGAGACAGAGAGAGAGGCAGAGACACAGGCAGAGGGAGAAGCAGGCTCCATGTAGGGAGCCCGACGTGGGACTCGATCCCGGGTCTCCAGGATCACGCCCCGGGCCGCAGGTGGCGCTCAACGCTCTAAACCGCTACGCCACCCCCCAATTTTGGCTTCTTGTCTCTTGTCTGTATCTGGTCTTTGAGGAGGAAGACAACAGAAACAATGATAATAGAGGAAGGAGGTTGATAGAAATATCTGCATATGTATGTTTAACATAAACAATCTATGATTGGAAAAAAATGTGGATAGGTGTTTTCTGAGAAAAGTTTTTTTGAAAAAAGAAGCAATATTAACTATCTCTAAACTTCCTGACAAAGACTACAGCACAATCTTTACTAGATAATCTATTTAGATTATTGCTCATCACTCAGGAACTATAACAGTGTCTAACAGTAATGATTCATATCCTCTCTTTTTCTCATTCTCACTGAATAACTAAATTTAGAAATTTCAAGGACAGCAAACCTGGAGAGAACAGGAACCTTCTAAAAAATGACCTTTCTTTGCCTCAGGTATTCTGGTTTAAATATCTTTAGTACAGTTTAAAAAGACACAAATTATATATTTTCCTCTTCTAAAATGGTAATTCAGAGATCTAAGCTTTTGTGTTATACCAAGTTAATAATTTATCTTTTATCACTCTTAATTGTAAATATTTTAATTTACTGAATTTACTTTGCCTCTCAATCTCAAGAATAAAAACCAATTTGGAGTAAGATTATCCACTATATTGCTACTTGGTAAGTGTGATTAGAGAGTCACAGATGTCCATCTGTTTCTTTCTGATATCCTACAAGGAGATACTGAGGAATGACTAGTACAATCAAAGAATCACTTACTTTGATAATATCGCATAGTGTCACACCCCATTTGTTGAGATCGTTACTTCCTGGTTTAGAGTAATCAGAAAGTCACATTTCCATGGCACTCACCCACACACCCATAGACCCCATATGACACTGGATCCAAATGCCATATCTAATAGACATAGCACTGGGTTCAAAACTGTGGCAAGTTCTTGTGGGGTTTTTTTGTGTTTTTTTTTTTTTAAGGACTTTTTAACACAAAATGACTCAATATCCAGAAGGCTATCAAGCTTCAGAATCCTATAAACACCATTACTGCTCAGGTTTGGCCATGCTCTTTGTAGGTTTAGAAAAATTATTCATAGCTGACTTCTTGATTCTTGGGTTTTGCCAAAAATCTAGAATTATAAATAGATACAACTTTAAAAATTGCAGTAAGAACTACCAAGATTTTATTCCTCATTTTTAGAGAGCAAAGAAAACAGACTGGTGTTGTAACAGTTTCTTGACTCTTTACATGCTACCTGCTACACATCGGTGGGTAGGAGCTTTTAGTAAAAACACATGTGTATGCTCATCCCAAGGTCAGCTGGTTCACTACTTTGTCACATTGGGCAAGTCACTTCCTCATCTATATAATGCTGATAATAATAGTATTCACCTCAGAGGGTTGATGAGAAAAGCAAATGAGCTCACAAATACAATGGAGTTAGTGCTTGGTGAACTGGTGACACACAGCTATGATGACTATTCTTACTCTTATAACTATTGTAGTCTCATCATGGAGGAGCTTTCCACAAGCAATCAAATTACCTGAAAATGTCCAAAAGGAGGAAGAGTACCCATCAGTAATTCATAGTCAATTTGTTTTTTTCTTCAGAAGCATTAGTCTAAATCTAATGAAAAGCTCATTAAAAACTCTTGCAAATTTCTTAGTAAATGCAGGTCTTTCTGATAAATTCTTTCTTTCTTTCTCTCTTTCTCTCTTTCTTTCTTTCTTTCTTTCTTCTTTCTTTCTACAAAAACATGCTGTATTCCTATATATTGTAGGGCATGAAAAAATCACCATACTTATCTGCACGGGGTGTGCAATATAGTAACGGAGATAATGTATTTGCATAAATGACTATGTTAAGGAGGGAGTTGAAGGGATAAGAAAAATTAAGACAGGAAGAGGAAAGATTACTCTGAGGTATAAAGAATAACCACAAAGTCAATTAAGTCTTATTTAAAGCTAAACGTGTGTGTGTGTATGTGTGTGTGTGTGTGTGTGTGTGTGTGTGTGTGTTTAAAGCATCTCTTACACTGTTCTTTGTGTGCTACTCTTACTATAATTAGGAGACAGCAACAGGATCTGAAGTCTTCTTCATGGCATATTTGTGGGTCCTTTAATTTTTGGTGCTCATCTGGTGTGACATTGAAAGAAACTGTTTTTATACTCCATTGACCAATTTTTGGTGGCATCTTTCTGAAGTTTGCAGTCTCAGTCATGAAACACCTCCTATGTAAATACTGCGGTTGCTGAGAGAGAAGTCAGGTTGGGAAGCATCTGACGGTGAAAGGCAAGCAACATGTATAAACAGACTTGGTTCAGGAATGAGAACTGAATGGTTGGGCGCAGTCTGTTAGTTGGAGTTCCAGCCTCTCCCTAACTCTTTCATTAAACACCCAACTAACGTTCAATTGCCCTTTTAGAACTTAATCTCAGTGCAACTGCCAGCATTTCAACATCATCAAAATAAAGAAGTACTACCCTGCAAGGGGTGGGGGTCTGTGTTTAATGTTAAGTGACTAAGTTCAACCAGCAAACTCTGCAAATGCCCCAGAATGGGAGGTAGGTTAGATTTATAAATCACTCTCTATTAGCTTGTGTAAATAACACATTTATAAAAACCCACATGCAATTTTTTTAAAAACAAAACTTCTTCACATTTAGAATGCCAAAGTGTCAGCACAATGTTCCTTATGAGGCAAGCTTTCAACTTCTGGGAAAAATTAATAATTGTTTTAGTGACTCGTCCCTAGAAAGTTAGTTCATATATAAAATCCATTCAGCAATAAAGTTTATGCTCATGTTTTCTCTGATCTCCCCCCTTCGAAAATTTCTTTATTGTAGAAATTCTTTTAGCCAGTCCCTGTGCTGCAGTATTTCTGTGTTTTCCTCAGGCTACTCGGATCACCTAAACATCCTGGGCCTCACCCCAAGCTAATCAAAGAGGCTTTAGAGGGGCAGGGTCCTGGAATTTGTATTAGAGGAAAACTTTATTTCTCTGATTCCTGAAGTCACTTATACCTAGATTCTTGTTAATGACATTCTTTCAGCTTCTATCTTTCCAGACAACTGAACCATGCAAAGACGGGAAGGACACTGGGTGTAGATACTCTTCTCAGTAGCCATGTGACTTTAGAATGATGTCACACATAGTCAAAACTTAATCTAATACCTTCACCAACAATTACAAACAGCCAAAGGAATGATCGTGGGTAGAATTTCAGAGGATAATTACAAACCAAACTTCTGTAAATACTCAACTGTCATTTACTTTTCTTCCCTTTCATATTTAGCACTTTTCTTCCTGCTGGGTTGGTGTTTTGTTGTTGTTGGGTTGTTTTGTTTTGTTTTGTTTTGCCTTTTCTTTCCTTTTGGATTTCCCCCAGATACTGTAACAAGACTAGGTATGTGTAACTAGAAGAGAAATGGTCACAACAATGCCACTCCTGCAAAAACGTATCTTCCGAGACAGTTCTAGCTTATAAACCTCACACCTCCCCAGTCCATTTAAGCTTTTCTTATGTAAATACAAATAAGTATATATATTTTGAATACTAACAATTTTTCTATTTTCTAAATACTGCATTTGATCTTCAGGTTTACAAATACATGATTAATTATATTTCGACGGGCAGCCCCGGTGGCTCAGCGGTTTAGTGTCACCTTCAGCCCAGGGCCTGATCCTGGAGACTCGGGATCGAGTCTCACGTCGGGCTCCCTGCATGGAGCCTGCTTCTCCCTCTGCCTATGTCTCTGCCTCTCTCTCTGTGTGTCTCTCATTAATAAAATCTTTTTAAAAAATTATATTTTGACAAGCTTTATACCTTAAGTCAACCAAATGTTTATTTTATAACTTACTGTTTCATAATCTCTGAAAGAACTTGAAATAAAATGTACATCACATTTAACAAAGAGTCTGTGCGATCAATGAGAAGAGACACACTGGCAAATTGAAGATCTAAATTTAATTCCCAATTTATTATCCACCCAATGCCAGTGAAATTTACAATCTCCTTTTCAAATAAAATACGGATCAAAATAATTTTTATTCCATACCAGTTATTGTAAGGGTTAAAGGAGATGAGGAATATTTTGTGTCCCAATTAAGTATTTGTGAATGCCCAGTGGTGCTAAGGAAGTCATGACTTGTTCCTTGATATCTGAAATAGCCTTTCATTAATTTTTATGTTTTTGTCTTTTTCCAAATGAAAGTTGGTGACTGCCCCTTCCTTAAGGATTTAGGACATGGTTTTTGTACCTTTGGTTCTTCTACCAAGTGTGAAATGCAGTGCTCAACGTTTAGTTCAGATGACACTGTTGCCACCCAGTGGTCACTAGGAGATATGCAAGCCAAAATCCAGGTGTGATAAACCACAGCCACACAGAGCTGGATCAGTCCATTAAAATTCTGTGCAAATGAACAAAAAAAAACTTAGCTTATCTTTTCCTTCCTTGGTTATATAAACTAAGTAATACAACTTTGATCTAAATATGCAACACCATATTACTCTTTCTTCCTCTCTGATTTACCCTAGGGCCCGCAATCAACCATTTAAAAATCATTGACTCTCTCCCAAATCCCTAACGCCTATTCTCTGTACTTAAACCAAAGAGCTGCAGAGAAATCTAAGACGGCAATGCCAGGATGAGGGGTAGGGAACCACCTGCATGTAGTTCACTACCAAAATATACCCGGCATTCTATGTGTGTTTAATCTTTATATCGTATGAGTAGCACATCAATATCTTTGTTTAACAGGTTAGGAAATTGAAGCTCAGATTGATTCAAGAACTTCCAACCTTGCCCAGTTCATAGGCAGCAGGATAGGCTTCAAGCCCAGCTCTGAACCAAGGTTGTCTCCATCATCTCTCAAGGCCTCCCTCCATGTCACATCTTGGCTCTGTGTCTTTTGGCTTCATTTTCTATAGAATTTGGGAGGATGTCTTCTATTCAAAATACCTATGTCAGCACATTAGAATCACCTGGGAAGGCTTTTAAAAATATGAATGCCTAGATTCCCTCCTGATCAATTTTATCCAAAACTCTGAGAGAGAGACTCCAGTATCTATAATTTTTTTTAAAAAAATCTGTCATTGATTGTTTCACTGTGAGAGTTGAGAACCATCAGTATAAATAATATTACTCATGTTAAAACTCTTTTCTATTGCTTTATTATTTAATCAGAAGGATATTCTTATTATAAAATATCTTATTAACACAGACTTTTTCTCTTGTTGTAATCATAGGTGGATGAGATATTTATAGATTCGGCCTTGAACAAGCATTATATCAAGAACCAAGTAGTCAGACTGACGTATGTATATTTGGGCAAAGGTGGACTCCCAGCCTGGAGGGATATAGGGCAAAAAAGATGGGAACTCTCATATATTGTTGCCTCTGTGGGCTTGCTCTTGCCTAGGATTTCTCATGAATAGTATCTCTATAGCAGTCTGGAGATATAGAGGGCTGACCATCATTTTCTAAATGCAAAAACGAAGACACAGGAACTTAAGTGATACATTCAAAGTTCCCCAAGTGACAGAAAAAGGATTCAAACCCCATGGACTGATTGTAAAGCCCAGGACTACCAGAACCTGTGGCCATGGGAAAACCTACCAAGTTGTCTTTTTTTGACAGATGTGTCATTTCAAAAATAAGAAGGCAAAGTTGACTACAGAATGGGATCATAAATTTTACCTGTAATGGAGTCCCAGGAGGCATGCCCAAACAAAAAGATGTTCATGTTCTAACAGATTTTCTGTTTGTTATGGTAAAGGGGGAAGGCTCATATCAATTGTATAAATTGCTCAGAGATTTCAATTGTGTTATTTGGAAAGCACGTAGCAGAACATAAATACATAATAGATGCAAACCTATGGGCCTGTAGGACTCACCCTTTTTAAAAATGAGCATATTCAGATAGATTTACATAAAGGAAATGATTTTTCTCACCAATAGACTAATGCCTTATTGGAAGACATATTCCAAGTTCCTTACATCTTTACTAAATAGCTAGTGACCTCCAGAAGGATTTTATTATATAAATCGGACAAATTCTACAATGTTTAGGAAATAAAAAAAACACATATTTGCAGAAATTCTCTGGATTTCATATCCTCTATTTTCAAATTCTGATTTGCTGTAATGTTCTAACAACATTATTACAGTCTTGTGAACCCCTTGGAATATACGGTCATTATCACAATGTAAGTTTTTGTGTGGGTCCAGAGAAATTCTACCTCATAAACAATGTTTTCTTTCTGTTTCAAGAGGGAAAATTACTTGGTCATACATTTGTCAATTTGACATAAAATTCTGATTATTTGTATCTTTACATTCTAGAGCCTTAATGGACCACAATATATAAAATGCCTCAGAATCCATATGATTTCCTTTTTTTTTTTTTTTAGTCAAAGGATTCAGGAGAATTAGGTCTCCTGCTTTTCATGGCTTGGGTCTTTTGAAATGTAAAAATAAGAGACATGCCAGATCAATACATAGATTTCATTTTTTTGAAAGACCTTTACTTGTTTGGTTTTCCTAATTTAAGAGGAAAAACTGACTACTACAGGTAAAGGGATTTGAATTTTTTTATATGAAAAAAAGTTCAAGGAACTGGACATGTTTAATCTGAAGAAGAGTCAGGAACCAAGAAAGCCATTGTCTTTAAATATTTTATGTGGAAGAGGAACTTGATGTTTTATATATGTCCCAACTGGTAGACCTAGGCCTATTGTAATGGAAGATATAAGGAGACATATTTCAACTCAAAATGAAGGACTGTATTAAAATCAGAGCTGGGCAAAGAGAAACAGCCTCAGGAGGGCAGCAAATTTCCTATTATTTTAATTACTGCACTGGGGTTAGAGGGCCAGGGATGCTGTAGAGGTGATTCAAGTATCAGATACACGAGCAACTGGCCAAATGGACCACCAACGTTTCTTCTAATATTCAGATTTTATGATTTTGATGAAAATTTTTTTGATATGTGAATCTTACTCAACCGCTATAACAAGCCTTCAAATTAATGGGGAAAATCTACTCAAAACATAATGGAAACTTGAAGAGGGATTGTATGAAATGATCTTGGTTCAGACAGTGACATACAAATGAATGTCAAAACCAAAGGATTAGTCCTTGACACTTTTAGCAATTAAGATATAATTCAGGGGCATTAAATCCAGGAACGAGTATAATAACTGATTTGTTCTTTGAATAAACAGCTTTCTCTTGTATGTTGTAGTCCAGAGGAAGATGGTGTGAAAGTAGATATCATTATGGTGTTCAAGTTTCCCTCTCCCGAGCAAAAGGCCCTACTAAGGGAGAAAATCCTTAGCATCTTAAATCAGAAGATAAGGAACACAAGAGCCTTATCCATAAATGCCTCTTCCGTTCAAGTTAATGGTAAGTAGGTATACCTTTCTACGGGATGTGAAGTTTTCTATCAGGTCCATTTTAAAGATCTAATCTTAAACTTACTTGCGATTATTTCCATTCCAAATAACAGCTAGAATTTAGATGGGAAAAATTTTTCAAGTTAAAAAAATGACATTTCGAGGTTTTATGTTTCTCTGATGAAAGCATGTCTGAGATTAGTTGTCAAGTGGTTTTTCCTGTAGGTACTGACTGGCAGTCATCCTAAAATAAAAGCGAACATCACCACTAACAGAATTAATCTGACCTAGCCACTGCCTCCATGACTAAGCTAGTGAAAATACCACGCATTTAGCAACAACCATTTCTCTGGGTGAGATCTTCCTAAAACATAAACTCATTTGTTGCCTTTTAAGAATATGGATGGTTTCTGTATATAATGGAATTCTAAAGTTTCCCTTAACATTTTTTCCTGTGGGCATTTGGGAAAATGATAAACCAACTTTGGAGCCACTAAAGCCACCTTATAAGCAATGTTTTAAAAATCACAGAGCTAGAAAAAAAATCACTGGAACTATTATACCATTATCATTGCTCTAAAAAGGAAAACTACCCTTTTTCAAGGCCCTTGTCTACACCCTTCCAATGCAACATCTAATTTTTATATTCTTAGGAAGTAGGCAAATACACTTTTATAAATATAAAAGAAAGACAAAAAATTAAGGACCCTAATAACTAAAAGATGTAAGTTTCAAATATAGATCTCTAATTTCCTAAAGGTTCTATATAATATAGTGTTCTGTAGTCAAACACATTTAGAAATTCTATGATATTCATCTCTTACATTAGCATATTAAAGGCTCCGAGGAGTCCAACTAGAGACGTATTTGCCCTTGTGCATTAAGCTGCGTCCACAAGCACCTGCTTCTGTCACACAAGTGCAGATTTCCCCTACAAATTCCAATCAACACCAGACTTAAGAGAGTTGCAGAGTAAGGGATTAATATCAGAGGTAAAACAGGATGCCCTACCTTTGCAAGAGTCTGGCTGACTCTTCAAGAGGAAACCTGATCAGGAAGTGAAAATCTGAGGGAATGGGATGGGCAGGAGTTTGCTGGTGAAGAGTCAACTACTCCAGGAATAAAGCTGGGGACCTCTCCCAACCCAGGAGGGAAGAACCTGTCAAGGGCTTAATCCACCTTGTAAGGTGGGGAAACAAATGAATTGAGGTTGTGAAATAGTGGCAATTCTGATAAATTACATGATGTGTTGCATGTGATTTCCAATAGCCAGTTAATTAGCCAGAAATTTAAAAGCCTGATCTATCTGAAACCAGCACTGAAGCATGAAATGGTTATCGGTTGCCTGGCCTTTTTGTTTTTTACAGGCTCAGTTTGTGTGCTACAGCTTATTTTAATGACTAGTATCTTAAAAGGCTGGGTGTGCTGATGGAGAACCTGATTTGAAAGTTACCCAATTCTGGGGATGCCTGGGTGGCTCAGCAGCTGAGCATCTGCCTTTGGTTCAGGGCGTGATCCCAGAGTCCCAGGATCAAGTCCCGCGTCAGGCTTCCTTCATGGAGCCTGCTTCTCCCTCTGCCTGTGTCTCTGCCTCTCTCTCTCTGTGTCTCTCATGGATAAATAAATAAGGTAAGACAGTTACCCAATTCTAACCCCATAGAGTCACTGCAAGACCACCCAAGTAATGGGCCTGTAACTTTTACTTCCATTCTCTCATCTGTAAAATTGCAATGATAATGTTTGTTCGTCCTGCAATCATAGAAATAACATGAGAATATACAAGAAAATAGAAAATGTGAAACATATAGGCCATCATGACTTAGAAAGCTAATAGGGTCTACACGTGCTTTGGAAACCTAAAAGCATTAATGTGAGTAGTAGTAGAAAAAGCTGGAACCTTGAAAGTTTCCAAATTTCCAAGTGTAAAAAGAGCAGTGTTTACTAGCATGTAGGAAAACCCATTTAGTGAAAAGCTCAGCAGAATCCTCAAGGCAATTCTTTCAGGCAAAAATCACTGCTTTCCAGGAACACTCTCCGGGTGATTCCCAATGAGTGAAAAACTGTCGAAATTCTAGACCAAGTCCAGAAATAACCTTGTAACCCAAGATTCTCTGTTATTTGTCAGGAATTGTGGGTTGTTTTTGTTTGTTTTGAGGGGGGGGGGTTCTTTGGAAAAACAAAAACTGTGCTATATGGGTCCTTTATAGGATGCAGAGTGTCAAAGCAAACCTGAAATCAACCTCTTTGCATTGCAAACACCATGGCTCTGGAAGAGCAGCTCACTGCCTACATTTGGTTCCTGTGTGCTCCAGTTCCCCTTATGTGGTTTGTAGCATATGAAGCACTGAATACTAACTAGATCACTCTCAACTCAGAAGTATGCTGGAGGGTCATTTTTATTACTAAGGTTTATTTCACTCCTACATATGAAAAGTAAAACTATTTGGTAAAAATTAGATATCTTCTTTTTTTAAATAAAATATTTATTTATTCATGAGAGACACACAGAGACTGAGACATAGGCAGAGAGAGAAGCAGGGTCCATGCAGGGAACCCGTTGTGGGACTCCATCCCAGGATTCCTAGATCATGCCCTGGGCCAAAGGCAGACGCTCAACCCCTGAGCCACCCAGGTGTAACTCTAGGTGTAACCATTCTCCCTAAAAATTCAGTCCTCAAAAATGCAATTACACTCACAACCATTTTGAGCAACCTGGTATCATTCTTGGAAAGGGGAAATTTGCATCTTGCTCAAACTAAGATGAAATTTTAACTGAAGAATTCTAACATTATACTATTTTCTATTTTAATGCATTACTAACTAATATAGGGCATATTAAATTATTTGCTTTTTAAAAAAATGAAACAAGAAATTTACCTATCTTAAAAATACATTTGATAGAAAATTGAGTTCTTCCATAGAGTTAAATACTGGGAATCTATCTTGAGCAACCAATTCTTCACTGTATAATGACTTGAGCATGCATGTAAGGGTATTCTTGAATTGGATATTTTCAAAATTTCCACTTCACCAAATTCTTTGGTACTAGTTTCTAAATGGAATTTATTGAAGGTGAGTAGAAAGAAACATTCTTGTTTTGTACAATGTAAAGTTAGGGACAGAGAATATGAGTCTGAGAAACGTAACACCGGTTGAAGTAAGTAAAACAGTTTATCCTCATTCTACTCAGTAAGTCTTTTTATCTTGAAAATCATCACAGTTTTCAAATAACCTTCCACCAAATGAGGTTTAAATGTTCATGTGTCCTTTGTCAGATTCCTAACTTTTTTGGAAATTGACAATTTAATTTACATTCTGTCTTTACCAATATTCAGCAGATATTGGATACAAATATACAATAGTTTATTCTTCAAAAAAAACCATTTTGATAACTTAGTAACTGTGTTTTAAAAGTATTTTAAATATAGTTTATGTGGGTGGTTTCAACGATTTTTTCATTCCTAAACCCTTTGACTAAGTAAAGGCTTATGTAAATTCTTAAATAGAGGAGACAAAAGCAGAGCTGCTCTGACTAAGGCTGGGTGTAAACTTGGAAATCCCATCTTCTTGCTCCCTCTTACCCCATTTTCTCTATCTCCTGAAGAAAATCCAGAGGCTATACCCTGCACCATTAGGAAAACATAGTTCTGTATTATTACAAACTATGTGTGGGTTTTAATCATCCACTATTTGTACCTTAATCACCTACTGCTTGAGAATGTATCAACCTAATTAGAGACTGTCTGTGAATCTCTATAAAAATTGTATACATATCCTATGTATTGGGCTGTCATCCTCCTGATTATATTATACTCAATGTCTATATGGATATAGTCAATAGTCTCTGATAATTTCTGGTCATTGAGGACAACTAAGAGAATATCACATTATCATTCTTTGTTCTATTTTTTTTTTCAGCAATGAGCTCATCAACAGGAAAGCTAACTGTCCAAGCATGTAAGTCCAGTTAGCTTATAAAAGCAAGTTAAATTTCCATATCAGAAAAGACAATATCTTCAAGTATTACCTCATAATTTTCCATCAATGTCACATATTTTCTTTGGAAGAGAGTAACAATTGGACAATAGAGTTGGACTTTTTTCCAACTCTGAGATTGATCTTTTTCATCATGTTCAAGAAAAACATATTATATGGTGGGAATTTGGGGGCAATCTGAAGAAACTATGTATTTCTGTCTTGGAATGTATTTCTGTCTTGGGCTTGCTTTTCTAATTTTTAAAAATGCTATGAAATATTCTTTCTGCTGAGAAAATCATGAGAAAGCAATAAATGGGGAGGATATAGACAGTATTGTCTGTGATTGAGCTATAAAATTTTCTTAATACGTTCATTTTCATGGTTTATAGCAGCTCTACCCACTCACTTCATATCACTGTGACCTAAATTTTGAAAGATTTATCAAAGTGGTGATGAATTTGAGCAAAGGTATTCATGCATTTGCCTCTGTGTCTTGCAAACACACTATATGTTTCTATTCATTCATTCATTCATTCATTATCAAATGAGTATCTTTTTCACAACTACCAAGTGCCAGAAAGTGAATACCACTATGAATAAGACACGATCCCTCCTCAAAAATGAAGAATTCGAAGGTAGGGGAAGACATAAATCAGGAAATGTTAAAATGGTGTGATAAATGCTACAACAGACAAAGTTCACAATGCAATTGACAGTCAATCATAGAGTCAGCTTAACCTGGTCTTATAGCATCAGAAAGTGATCCCTAAGACAGGAGAATGGAGAGGCCATGAGTCAAGAGACAAGTGAGAAGAGTGTCCTGGGAAGGGGCAGTATTATGTAAAAATGTCTTCAGAAAAGCAAGAACATGGTCATTTCCTGCAACTGAAAAATGTCAATGTAACTGGGAAATAGAATGGAGGTTGGTGAATATAGGAAATGGGTATGATTAATAGTGATCAAGGATCAGAACAATGATGAAACATTTTGACTTTATTTGGAGGACTATGGGAAGTCACTGAAGGATTTACACATATAAGAAAGATCATTCAGTTTTCAGTACAGAGAATAGATTAGCAGAGCAAGCCCGGAAGCAGGGAGATGAGCTGGGAAGCTGCTGCTGTCCTCCAGATGAGAAAAATAGTAGTCCAAACCAGAGTAGTGGCAGAGTGGTAGAGATTTTTAAAATGACTAGCCACAATGCAGCATAGTCAATATCAGTAAAATGAGTTTTTTTTCTTTTGATATCCAATTAGTTGGAACAAGAATTTAACTACCATATTTTTTTTTTTTATTAGCACCAGGTTCTAAACAGTCTTAATTCTTAGGAACCCTAAGCAGCAAAGTAATCTCTGATCTGATGCATATTATAGAGTACATATTTATTCCCACCAATACTGAATGGGGTGTTTATGTGGAAACATGGAACTCTTCATCCTGAAGAGTGAGAAACTGGTTATTATACATTAACCCAGGCACACCTTAGGAAGTCATGCAGTCATGCAGAAAAATGTATGGGAGAAAGAGTTCCAAAAAATGGGCAATTACTTGTCTGGTGAGTTCTTCTGGTAAAGACACACACTGGATCATCTGAAACTGGGAAGCAATAATCTTGGTAGGAGCTCCCAGGACATCTAGATGATGGATACCACCTAAGTCCTCAGGGCACATACTTTGTGATATGTCAACCCTTTGTAATTTAATGTAGTTTTAGTAGGCAATATATATCCACATCTCTAAATACAGGATGAGCAAAAAACATCAATATACCAGGAAGCACAGAGGATAGATATTAGTATTGCATATGTTTATATAATGACAAATGCCAGTACATTACAGTTCTCTATTAGGTACTCTGAATCAAAGACAATAGAGACGTTTCTTATAACTTAATGATCTTATCTCTTATAGGTTGTGGTAAACGAGTTGTTCCATTAATAGTCAATAGAATAATGTCTGGAGACATTGCAGCCAAGGCTGCCTGGCCTTGGCAAGCTTCCCTTCAGCGTAATAACATTCATCAGTGTGGAGCCACCTTGATCAGTAATACATGGCTCCTCACCGCAGCACACTGCTTTACGAAGTAAGTTACTGACTGTAACAGTTTTCACTACTGTTGAAAAACTGAGTTTTATTATGTTCTGAGTAATAATCAATGCCCCCAAGTATTACTGAGATAAATGAGAAAATTTTCTTTCTGGTTCTTTTCTAATATAATGTTATAGTTGCATACTTACTTGCAAAGTTAGTGGGGGTGGCAGTCATTATCCTAGCACTCATTGGTCATGGCCCTACAGGGCTTGGGGGGGTGTTTAGAGTATAGTTGACACAAATGTTACATTAGTTTCAGGTGATTCAATTTTTCTATATGTTATGCTATGCTCACCACGAGTGTGTCGGCCATGTATCACCACAGAATGCTATTACCATATCATCGACTATATTTCTTATGCTGTGCCGCTTATTCCTCTGACTTATTCATTCCATATTTTTCCCATCTCTCAATGCCCTTCCCATCTGGCAACCACCAGTCTGTTCTCTGTATTTATAGGTCTGATTCTGCTTGTTTACTCTTTTTTTAATATAAATTCCACATACAAGTGAAATAATACGGTATTTGTCTTTCTCAGTCCAAATTATTTATTTTTAGCATAATATTCTCTAGGTCCATCCATGCTGCTGCAAATAGCATGATCTCATCCTTTTTATGGCTGTGTAATATTCCTCTGTGTGTGTCTGTGTGCATGTGTGTACATATCTGACAGCTTCTTTATTCGTTTATCAGTGGATACTTAGGTTGCTACCATATCTGGGATATTATAAGTAATGCTGCAATAAGACATAGGGGTGCATATATCCTTTTTCTTTTAGTTTCTTTTTTAAGTTTTTATTTAAATTCCAGTTAGTTAATGTACAGTGTAATATTAGTGTCAGCTGTAGAATTTAGTGCTTCAACACTTACATACAATACCCAGTGCTCATTATAACAGTTGTACTCCTTAATTCCCACCACCCATTCAACCCATCCCACCATCCACCTCCCCTCTGGTAACCAACAGTTTGTTCTCTACAGTAAAGAGTCTATTTCTTGGTTTGCCTCTCTTTTTTCCCTTTGCTTATTTGTTTTGTTTAAATTTCACATATGAGTGAAATCACTGGTTCATTTCACTTAGCATAATCTCTAGTTCCATCCACGTCATTGCAGATGGCAAGATTTCATTTTTTATGGCTAAGTACTATTCTGTTGTGTGTATATATATATTTTTTAAGTAAATAAACCTTTATTCACATTCCAATTTTAACAAATCATATCCCTATTCATGTTTCCATACAGCAATTTATTTAAAAAATGCTAAATTTTAAATATACTTTATTTTTTTAATTTTTTTAAACATTTTGTTTATTTATTCATAGAGACACAGAGAGAGAGATGCAGAGACACAGGCAGAGGGAGAAGCAGGCTCCATGCAGGGAGCCTGATGTGGGACTGGATCCCGGGTCTCCAGGATCACACCCTGGACTGAAGGCAGCACTAAACCCGCTGAGCCACCAAGGCTGCCCTAAATAAGTGCTTTCAAATAGACACCAGTCACACTAGCTAGAGGGAAAATATATATACAACATGTGCTCTAGTACGTAAAATCAAACTTTTTAAAGTGAAATTTAAGGAAAGTGTAAGTTATCACATCAATTACATATAGAAATACAAATACACCTCCACAGATCATTAACTTTCCCCTAACAATGGCAGGACTTTCAAAATCCTAATAGAACCAACCTGGTTTCTTTAAGAAGTCAATGCCACACAGGAAAAGAATTAAAAAATAAAAATAAAAACAGGTGGACATTTTAGATTAAGAGGCTGAAGAAACATAATCAAGTAAAATGCATCAGTCTTGATTGAGCCCTGGTTCAAAAACAATTAGACATTTTGCGTATAAGGTGACATCGTAGTTTTGATTTAGAGTGCATATATATTTTTTTAATTAGTGTTTTTGTTTTCTTTGAATAAATACCCAGTAGTGGGATTACTGTGTCATATGTTAATTCTATTTTTAACTTTTTGAGGAACCTCCATATGGTTTTCCACAGTGGCTGTACCAATTTACATTCTTGTCAACCAAGAGTTCCTTTTTTCTCCACATCCTAGCCAACAGTTGTTTCTTATATTTTTCACTTTAGCAATTCTGACAGGTTTAAGGTGATGTCTCATTTGGTCTTGATTTACATTTCTCTGATGACCAGGCATGTTGAGCCATCCATAAGTCTTCTCTGGAAAAATGTCTATTTGGGCCCTCAGCCCATTTGTCAGTTTCTTTGGTGTTTAGATGTAGAAGTCCTTTTTTTATATTTTGAATATTAACCTTTTATCAGATATATCATTTGCAGATATATTCTCCCATTCAGTAGGTTTCCTTTTTGTTTTGTTGATGGTTTCCTTCACTGTGCAAAAGATCCCAAACACCCAAGGCAATCTTGAGAAAGAACAGGGCTGGAGGAATCACAATCCCAGATTTCAAGATATATTACAAAGTTGTAACCAATAAAGTATGATACCGGCACAAAAATAGACACATAGATCAATATAGCTGAATAAAGTTCCCAGAAATAAACCCACCATTATGTGGTCAATTAATCTACAACAAAGGAGGCAAGAATATACAATAGGAAAACGACAGTCTTTTCAACAAATGGTGTTGGGATAACCATACAACTACATGCAAAAGAATGAAACTGGACCACTATCTTATATCATACACAAAAATCAACTCAAAGTGGATTAGAGACCTAAACGTGAGACCTGAAACTGTAAAATTCCTAGTAGAAAAGCACAGGTAGCAATCCCTTTGTCATCAGCTTTAGAAACATTTTTCTAGACATGTCTCCTTGGGTAAAGGAACAAAAAGCAAAATTAAACTACACCAAAACACTACTATTTTGAGACTACACCAAAAATAAAGAGCTTTTGCATGGTGAAGAAACCATTAACAAAACAAAAGACAACCCATCAAATGGGAGAAGATATTTGCAAATTAAATTCTGACTTTTGATACCATAGTAAATTCTGCCTACCTGAGTCTAAATCTGCATAGAGACTTAGATTCTTAAAGTTTGAAAGACATCAGAATTCAATAGGTCAATTTTTTAGAATACACAGATATCCCTTATGCAGATGCCTAGTTTGGCATTGAATATCTCAAAGTAATGGAGAGCTTACTAGCTCCAAAGTTTGCCAATTTTGTGGTAGACTGTTCTACTTTGCAAATATCTTTAAACACTGAAAACCAAATCTGCAACCTTATAACTTCCACCCATTGATATTTGTTCTTTCACCTAGAAGAGCAGATATCAAATTTCTTTCTTTCCCCATAGAATGATTGGTTTAGCGCTACCTTCAGCCCAGGGTGTGATACTGGAGACTGGGGATCAAGTTCCATGTCAGGCTCCCTGCATGGAGCCTGCTTCTCTCTCTGTCTCTCTTTGTGTGTGTTTCTCATGAATAAATAAATAATATCTTTTAAAAAATCATATTCTCAAAAGAGAATTATCTCATTACCCCCCTGTACTCTATTCAAGTGCCCTATTTTATTTTATTCAAAGCCATTATTACTGCTTGGATTTATTTATCTGTTAATTATTTATCTGCTTTGCTCTCTTTCCTTCCCTGGAATTGAATATAGCCACCAGCAGGCACATTTTCTGTCTGGTTCACTACTTTAACTCCAGCACTTCAAATAAGTCTCACCATATAGGATTTCAATAAATATTTGTTGAAGAGATAAATGAATGATAGTATATATGCTTTACAGTTCTAAAATTCAATCATTCTTTTTTAGATTTTAGCTCTAAGATGCTGTTTGTACACAGTTTATCTTTCAAAATAGTAATAGACTATATTTAAAGGTCAAAGGAAACTATCATTACAACCAAATATTTTTAAGATGGAATTTTTAAATTAGCCTTCATGCAATTATTATAGTGCAGCTTATATATTCTGTTCATTTCTAACCTTTTCCAGTAGTGCAAATCCACATCAGTGGACTGTTAGCTTTGGAACAACAATCAATCCTCCGTTAATGAAAAGAAGTATCAGAAGAATTATTGTCCATGAGAGATATCACTCCCCAGCAAGAGAATACGACATTGCTGTTGTGCAGTTCTCTCCTAGGGTCACCTTTACTGATAACATCCGCCGGGTTTGTCTGCCAGAAGCCTCTGCATCCTTCCAACCAAATTCTACTGTCTATATCACAGGATTTGGAGCACTCTTCTATGGTGGTAGGTATCTCAAAAAGGACCACGGGCACTATGTCCGATTTAGGACAATATGGTTTAATCTCCATTAATATTATCTTGCCAGCCATTCCTGCACAGCTTGATTAAATTAGAGTTCTTATTTTGTGCATAACAGAAATTCAACTTTCACTAAAGCAAAGATAATAATAAAATGGCAAACTTGGCCCTTGTAATTTAGAAGTCAATAGAGATATGAGCTTGGTTTCAGGCATAGCTGGATTCAGGAGTCTGTATGATGCCATTAGGTTCTGAATCTTCCCATTTCTGGCTCTGTTTTCCCCTAGGTTGCCTTCATGTGGAGGGATTCTAGCTCCACATAGTGTCAAAGGTGGCCAACAGCTCAGGGTTTATGTCATCTTGTCCTAGTAGATGTGGAGGGAAGAACATGTCTTCTTTGCCGGAATCTACATTAATCCCTGAAAAGGTCTCTTTTGGCCCTGCTTGTGTCCAGGGGTCCTTGGATTGACTAGCTAACTCAATACTCACTTCTGTGCCCATGCCAAGAAAGCCAGGTTTGTGAGAGGCAGCCTGGTCAGAATCACATGGAGTAAGGGAGAGGCAGTTCCAAAAGGGTGGGCTTCAAGGAAGACGTGAAAAAAGCTAATGTTCCCTCAGCAACACTAGAGTCTATGTCTATGTTCTGTTCTCTACACAACGCCAGCCGTACATCAGATGTGTTGTCATCCTCATATCCACCTTCACTCCAAGACTCCCTCCCTTTATGCCCCACCTTTGCGAGCCTCCCTCTACCCTTTTCATCTCCTCCTCCCCCTTGTTTGTTCCACTACTCATTTTCACTTTCCTCAGCCGCCTTACGAGTTTCCCCATTGCTCAGCTACAATGTCCAGTGGCAGCAAAATCTGCTTCAGAACTACAGAGATTAATTGAAAAGTGATCAGCAGTAAGAATGCTGTGTAGAGATAGTCTCTGATAACGAAGCTTCCATGGCCCTCTCTAAAATGATTTAACTCGATATGCTAACTTAAACTTTTCATGAATAAAAATGATTTTGTTTTTGTTTTTTGGGCAAATGTAGTCAGATACACTCTGGATTGTAAAATCTCACCTAGTTACAGATATATAACAACAGCAAGAGAGTTTGCTTAACTCTGGGAAATGTTTTTCTTCCTAATATAAGTATTTATAAAATGTGATCAGCATAATAATTATCATTTTTAAAAATATTTTATTTGTTTATTCATGAGAGACACAGAGAGAGAGAGGCAGAGACAGAGACAGAGAGAGAAGCAGGCTCCCTGTGGGAATCCTTGGACCCTGGGATCCTGCCCTGAGCCAAAGGCAGACCACTGAGCCACCCAGGCATCCCAATAATTATCATTTAAATGTGTCAGATTCCAAAGGGAAGTTTATTCTCTAGAAACTGCTTACATTAACCTCATTTTGTATTGATAATTTTAGTATAAAATAGATTAGAAAAAAGTCCACTCACTTCATTCTAGCTAAGGATGTTGATTGTAAACTCTAAAATTCCTTTGTTTTCCCTGAAGGGAAATCCCAAAATAATCTTCAAGAAGCCAAACTGAAAATCATAAGTGATGAAGTGTGCAAGCAACCACATGTATATGGCCATGATATAAAATCTGGAATGTTTTGTGCTGGATATCTGGAAGGAATATATGATGCTTGCAGGGTAAGTAGAGAGAGATTATTTTAATATCATTAATTCAAACATGTTTATCACTTTCAAGAAATAGTCTATGTTCTTTATGTTAGTACCTACACAAATATCTTGTCAGTTCAGTAATTTCTAAATGCAAATTTCACAACACAAAACATTTTTAGGTGTTTTATTAAGCAAAATGATATAAGCAGAGTTTCTTTGATCCTATCAAACAACTAACCACCAAAATTAAATTTTCTTAGTACCAGAAGTCCAAAGATTCATAAAGCAGTCCCCTTCTTTAAAGGGCTTTCATCTAGAAAGGAAATAATCATGAACAATGAACTGTGATGAGAAGTTTTAAATAATATAATGGAGAGCAAATATTTTTAGGGTGAAGGGAACATTTTGCAGCAAGTATCAGAGAGATCATATTGAAGGGTATGAGGCCTGAAGGATAAATGGCCCTTGCCCAGTATAGAATAAAAGTACAATTGTCCATGTATAGAAAGAGTGCAGCAAAAATTATGAAGGCATGAAATTATAATTCATATTTGAGGGAATTCCAAGTAATCAGTTGGGTCTCAGCATAAGGAGGATGATAGGGGAGAAGCAGTTAATGCTTAGTGAGAAGGTGGATTAGACCATGTTGAGACTACCTGGTGCCCTTTCCAGTGCCTTCCTCTGCTGTCCAATAGCTATTCTGAATGTATATTTTCAGACAAAGATCGAAAGTCTATTTCTTCCTGGAAGTACTTGCTTTATAACATAGGATTCTTGAAAACTCCAAGCAGGTGATGCTCCATGATGAAAGGATCAAAATTGTTTTGAAATCAGGTAGCAGAAAGCTCTGCCCAGAGTCCCACAAGTTACACATGGAAACTTCTGTTGAAAAGGAGCAGGGAGTTTTGTAGTATACAGGTGGGGCAAGAGCAGAATCTGGTACGTATCCAGACTACTCAGTTGCTGAGAATGTGGAAGGAGGCAGTTGGAATTCAGAGAATGCACAGAAAATTCCAAACCATGATGGACAAGAGGAAGGTGGTAACAGGAGTCCATTTGCAGACAAGATATGGGAGTCTAGGCAAATGGTGAGATTAGTGATATGTCTCAGGAAGGACGTGGTCATAAAGAAATTTCACTGAATTGAGGAGCAAAGGTAAGATTCCTGCTCCATGACTGTGCAAGTGAATTTCTATAGCCATAGAAAAATTGGGGAAATTATCGAGAAAGGGAATTAGGAACAGAGTCCAAGACAGGAATACAGTGATTATAATTGAGGTGCATGGTGAGGGGTTTAGTTTGTCCAATGAAACCGAGGTCCAAACACCCTGCTTGGAGTCAGAAAAAAACCAACACCAGCTAGACTCTCTGTGTTGTGTACTTGAAATTTGCCAGTAGACCTTAGTCATTCTCAAAATACACACACACACACACACACACACACACAGAGTACCTGTGTGAAGTGATAGATGTGTTAATTAACCTGACTGTGGTAATCATTTCACAAAGTATAAGTATATTAAATGTCTTGTTCACATTAATATATACAATTTTATTTCTCAATTATATGTCCATAAAGCTGAGAAAATTAAAATGTGGAAATTGAAATTTAAGGCTTTTATAACTTGAAATCTACATTTCAATTAATTATCTATAACTGGCAATCAATACATATGCTTTCTAATAATAAAATATGTGATTCATCAGAATATTTTAAGTAATAAGTTTTATATTTAGCTAATTTTCTTTCTTTTATTTTCAGGGTGATTCTGGGGGACCTTTAGTTGTAAAGGATCTTAAAAATACCTGGTATATCATTGGAATTGTGAGCTGGGGAGATAATTGTGGTCAAAAGAATAAACCTGGAGTCTACACAAAAGTGGTTTATTACCGAAACTGGATCACTTCAAAAACAGGCCTTTAATTTGCTATAAAAGTTAAATATTGAGAGCTGTAAGTAGGCTATACGTGTATCAGAATTTAAATATTCAGAGAATGTAGTGCAATGAATTAAGATTAAATGACATTATTTATTTTAGATCACCTCAATCAAGCAGTAACCTATAGCCCATTTATAAGGAGTTTAAGTCCTTATAGATTTGTAAAGGAGTGGGTCAGTTTAGTCTGGCAGGAAGAATACAGCAGAGACACTCAGTTGTTACACCATGCAAGTTGAAGTATAAAAAAGATGTAATGAAAACTTTTGAAAATAATCCATGAGATTTTTAGAATGTCTTTGTCAAGGAGGTCCCCTTAAGTGGGAAAGTTTTTGATCTCTTGGAGTTCAGGAAAACCTTACATATTTTTTTTTTATCATTTCCTCTGAGCTCACAAATACTTCCTTTTCTTTTTCCTTATTATTCCAAGTTTTCCAAAGAGATTTTTCACCATAATACATTTTCTACTTATAAACCTTTTGGAAGGATGCTTGGGGAAAAAAAGTTATATCTAGGAAACAAATTATGATGATAAATCAAGCCAGAGATCTTCTAAACTTTCTCTATTATGAAACTTCCCTAATTTCTTGGTGATTTTTTAAAACAACACACAGAGAAAGAGAAATAACCCTACCCTCAGATATATCCAGAGAAAACCTGATTAATAAAAGAATATACATAATAATTAGCTAATCAAAAATGTATCTTTGTTACAAAAGCTGGGGGAAGATGATGTAATTTCATGAATCATTACAAAACAATGGCCCAAAAATTTGACATTTCATAGATACATTTACCGTGTTGGAGCCACCAGGAGGTGGCTGTGCACATTACTGTAAGGTTAAATGCCTTGAAAAAAAATTGATAATTTGCTAATATGTTGAAGACTTAATGAACCTTGTCTTTCTACATAGAAAAAAATATTTATACCTTTAATTGCTGCAGCCAATTATCTTTATGGCAGTAGTCTAATTACTGCAACCATGAAACACTAATTTTTAAAAAATTTAATAAATATAAATTTTAGGGACCTACCACACAGAACACATGAACAAAGTGATCTGAAAAACCACATATACTGCCTTAGTAAAGTGTGTCATGAAGACATTAGGAAAGTCAGGCTCATGTATGGAGTCCAAATATAAGCCAAACCATTGAAAAATTGAGTTACTTTATAATAATATCTCCCCATGGGCTATTGATAAGGCATGAAAATAGTTCTATAATAATCTAAAAGACACTAACAATTTATTCACACACACACACAAAAAATCCATAACCTAGACTCGTAGAATTTTAAAGCTTAAGAAAGACTGCAAATCATGCAGGCCAATACACCTACAGTTCAGCCAGCTGAAGCCAGGAAACGTAAATGACCTGGTGAACCTATAGGTAGTTTGTACCCACAGTGGGCCTAGAACGTAGGTACCAATTTCACAATTTCACATGCCTTTTCCCTTACAAAGTCCCTTTCTTTATGTTGGCTAAATGAATTTAAATTTTTTAAAAATGTCTCTTTCTGATATCTATATTTATTAAATACTCAGATCTATAAGAATTTCAGTGAGGCACAAAAACAGACACATAGATCAATGGAACAGAATAGAGAACCCAAAAGTGGACCCTGAAATTTATGGTCATCTAATATTCGATAAAGGAGGAAAGACTATCCATTGGAAGAAAAACAGTCTCTTCAATAAATGGTGTTGGGAAAATTGGACATCCACATGCAGAAGAATGAAACTGGACCACTCTCTTTCACCATACACAAAGATAAACTCAAAATGGATGAGAGATCTAAATGTGAGACAAGATTCCATCAAAATCCTAGAGGAGAACACAGGCAACCCCTTTTTGAACTCGGCCACAATAACTTCTTGCAAGATACATCCACAAAGGCAAAAGAAACAAAAGCAAAAATGAACTATTGGGACTTCATCAAGATAAGAAGCTTTTGCACAGCAAAGGATACATACAGTCAACAAAACTCAAAGACAACCTAAAGAATGGGAGAAGATATTTGCAAACGACATATCAGATAAAGGGCTAGTTTACAAAATCTATAAAGAACTTATTAAACTCAACAACACCAAAGAAACAAACAATCCAATCATGAAATGGGCAAAAGACATGAAGAGAAATCTCACCGAGGAAGACATGGACATGGCCAACATGCACATGAGAAAATGCTCTGCATCACTTGCCATCAGGGAAATACAAATCAAAACCACAATGAGATACCACCTCACACCAGTGAGAATGGGGAAAATTAACAAGGCCGGAAACCACAAATGTTGGAGAGGATGCGGAGAAAAGGGAACCCTCTTACACTGTTGGTGGGAATGTGAACTGGTGCAGCCACTCTGGAAAACTGTGTGGAGGTTCCTCAAAGAGTTAAAAATAGACCTGCCCTACGACCCAGCAATTGCACTGTTGGGGATTTACCCCAAAGATTCAGATGCAATGAAACGTCGGGACACCTGCACCCCGATGTTTCTATCAGCAATGGCCACAATAGCCAAACTGTGGAAGGAGCCTCGGTGTCCATCGAAAGATGAATGGATCAAGAAGATGTGGTTTATGTATACAATGGAATATTACTCAGCAATTAGAAACGACAAATACCCACCATTTGCTTCAACGTGGATGGAACTGGAGGGTATTATGCTGAGTGAAATAAGTCAATCGGAGAAGGACAAACAGTGTATGTTCTCATTCATTTGGGGAATATAAATAATAGTGAAAGGGAATATAAAGGAAGGGAGAAGAAATGTTGGGAAATATCAGGAAGGGAGACAGAACATAAAGACTCCTAACTCGGGGAAACGAACTAGGGGTGGTGGAAGGGGGGAGGAGGGCGGGTGTTGGAGGGGAATGGGTGATGGGCACTGAGGTGGACACTTGACGGGATGAGCACTGGGTGTTTTTCTGTATTTTGGTAAATTGAACACCAATAAAAATTAATTTAAAAAAAAGAATTTCAGTGACTTCTGTTGAATCTATTTTAAATTTAAAAACTCTTAAGAATTTTAAATGATGTGATTCACTTACTTGGGCAGCTGGTTACCAATTCTCTGAACTCATTTCAAGGTAAAGTTGCTTCTCCACATATAAAAATATATATAGGATTGTAAATTAGTTGATATTATGGTGGTAAGATATAATTCTGACTTTTTAATGTTAAGTTTCAAGAAATGATCCTAGAGTTATAAACTTTGTATTGCTAAACTGTTTTGTGCAGCTTTTCATTCTGGCCTACATATAGGCAAATATTGATATATCATTTTAAATCTAATAATAAAGTTGATGATCAGAGCATTCTACAAATAATATCACTGGATCTGTGTTAGGCCAAATCTTAGCATGAATCTTACAACTGCTATTAAGAATTGCATTTCTTTTAAATAACTAGTTTGGGGCATTTTGGTTATTGTGATAACCAAAAATATCTCCACACATTGACAAATATCCCTAAGGGGCAAACTGTCCCCTCTTGAGAACTACTGTTCTGAAGGCAGTTGATCATTTTTAGAAATGCAAGTTCTTGATGGAGCACCTGGGTGGCTCCAATTGGTTAAGCATCTGAAACTTGGTTTCAACTCAGGTCATGATCACCATGAGCCTGCTTGAGATTCTCTCTCTCCTCCCTCTGCCACTCTCTCTGTCTCTAAAATATACGAATAAATAAAATCTTTGGGAAAAAAATGCAAGAGATACCTCAAAATTATGACACTGAGTATTCAAAAATTATGGTTTCCTGATCAAACTGAACATTCACTACCATGCTTCTAAAAGAAGTAGTGAAATAAAACAGTGGCTATTTCAAATACAGACAGATCTCCCTATATACAATGTGCTTGAAGGATTTCTCTCATACCCTTGCCTAGACTAGAGCATATTTATGGAGTGCCAATAACCATTACCATGAAGATAGACTTTGTAAACATCTCCTCTAGTAGAGTTCCTCTATCTTGACCACAATCCACCATAGAAAATATATTCCACATCACAGATCTATAAACATATAACAAAATTCATATATATTTAAAATATTAAAAACTGAAACAAAAGTTTCATAAAACAATACTTATCCTACTGAGTGCAATAAAAAATCCAATATTTTCTATTCTATTCTTTTAGTTTCTTTATAATGCTTGCTCCACCAAGTAAATTTATTTCAAAACCTAGTGGACCATGATCTGCAGTACCTATAGAACATTCTAGAATAATCCACAATTATGAATACCATATTGTTATTATCTCATCTACCTCTACTACTCTTCCCACCTTCATCCTCTCCCCACTCTATCCATTTAGTAAATTGCAGCTCAGTTATGACACTATTCAATAACATTGTTCCCATGCACTGAAATCTTCACTGCTTTCCCCTTTGCCTAACAAATAGTCTAAATCTATGTCACCATAGCTTTTAAGTCCCTGTACAATCTGCCAACAATGAACAGACTTTTTGTTTTGCTTGTACTCAGTGCTCCTGTAACACTGAATGTTACACTTCATTCTCTAAATACATTCTCCTCTGGTCATGCAATGTTCTCTTCACTCTACAAGATCTAACCCAAATATTACCTCTACCAAGAATACTTTTATTTTCTCAGATAAATTTACTCTCCACAGTGAGGGTGACAGAACATGAGAGACTCCTAACTCTGGGAAACGAACAAGGGGTAGTGGAAAGGGAGGTGGATGGGGGGTTGGGGTGACTGGGTGATGAGCACTGAGGGGGGCACTTGACAGGATGAGCACTGGGTGATATATGTCGGCAAATTGAACTCCAATAAAAAAATAAATTAAAAAAATAAATTTACTCTCCATTCAAAACCGTTGTGAATTTGTTCCTCCTCTAAAGCATTTCTCATACTTTGCATTATAGTTTTAAATACATATATTATCTCTACAAAATACACTTTTAAGTTTCATAAGGCTAAGGACTGCTTTATTCATTTTTGTATTACCCATAGTATTACAGGATTCTGTATGTATTGTGTTTAGTGAAGGAATAAATTCACAGAGGCAAATTATGATTCCTATAAGGGCAAGACACTTCAATCCTCAGTTACTAACTGCTTCCCCCATGTCACTTTACTCGCCTTTCCAACCAGTGCTGATCCTGTTTTGCATATTCCCAAATGTTCCTAAAGACCTCCTGCTCCCCACCTGCACCAGAATTAATCAAGATACAGAAAGGTATGGATGACAGTGGCCTTTCAGGAGGCCCTCTAACCCAGAAACTGTTCCCCATATTACTTTAAATGAGCGCAACTCAAACCCATAGGGATATATGGAAATAAGGCTAAAAATCTCCCTTCCCCTTTCATCATTTTTATTTGATCTGCTAGGACTGTTCTTTCTTCCTTTTTCTCTCATGGACTTCACAAATCTGGATATTTCCAAATGGTCATGTTATATATATACATATATATAAATATATCAAATATACATATACAAATATATCAAATATATTTCATATATATCAAATATATATGAAATATATATCAAATATATGATATATATTTCCTATATGAAATTTATATATATATTCTATATAATTTATATATATATTCTTTCCTATATGAAATTATATATATATAATTCCTATATGAAAAAAAAATAATATATATATATATATATATATTCTTCTGATCGAGGCCCTTCTCTATTGAATTTGCCTGATAGGAGACAATGTGAGATATAACTAAAACTCATATGAAGTACACCTACATTTTTAAAAGTTCATAGAAATAAAGGACTTTGAATTTCCTCTTGAAAAAGAGGACATTTGACTTATTGATTTTAATTATCCATATACAACTGTCCTTTTCATTTCCATTAGTAATCAAGGTTTGACTGATTAACTTTTTAAAACTGTTTTTGCTGTTTTCCAAGTTGAGGAGACTCCTTCCACGCCAGAAGTCTCTAAATTAAATACAAGGCAAAACCCCAAAATGCAACAATGTAATCCAAGAATATGCTAAAGGTGATCTGGGGCTCATGGGCTAATGAAGGATGGAGAAACTCTGTGAAGACGTGGTATGTAAGTACATGCCAGGAATACCCAAACTGTAAGAAAAATGCCACATTTTAGATGGGTAACTGAAAAATCACTTGTCCAGAACTGTGGTATTTTGAGCTAAAGTTAGAATTATGGAGGTCCTATTTTAGAGAGAAGTTATATCAAAAGCCATTTTACAAGTTTTTAATCTAAAGATGAAAGCCAGTGGGGAAGGGAATCTAGATACAAATCTGCTTAGGTAGAAACAAGAAAAGTCTGAAAGAGTAAGTTCAAAGGAAAGTCTGGAAACTCAGAACCTAATTCTTAGAATAATAATGGCAAAGTGAGGCATAATTTAATAGAATAACATAATTATTCTTTGCACAAATAATGGTAGATGATTAAAGATCCAGTCTCAGGTTTTTTCATCGAAAAACCCACATTGCTTGCTACGTTTCTAAAGTGGGAGGTGGGCTGCTATAGTAACATCATTAGCCTGTATACTTCTCAGGAGACAAAATAGGCCTCTTCATATACTTGGGTTTTCTAACTCGGGCTAATATTATTGGGATATGTAGATAGAAGCTACAATGAGGTCTTCATTAATTGGCATAGGGAAGAGCTGAGGAAGAAAGAAGGGATGGGGATGAATGGGAAAATTAAGGCTGAAAGTTCGGAGATTAATATTAATAGTTACTATCATCTCAAAGGAGCCCAGCAGACCTCTAGATCCTGGTGTGAGCCATAGGGACAGTCTGAGAGTGTATTCAACACAGTAGTCTTCCTAAGTTTGCAAATTCAGCATCCGGAAGGATGCTACATAGCTGACATACTGTTGGCACCTGATCTTGATACTCCAGCGACTATGGTGGTGGCATTTCCGCATGGCCTGTATGTACACCTCTAAATGCTAAAACAAAACAAAACAAAAAAACAGCCAGAGGAATGAAGAATGGTATGGCCACTTTGGAAGAGTTTGGCAATTTCTTTAAAAACTAAATGCGAGGGGAGGGGCAAGACGGCGGAAGAGTAGGGTCCCCAGGTCACCTGTCCCCACCAAATTACCTAGATAACCTTCAAATCATCCTGAAAATCTACGAATTCGGCCTGAGATTTAAAGAGAGACCAGCTGGAACGCTCCAGTGAGAAGAGTTCGCGCTTCTATCAAGGTAGGAAGACGGGGAAAAAGAAATAAAGACACAAAAGGCCTCCAAGGGGGAGGGGCCCGCGAGGAGCCGGGCTGAGGCCGGGGCGAGTGTCCCCAGGACAGGAGAGCCCCGTCCCGGAGGAGCAGGAGCTGCACCAACCTTCCCGGGCGGAAAGGGGCCCGCAGGGAGGTGGAGCAGGACCCAGGAGGGCGGGGATGCCCTCGGGCTCCCGGGGACACTAACAGGCACCTGCGCCCCGGGAGTGCGCCGAGCTCCCTAAGGGCTGCAGCGCTCGGCGGGACCCGGAGCAGCTCGGAGGGGCTCGGGCGGCGGCTCCGCGGAGGGGGCTGCGGGGCGGGAGCGCGAATCCAACAGCGCAGGCCCCGGAGCACAGGGCCCGGGACACAGCCCAGGATCCGGCCTCCCCCGGGACCGGCAGAGGCCGGGAGGGCCCAGGACAGGGAGGACGCTCCTGCCCCGAGCTGAGCAGATCAGCGGCCCTGCCCCAGAGCCTCCAGGCCCTGCAGACGGAGAGCCCCGGAGCTACTGCGGGGGCTGACTCCAGGGCTGCAGAGCTGGCCCCGCCACTGTGGCTTCCTCCCGGGGCCTCACGGGGTGAACAACCCCCACTGAGCCCTGCACCAGGCAGGGGCAGAGCAGCTCCCCCAAGTGCTAACACCTGAAAATCAGCACAGCAGGCCCCTACCCCAGAAGACCAGTGGACGGACGAGTTCCAGGGGAAGTCAAGGGACTTAGAGTATACAGAATCAGAAGATACTCCCCCGGGTTTTTTTTTGTTTGTTTGTTTGTTTTTTTTTTTGCTTTTTGATTTCTGTTTGCTTCCCCCACCCCCACCCATTTTTCTTTCTCTTTTTCTTCTCTTTTTTTCTTTTTTTTTTTTTCTATTTCCTTTTTTCTTTTTCTCTTTTCTTTCCTTCTTTCTCTCCTTTCTTTTTCTCCTAGTACCAATACAACTTGTTTTTGGCCACTCTGCACTGAGCAAAATGACTAGAAGGAAAACCTCACCTCAAAAGAAAGAATCAGAAACAGTCCTCTCTCCCACAGTTACAAAATCTGGATTACAATTCAATGTCAGAAAGCCAATTCAGAAGCACTATTATACAGCTACTGGTGGCTCTAGAAAAAAGCATAAAGGACTCAAGAGACTTCATGACTGCAGAATTTAGAGCTAATCAGGCAGAAATTAAAAATCAATTGAATGAGATGCAATCCAAACTAGAAGTCCTAACAACAAGGGTTAATGAGGTGGAAGAACAAAGGAGTGACATAGAAGACAAGTTGATGGCAAAGAGGGAAACTGAGGAAAAAACAGACAAACAGTTAAGAGTCCATGAAGATAGATTAACGGAAATAAACGACAGCCTGAGGAAGAAAAACCTACGTTTAATTGGGGTTCCCGAGGGCGCCAAAAGGGCCAGAGGGCCAGAATATGTATTTGAACAAATCCTAGCTGAAAACTTTCCTAATATGGGAAGGGAAACAGGCATTCAGATCCAGGAAATAGAGAGATTCCCCCCTAAAATCAATAAAAACCGTTCAACACCTCAACATTTAATAGTGAAGCTTCCAAATTCCAAAGATAAAGAGAAGATCCTTAAAGCAGCAAGAGACAAGAAATCCCTGACCTTTATGGGGAGGAGTATTAGGGTAACAGCAGACCTCTCCACAGAGACCTGGCAGGCCAGAAAGGGCTGGCAGGATATATTCAGGGTCCTAAATGAGAAGAACATGCAACCAAGAATACTTTATCCAGCAAGGCTCTCATTCAGAATGAAAGGAGAGATAAAGAGCTTCCAAGACAGGCAGGAACTGAAAGAATATGTGACCTCCAAACCAGCTCTGCAAGAAATTTTAAGGGGAACTCTTAAAATTCCCCTTTAAGAAGTTCAGTGGAACAATCCACAAAAAAAAGGACTATCATGGTGACACTAAACTCATATCTTTCAATAGTAACTCTGAACGTGAATGGACTTAATGACCCCATCAAAAGGCGCAGGGTTTCAGACTGGATAAAAAAGCAGGACCCATCGATTTGCTGTCTACAACTCATTTTAGACAGAAGGACACCTACAGCCTGAAAATAAAAGGTTGGAGAACCATTTACCATTCAAATGGTCCTCAAAAGAAAGCAGGGGCAAAAAGAAAAAAAAAAGAAAGCAGGGGTAGCCATCCTTATATCAGATAAACTAAAATTTACCCCGAAGACTGTAGTGAGAGATGAAGAGGGACACTATCTCATACTTAAAGGATCTATCCAACAAGAGGACTTAACAATCCTCAATATATATGCCCCGAATGTGGGAGCTGCCAAATATTTAAACCAATTAATAACCAAACTAAAGAAATACTTTGATAATAATACACTTATACTTGGTGACTTCAATCTAGCGCTTTCTACACTCCATAGGTCTTCTAAACATAACACCTCCAAAAGAAACGAGAGCTTTAAATGATACACTGGACCAGATGGATTTCACAGATATCTACAGAACTTTACATCCAAACTCAACTGAATACATATTCTTCTCGAGTGCACATGGAACTTTCTCCAGAATAGACCACATACTGGGTCACAAATCGGGTCTGAACCGATACCAAAAGATTGGGATCGTCCCCTGCATATTCTCAGACCATAGTGCCTTGAAATTAGAACTAAATCACAACAAGAAGTTTGGAAGGACCTCAAACACGTGGGGGTTAAGGACCATCCTGCTAAAAGATGAAAGGGTCAACCAGGAAATTAAGGAAGAATTAAAAAGATTCATGGAAACTAATGAGAATGAAGATACAACCGTTCAAAATCTTTGGGATGCAGCAAAAGCAGTCCTGAGGGGGAAATACATCGCAATACAAGCATCCATTCAAAAACTGGAAAGAACTCAAATTCAAAAGCTCACCTTACACATAAAGGAGCTAGAGAAAAAGCAACAAATGGACCCCACCCCCAGCAGAAGAAGTCAGTTAATTAAAATTCGAGCAGAACTAAATGAAATCGAGACCAGAAGAACTGTGGAACAGATCAACAGAACCAGGAGTTGGTTCTTTGAAAGAATTAATAAGATAGATAAACCATTAGCCAGCCTTATTAAAAAGAAGAGAGAGAAGACTCAAATTAATAAAATCATGAATGAGAAAGGAGAGATCACTACCAACACCAAGGAAATACAAACGAGTTTAAAAACATATTATGAACAGCTCTACGCCAATAATTAGGCAATCTCGAAGAAATGGACATATTTCTGGAAAGCCACAAACTACCAAAACTGGAACAGGAAGAAATAGAAACAGGCCAATAACCAGGGAAGAAATTGAAGCAGTCATCAAAAACCTCCCAAGACACAAGAGTCCAGGGCCAGATGGCTTCCCAGGGGAATTCTATCAAACATTTAAAGAAGACACAATACCTATTCTACTAAAGCTGTTTGGAAAGATAGAAAGAGATGGAATACTTCCAAATTCGTTCTATGAGGCCAGCATCACCTTAATTCCAAAACCAAAGACCCCACCAAAAGGAGAATTATAGACCAATATCCTTGATGAACATGGATGCAAAAATTCTCAACAAGATACTAGCCAATAGGATCCAACAGTACATTAAGAAAATTATTCACCATGACCAAGTGGGATTTATTCCCGGGACACAAAGTTGGTTCAACACTCGTGAAACAATCAATGTGATTCATCATATCAGCAAGAGAAAAAGCAAGAACCATATGATCCTCTCATTAGATGCAGAGAAAGCATTTGACAAAATACAGCATCCATTCCTGATCAAAACTCTTCAGAGCATAGAGATAGACGGAACATTCCTCGACATCTTAAAAGCCATTTACGAAAAGCCCACAGCAAATATCATTCTCAATGGGGAAGCACTGGGAGCCTTTCCCCTAAGATCAGGAACAAGACAGGGATGTCCACTCTCACCACTGCTATTCAACATAGTACTGGAAGTCTTAGCCTCAGCAATCAGACAACTAAAAGACATTAAAGGCATTCAAATTGGCAAAGAAGAAGTCAAACTCTCCCTCTTCGCCGATGACATGATACTCTACATAGAAAACCCAAAAGCCTCCACCCCAAGATTGCTAGAACTCATACAGCAATTTGGTAGCGTGGCAGGATACAAAATCAGTGCCCAGAAATCAATGGCATATCTATACACTAACAATGAGACTGAAGAAAGAGAAATTAAGGAGTCAATCCCATTTACAATTGCACCCAAAAGCATAAGATACCTAGGAATAAACCTAACCAAAGAGGTAAAAGATCTATACCCTAAAAACTATAGAACACTTCTGAAAGAAATTGAGGAAGACACAAAGAGATGGAAAAATACTCCATGCTCATGGATTGGCAGAATTAATATTGTGAAAATGTCAATGTTACCCAGGGCAATTTACACGTTTAATGCAATCCCTATCAAAATACCATGGACTTTCTTCAGAGAGTTGGAACAAATTATTTTAAGATTTGTGTGGAGTCAGAAAAGACCCCGAATAGCCAGGGGAATTTTAATAAAGAAAACCATAGCTGGAGGCATCACAATGCCAGATTTCAGGTTGTACTACAAAGCTGTGGTCATCAAGACAGTGTGGGACTGGCACAAAAGCAGACACATAGATCAATGGAACAGAATAGAGAACCCAGAAGTGGACCCTCAACTTTATGATCAGCTACTATTCGATAAAGGAGGAAAGACTATCCACTGGAAGAAAGACAGTCTCTTCAATAAATGGTGCTGGGAAAATTGGACAGACACATGCAGAAGAATGAAACTGGACCACTCTCTTTCACCATACACAAAGATAAACTCAAAATGGATGAAAGATCTAAATGTGAGACAAGATTCCATCACAATCCTAGAGGAGAACACAGGCAACACCCTTTTTGAACTTGGCCACAGTAACTTCTTGCAAGATACATCCACAAAGGCAAAAGAAACAAAAGCAAAAATGAACTATTGGGACTTCATCAAGATAAGAAGCTTTTGCACAGCAAAGGATACAGTCAACAAAACTAAAAGACAACCTACAGAATGGGAGAAGATATTTGCAAATGACATATCAGATAAAGGGCTAGTTTCCAAAATCTATAAAGAACTTATTAAACTCAACACCAAAGAAACAAACAATCCAATCATGAAATGGGCAAAAGACATGAAGAGAAATCTCACCGAGGAAGACATGGACATGGCCAACACGCACATGAGAAAATGCTCCGCATCACTGGCCATCAGGGAAATACAAATCAAAACCACAATGAGATACCACCTCACACCAGTGAGAATGGGGAAAATTAACAAGGCAGGAAACCACAAATGTTGGAGAGGATGCAGAGAAAAGGGAATCCTCTTACACTGTTGGTGGGAATGTGAACTGGTGCAGCCACTCTGGAAAACTGTGTGGAGGTTCCTCAAAGAGTTAAAAATAGACCTGCCCTACGACCCAGCAATTGCATGTTGGGGATTTACCCCAAAGATACAGATGCAATGAAACGCCGGGACACCTGCACCCCGATGTTTCTAGCAGCAATGTCCACAATAGCCAAACTGTGGAAGGAGCCTCGATGTCCATCGAAAGATGATGGATAAAGAAGATGTGGTCTATGTATACAATGGGATATTCCTCAGCCATTAGAAATGACAAATACCCACCATTTGCTTCAAGGTGGATGGAACTGGAGGGTATTATGCTGAGTGAAGTAAGTCAATCGGAGAAGGACAAACAGTGTATGTTCTCATTCATTTGGGGCATATAAATAATAGTGAAAGGGAATAGAAGGGAAGGGAGAAGAAATGTGTGGGAAATATCAGGAAGGGAGACAGAACATAAAGACTCCTAACTCTGGGAAACGAACTAGGGGTGGTGGAAGGGCAGGAGGGCAGGGGGTGGGGGTGAATGGATGATGGGCACTGAGGCGGGCACTTGACGGGATAAGCACTGGGTGTTATTCTGTATGTTGGCAAATTGAACACCAATAAAAAATAAATTTATTATTAAAAAAATAAAAATAAAAATAAAAACTAAACGCATTTTTACCATACAATCTAGCAATTGTGTTCCTTAGTATTTACTCAAATGAACTGAAAACTTATGTGAAAGCAAAAGCATGCACAGAGGCACCTTGGTGGTGCAGTCAGTTAAGCCCCAAGTCTTGGTTTTGGCTCAGGTCATGATTTCAGGGTCATGAGGTCAAACCTGTCATTAGCCTCCCTGCTCGGTGGGAAGTCTGCTCGAAATTCTCTCTCTCTACCTCTGCCCTTCCCCATCCACTCTCTCCCTCTCTAAGATAAATAAATCTTTTTTAAAAACACTATGCACACAGATGTTAATGGAAGCTTTATTCTTAATTGCCAAAATTTGTCAGCAACCAAGATGTCCTTCAGTAGGTGAACAGATAAACTCTGGTACATCCAGACAGTGGAATATCAATGATAAAAAGAAACAAGCTATCAAGCCATGAAAAGACTTGGAGGAACATTTAATGCATACTAAGTAAAAGAAGCCAATCTGAGAAGGATAAATACCGTGTGCTCCCAAGTATATGACATTCTGGAAAAGGCAAAACTATGGAAACAGTTAAAAGATCAGTGGCTGCCAGGGACTAAGGGGAGTGAAGGATAAACAGGGCATTGAGGATTTTTAGGGTAGTGAAACTATTCTAAATGATATACATAATGTTTGTCAAAACCCATAGGAAAAAAAAACCTCATAAAATGTCCATATCAAGAGTGAATCCAAATGTAAACTTCAGACTTTGGGTGATGTATCACTGTAAGTCCACTGATGGTAACAGATGTACCGCTCTGACTCAGGTATCAATAGAGGGGAGGCTTCGTGTGTCAAGTGCAGTGGGTGTATGCGATCTCTTTGTACTTTCTGCTCAGTTTAGCTGTAAACCTAAAATTTCCCTGAATGTGAAAAATATATTTTTTAAAAAGCCACTTGGAAATGTAATAAAATAGTATAGAGGCATACTGGTTCTAACTCACAGTGGAGTTAGTATGAATGAATCCTTCTGGAGCTGAATTGTGTTGTTGGCAGAAAATACAAAACATATTTTCTAATTATCAAGCTGAAATCCTGTTTATCAGTAGAATTGAGCAGAGAACAAAAACTAAAAGTATATTTCTTAAATGAATAGCTGAATATCATGTAGCTTAAAATTCCATGGAAACTGAGGGTAATAGTGTGGAGTGAGGCGCAGTGCGGGGACTGACAGCCTCATGAGGGCAGTGGAGACCCCCAGGGTAGTGCTACATCAGTGCTGGTGAGCAAAATCAAAGATAGAATGCAGGTTTCAGGGGTGAGAAAAAGAAAAAAACAATATTCCCTCAGATTATACTAATCTGTCCTAAACCAAAAAAAAAAAAAAAAAGGTGTTAGAGGTTTGGACATTGTAGATGATGTTACGTGGTATGCAGTCACGGAAAATCCCTGCATAGCCTGTTGAATATTTTGTATGGGCTCTAATGGTCACGTAGGGTAACATCACGGTACAGAGAAAATACTAGGTTGAGCACTTCCCTGACCGATATGTGGTCACTGCCTTCATAGAGCAGACTATGTCTGCACTCTGGGCCTCCTAGGGCCATCTCAGAAGGTTCTGGCATTCAGTTACACACCATCATCCATAGGAACTCTCCTGCTGTCCTTTGAAGGATCATCTGCTTTCGCTGGAAACTGACAGCTAGAGGGCTTCAAAATTCTCAAAATTCTCTACTTCAGCCAAAGCAACACACTCAAAGAAACAGCTGTGGTAACTGTGGGTGGTACAGGCCGCAGAAGTCTAGGCGCATGGTTCTATGATACTGGTTCCCCTCAGAGGAATATGTTTAATGTTGAAGAAACGATATTTCTTCAGATCTTATCTTTGTGCAAATGCTTTCCTGGTGAACTGGGTATAAATGGAGATAATTCCAGTTTCAGTGGTAAAAGGCAGGGTTAGTTTATAGGAGGAGGTTGGAGGAATCCCTGTCATTATCTATAGACACTACACAGTTACCTCTGGGGTTTCAAACAAACCTTCCTTCCACACAAAGGTTTCACTTCGTTTAAGTGGCCAAGGCATTAGAGTATAAAACGAATCCCTGGGAAACCATAAATGTAGAAGATGCGCACATACAAAACTGTTGTGTTGATTACCTTGCTAGGACCATGCCTAGATGGAGAGAGCATTTGAGGCTCCTCTTAGCAGTCTTTTTGAAACTTATACTAAAAGTGGTAAAGTCTGGCTGGGTCACATACACACAGCGGTGGTCTAGCACAAGCCTCTGGCTGAGCTTTCAACTCTCAAAGCTCCTCCTGCTTTCCCAGCCCTCCGGGGGGGCACCCTCGTCTAGGTCAGGAGTCCTGCCCACAGCTGAGCACAGCTCTGTCTCCACTCTCCCACTGTGTCCGAGGCAATGAATACTACCCCTGGTGCAAAAGCACAAACTTCACTCCTGGTGTTTCATGAAAACCGCTCTAGAAACAGCCTTGCCCTCACATTGCCTTTCACTGAGCCAGTTTTAAAAAGAACTTAACAACATGCTCCGATTACACCATCTCCTATTTGATCTGAAGTCCTTATTACTTTCTCATTAGGAAAAGATCAGATCAACAGATTAGAGCATAGGACAAAAAATACGCAGACACTAAAACACAGACTGGATCCCAGGATGAGCTGGACAGCTTCTCCCTTTTCCATAACTACAGACTATTCCTAATCCCGGACAGCTGCCATAGTATTAAAAGTATTAATCATAGTATTAAATGTTCAAAAGTCTTGGAAAACAAACCAAGATGAATCGGTGGAAATGCACCAATATTACTGCAAACAGAAACAAAAACAAAAAAGAATTCAAGTAGGTGCTCTTCTGACAGTCAAGTGAGAATTGTGATCTTTGTGTCAGAAGGATGTGATGCTGCACATTCGTGGCCCCAAAAGGCCCCAAGTTCTGCTTAAGTACCTCTCTACAGTCACATATTTCACGGTTTAGTGGAAGAGTGAGACACAGTACAAAACCTGACCATTGATGGCTCATTTAAATCAACCAGAAATTGAATAGAGGTTCAAATATCCTTTTAAAGTATTTGTAAAAGATCACACTACCAATCACCCGTTTGCTGAATGGTGGACAGTGTAACACAGAAATAAACAGTATGAAGTTCAGTGGAATGTATTTGAATCCCAGTCCCACAAGCTACCAGGTGAGGGATGATGGGTCTGTTCTTTGAACTTCGTGATGGTTACTTTTATGTGGCATCTTAACTGGGCCATGGTACCCAGATATATAGTCAAAATTTCTTTTGGATGTTTCTATGAGATTGTTTGGATGATGTTAACATTTTTCCAGGTTTAAGATATAACTGACAAATAAAATTGTATATATTTAAAGTATAGAACGTGATAATTTGATAATACACGTACATTGTGAAGTGATTAGCATATTAAGTTAATTAACACATCTATCACCTCACAGTTGTTTGTTTTTGTAGTGAGGACACTTAATATTTGCTCTTTTAAGAAAATTTCAAGTATACAACACAGAATTGTTCGCTATAATCATTATAGTCCTTATATAATGTATGTACATTATGTTGTCAGGGGCTTAATGGGAGACATTGGTTAAAGGGTACAAATTGTCAGTTATCAGATGAATAAGTTCCATGATCTAAGGCATAGCATGGTGACAGTAGTTAATAATACTGGATTGTGTACTTGAAAGTTACTGTAAGAGTAGAGCTTTAATGTTCTCATAACAACAGCAACAGCAATGGAGGTGAAGGGTCATATTTTGCGTTATTTATGTGTATCACATCATCACATTACACACATTAAACTTACACAATATTATGTGTCAATTATATCTCAATTAGGCTAGAGGAAAACCAGGAGATTACCCTGAATTTAGCCCTAAATACCTATAAAAAGAAATGGGAAAAATTAACCTATTCAAAATAACAACTACAAATTTAACAAAACCAAATTCAAGAAATTTACTCTAGCAATCCCCAGGGCCAAGGCAGGAAGAAAAATCCAAGTTCAATAAAAGGTCTACGTGACTAAAGATCTTGTAGGACATGTTAGGTGTAAGTATAACTAAAAAACGGAGTTCTCAAACCCCAACCCTGAAGTGAAGATCATGAGGGCAAACACTGTAAATTACAAGTGTTTGATTTGTAATCTATATAAGTGAACTTATGCAGCTTTTTCTAGATAAGACAGACCCCAGGGTTTATTTATTTGAATACAGTCAATAATTCTCAGAATGGGATTGGTATACTTAATGTTCTATCAGATTTTAATTAATCAAGATAATTGTCAGCTTTATAAAACTCACTGAAAAGCTTTCAGCATGTTCCATGCAGTCAAGGGAACAGCTAAGAGAGCAGAGAAAAATAACTGTTTTCCTGAAACAATTAGGAGTCCAGATGCTTTTAGGAAACAAATATTTATATGTTTTTCATTTCTTCCACACTTGTTTTCCTGTCCAAGTTTCCTAGTTCTTGAATCAATTTTGATAATTTTCATATTTTTTTCAGAACTCTATTTTCTGAACACTAAATATTTTTAGCATAGTGTCACATATTATAATTTGTCTCTTCTACATCTCTTGTTATTATCGTTCTCAACTTTTTAATTGTCATATATCTGTGTACTTTTTTATCAATACAAGCTACCCTCTTTATCCTGGTTAATGTTGTTGCTTTGGACCTCCATTCTTATCCTATCTGTATATTCACTTGCTTTATTTTTCTTCTCTTTAACTTTCTTCTTGAATTAGTTGTGCATCTAATAATGTACAGGTTTCTGACAATTGAATTTTCCTTTTAAAACCACTAGAAGAGACTTCACTTTTTGCTATAGCTGTTGAAACCATTCATATATATTGGCATAGTTTTTATGTTCGTTATAACTTCTGTTGCATTTCTTTCTACTGTGTTTTTTCTTGTGTTGCCTGGCTAATTTCTTTAAATTTTATTTATTTATTCATGAGAGACACAGAAAGAGAGAGAGAGGCAGAGACACAGAGGGAGGGAGCAGGCTCCATGCAGGAAGCCCGATGTGGTACTGGATTCCGGGTCTCCAGGATCACGCCCTGGGCTGAAGGCGGAGGTAAACCGCTGAGCCACCTGGGCTGCCCTAATTTCTTAATTATCTATATTTTATTCTCCAAAAAACATGCCCATCCCCAGAGCAACAGAGACTCTACTAAATATTTCTATGTATTTCCCTCCCTTGGGGGAGGTTTTCTACATGGTATTCATAGTAGTCTAGTAACTTTTAAACATATATAAATTGTTTCCTTTAAAACTTCTGAAACAGATATGAAAACAAAAATTTTTATGCCAATACTTAATGTAATGTCATCTTCCACAACACTTCCTCTCTTCCCTCCTCTCCAGGGAAATCCCTCCTTTGCCAGAGGCCTAGTTTGTACTCTAGAGTCATGGTAGCTCCCAACAGGGTATTCAGAAAAATACTCACCATGGGAATCCATACTCATAACTTAATAGGTTCTAAAGTCCTTAAATTACAACATTGCACAGATATAGATATATTTTTCAAAAATAACTACTTTAAAAAATGTTACCATATATTCAAGTCAATATTTGATGAGGCATTGTCTTGGACCTTAAGATTATAATCAAACCCCTTCCACTTTTTAATCATCTTTGCTATCTTTCATACCGTTAATGATATTAGAAAAAATATTCTAAATAATACTGTCTTAACACTGAGCAAGAGCCATGTCCAAATGCTTGTGGGATTTTTATACTATTTTTGATACAATTTTAAAATCAATTTTAAAGACCAGTGCATGGTTTTATGACTACTCAAGAATACTTCTAAAATGAAAAGACAGATACAAAAAATACGACAGTAGAAAAAGCAAGCCTCCCTATTGCACACCCCAAATCACACTTAGTCATAACCTGAAGAGAACATATTTCATAGCAAAAAACCTGTGACTTCTCTGGTTTTTTTCCCTACATGTCAAAAAAAGTGAAAGTAAATGGCAGGTGGTATTTTCAGACATTCTCATTTCACTTTTGAATGCACAGGACAATAATGCAGTACTTTTAGTGACTTGAAACAATCACAATGAAATCAGTTATCAAAGAAGTATCTCCAGATTTTGAAAACAAAAGAAAAAGTTATATTCGTGATTATATGGAATTGACCCAGTTAGAATGTTCACAACACTCCAAACAGTGCTGCTGGCTATGGCCTTCTGGGTAGGCAAGACAAACTCCTATCCAGAATAGATGTCTAGTCCTATAAGAAAGAAATGGCTGATGCTCTCAGGATGGAAGGGTTCCAGTGCAGTCAATACGTTAGCAGGTGGCCAGTTGGTCTCCTTACCGAACAGTGCCATCTTGTGGATTCAGTGTGTGTCTTTGTGGATGATAGTAGGTTGGACATTCTAAGAAGGCATTTGTTAGACCGGTGTTGGTTAAGTGGTAAGCACATGCTGTTGGACTCATATGGAGCCTCCATCTCTCCCACTGCAGCCATCTCATTTATGCACCCATCATGCCAACACTTAGTGATACTGCACTAGAGTGACCAACTATGCCAGTTTACCTAAGACTGAATTTCCAGAATGTTAGACTTTTGAGTTTTAAAGCCTGGCAGTTCCAGGCAAAATGGAAGAAGTCAATCCCCTGTTGATACCCCTCTCACCAGCACATTCCTGATGGCCTTGGTGAATGGTGTATTATCTGGTCTCACCCATGAAAAATAATTCTGTGATGAGGCGTTGCATAATACATCCATTCCACCATGCCTGAGTCTCTGAGCCTTTAATCCCTTGTCTCTAACCAAAATTCTGGAATTTTGACCCTGTTTAATATGGGCCATTGTTTTTTCCTGGCTCTAGGAGCCACTCCAGCAGCAGATTGGCATCATTCCCTGAGTACCTTGGCAGATACTCAGTCCTATATACTGAGAGACTGCCCTGAGTCAATCAACCCCTCCTTATCCAGCTTTATGTTCCAGACTACTTAAGTAGATCAAGCATACCCAAATCCTGTCAAACAGAAAGTACTCCCACAGCCCCTGATGGCACCTACTGCTAATTTTTGCAGCATTTTTTTCCTCTCTCTTTAGCCCTGACACATGCCCAGATGCAATGTTATGTTGTGACCAAGCCTTAGTTAGAGGACTGGCAGCCAGGAGAGGAGATGCATGCAGCTCCTGAAGAGGACAGCTATCGCCTCTAGGAAAGAGGCCTCTGCATCTCTGCAGAACACTAACTCTCAAAAGAGAGAAAAGACCTACTTCTGTGGATTTAGAAGGCTCAAAAGAAGTCTGCTGAGTCAAAATCTTCAGGGACATCTAGCCAAATATCTACATTCTATATATCAGGTCCCAGGTCTTCCCAAGTAGGGTTCTGATTTTAGAATAATAGACCTGTCTCTGTTGAGCATTCAACAATCATGGGAGTTCAGCCACTCTATCCAATCCTGTGTTTGGTATTGTTTTCCTGCCTATATATGGCATGAGATGAGGACTTCTTAATAATTGAACAAAGAGAACCTCTGGATCTCATACTCAACTTTCAATTATGTTAATTTCCCTCAAATTTCATTATTATTATTATTATTGCATTATGCGGCATACACACAACCAGCAGCAACCATGCAATTTGACTGTCCTTATGTTTACCACCCCCTCCTCTATACCTTTCAAATACATGAATCAGCACACTGACCAGTGCATTCACCTCTACTAACATGCTGGCCTAGCTCACTAGTGGTAAGAGTTTTAATATCACACCTGTGTTAGAGGCTGTCGGCATGCCACCTACCACCAAGTCCTCATTACCAGCTGGGAGGTGAGTGATCCAGGCCCCAAATCTCATTTTCTTCCTTTTTTTTAAGATTTCATTTATTTATTTGAGAGAGATACAGAGATAGCAATAAAGAGCACAAGTGGAGAGGAGAAGGAGAAGCAGGCTTCCCACTTGGCAGGTGTCTGATGCAGGGCTCCATCCCAGGACTCTGGGATCATAGCCTGAGCTGAAGGTAGACATTTAACTGACTGAGCCACTCAGGCACCCCTCCCCCACCAATCTCATCTTAATGCCTGTTTTCTTGGAGCTCTCTCACTACCACCTAATGCAAGTTGGATTTTCTGGAAACAAACACTTCGGAAACAAAGTACAAAGGTGAGTTTCCTTTCCCTGTTAAAGGAAAAGGAGGTGGGATTGGGCAGGGGAGTTATCAGACAGCAATGCCTATCTGACAAAATCTCTGCCTACCAGCTGGGAACTCTGGAGTAAATATGACCTGTTAGAGAAATGCATATTATGTGGTAATAGCTGTACTTTTATATCACCACCTCACTCAGTCATTGACTGGGAGCCACCAAGAGAAGAAAATGCCCTTGGCTTTAAAACTGAGGCAAACCTGGACAAAGGTAGCAGCTAGGGCCTGTCAAGGTTGTATTAAGCATATCTTTTTATCCTCATGATTTGATATCTGGGACTTTGCTAGCCCTAGAGGGACTGCTGCTCCCAGGGCTAGCTAATACCTAGAGACAGCAAATAGCTCCACCCATGAGCGAGTCCTTCATAGGCAAACCAGCCAAGCCAGAGCTCATATCCCAAACATCTCCTTTTTTGAGCTCTTACACTCTGAGCTATTATTCCTCTGCCATAGAGGAATGCACCCACTATTATAGTGGATGTACCAGGGCTGTGTACCAGAGAATTTACGGACAGCTCCTATACCACAGAGCTCACTGAAATTATTCAGACCTACATCCTGTAGTTGCTTATCTTACCTCACTTGCTTCTTCTGATGAAATCACAAGAAAGGCTTTTGTTCATAGTTCCTCCTTTTTCTCTCTGCCTCCTGACTAACCCTGGTGCTTCCCCAGGTGGCCCCACCTAGTATGGCATGCTCCTTCCTTTTGGGAGCAGTAAATAACAATCTTTTCAATAGCCACCATCTCCTGATCTGCTGGCCTTAAGATACCTAAACAAACATAAAATCTATAAATCTATATTTTAAAATACAGTTACTCATATACTTTGCACCTGAACACTTTATCTTGAAAAATTATCTGAAGGATATCTCCATGTACCCTACAAGAATGATCTTTTTAAAAAGCTCAAACATAGCTATGGTACTTCTCATCCATATGAATGAATGCTTAACCACATGCCAGGCGGAGATGACAAGCTCTGAAAACATAACAGTCCTTTCCCCCATGGGCCTATGGTCTACTGTGGAAGAATGTCAGAATGTTTATTGAGTTCTGAAATGAGTATAAAAGGAGAAGCAAATTGATGTGGATCATCCTGAAGAGGAACCAACCAACCAATCCTAACAATTAAGATGCTCTGGTGGAGAAAGAAGCATACAAGCATACCTTAAAGATGAATCAGGTTTGAGAATTTAAAAGAAATTTATTTAAAAAGGTGGAAAAGGATGGTGAAAGCCAAGGGAACAGAACTCGAGGAGACAGAGAGGGCAGTATATTCAAGTATCTAAGGAGACTCAAGGGCAGCCCTGGTGGCTCAGTGGTTTAGTGCTGCCTTCAGCCCAGGGCCTGATCCTGGAGACCAGGGATAGAGTCCCACGTCAGGCTCCCTGCATGGCACCTGCTTCTCGCTCTGCCTGTGTCTCTGCCTCTGTGTGTGTGTGTGTGTGTGTGTGTGTGTGTGTGTGTGTCTGTCTGTCTCTCATGAATAAATAAATAAAATCTTTTTAAAAAATAAAGGAGCGCAATGGATAGGATATAGAGTGGGGGGGGGGGAAGGTAGGAGAGGAAGGTAAAAAGGAATAGACAAGGCCTAGAGTCGGTGGGACTTTGCCACCCACGTAAAGGAGAATGAACTGTATGTTAAAAGCAAAAAAGCTACTGAAGAGTTTTTAGGATGTGACATAACTCAATTTGCAAACGGTCATTCTTATAAGTATGGAGAATGTACTACAGTGAGAAAAGATTAGAGATAGGGAAGCTAATCAGAAGAATGGCAGTAAACCAGCTGAGGGATTGTAGTGGTCTGGAATCACATGGAGGCAGTGGGGCTGAAGACAGAACGGAAATGGGTTCAATAACTATGTACATAAGACATTTAGAGATGGAGTCAAGAATGATATCCAGATTCTAGTGTGAGAAACTGAGTGAATGGGAGGGAACCTGTAGACATGGGGAATACCGGAGAAGCAGGTTTAGGAAGAGGAAAGATGAAGATGTGAATACAAAGCACAAGTGGAAAGATTAGCCTCCCAAAGGAGGACAGAAACCTCTTCCACTATAATAAGAAGGATATAGGCAGACACATAAGATGTATACATATGACAATAAGTAGTCGAAGGAGTGGCCATCTCAAAGTGTCTATATTTTTCTCCAACAGTAGAACTGTAAATAATCTGTTAAAAGCAAGAACAGGGAATAAAGAATAGAAAATAAATATTTGGGGAAGAGTAGAGAAGATCTGAAATGGTTTTTATAAACACTAACCTAGAAGCTGACCAGAGAAACCTAGCTATATTGCTGGACAACACTGAAGAACCAGTTAAGCCCAATGGTCGTTAATCGATAATGCGATCAGTCTGAAAATAGATACTACTTAAAACATTTGCAGGTATTCATATTAGTCCCTCGTTATCAACCAAATAAAAAAAATCACCTAGGAGACTTTTGTGGATATACTGGATAACTTTGAGTTTTTCAGCCAGAACCTTCAGTTGATACGATCACTTACATTATATATTAACATGTATTAGATTAATTTTCCTGGATTGCTTTTCTGAAGGTAAAGAAGAAGTGCAAGAACCAAATTTGTGTTTATGTTCAGGAATTTACCTTCCATAGGAGAAAATAATTCTATGCAGCACAAGGGAGATTAATGTGGAAACCTTCACAGAGGGGTAAATGATACATACTTCTTCCTTTAATAAGATTAAAAGGAGGGGATCCCTGGGGGGCGCAGCAGTTTGGTGCCTGCCTTTGGCCCAGGGCGTGATCCTGGAGACCCGGGATCGAATCCCACGTCGGGCTCCCGGTGCATGGAGCCTGCTTCTCTCTCTGCCTCTCTCTCTCTCTCTCTGTGACTATCATAAATAAATAAAAATTTAAAAAAATTTTAAAAAAAGATTAAAAGGAACCTATGACCAAGATGCATCTTTCATCTCTTACTATTAGAAACTGGTTTAAAAAATTTACAGGAGGAAAAAAAAAATTTACAGGAGGAAAGCACAAGAAATCACTGACTGCCAACCTGAAAGCCATCATAGGAAGTAATAAGCTCTGGATTACTTAAACCACATTTGAACAAATGCTTTAAGAATAAGATTGGTTTGGAGAAGCAAGATCACATGTGCAAATCTAGGTGGGTGGGGATTTTAGAAATATTCAGGGCCATTTCCAAAGTACATGCTCTCCACGTCTTAGGTAATTTTAACCCCTACACACATACATGCACATACTACCTTGAGCATCAGAGGTGAAGGAATGACTACATTACATGTTGAACATGCCCCTGCTTTACATTTGTTCATTCATTTGATTTGATTTGACTGGATTTAAGTTTTACAACTCTATGAGAGTAGTACTTTAACTCCATTTGTACATGTAGGAAATCTGAGGCTTATAAACAATTTTTCTGAACCCTGTTGGGTAGTAAGCAGAAGAATTTAGATTTGATTCTAGGTGTATTCTAACTCCTAAGAGTGTCCTGTTTGCACTGCAACGTGCCTTCTGAATAGACAAAGGCCACTGAAACATAGTGAGATATGCTGATTCCCTAACTTCCAACTACCTACAAATGATAATATGCAAAGCTAAATTTGGCCACACAAACAAAATCCAATTATTACCTGATTTTAAAATGTACTTTTATAATAAATGTAAATGTGTATATTTAAATAACATTTTACAACTTTCAAATGGTGGGCACATCAATTATCTTTCTTTCTGTATCTATATAATAATTCTGTGAGGGAGCCCATGACACATTCACTACTAACCATAGCCATATGACTGCGCTACCCTGAACCTGATGACTAAACATTTAAGTTCCAAATTCAAAGAAGATACCACTGGCCCATACTTTCTTAGATCATCTGCTTTTTGGTTGTTTTCTCTGCTCATATTGTTATGACGGGCTCCACTGAATGATTCATACTTCTGTCAAAGCAAGGTTTATTAGTATACATTTGCATATTTGGAGATATTCTCTTTACCATGATATCTCCCCCTCAGCCTAGGCAGGCAAAAAACCAATTTTGATAGCTCATACAGGGCATTATTTATCTTCCACTAAAATAAATTATCTCTTCTATTTTTCCAAGCCCTATTCATGTCAGCCCCCTTAAGTTGGGTTGTCTTGGTTTTGTGAATGCACAACTGGAGAAGTAAAATCAAGCATATGACAAGGAAAAAGAAGATTCTGTTATTTTTGGTATAATGTCATTCTATATTCCTTATTCTTACAATAGGCTGCCTCTCAAGAATAGAAAAGTCAAGACTATCCCGCCACTCTCTGAGGATCTGAAGATTAAGATTCAACATCTTTAGAACTAATCTCTATTAAGAGCAACTCCTTTGCCTCACAAACTATAATTTCATGCCCCACCTCTCTTTCTGTGTTGAGCTCATCACAGGCAAGCAGGAAGTTGCTTTCAGACTGTATGCAGTTTTTTTCCCCATGCCACTCCTCTGATTCACTCCCAAGATCTGTTGTGAATAGTGATAGGGCACTAGGGTCTGTGTTAATACACTCAGTTACTGAACATTTGAATAATATGTGTTGACTAAGTACTTACTCACTAAAAAAGGCTTTTGCTAAATTTCCAGGAAATACAAAGATGGAGGAGAAAGAGCATGCATCATTGGGGGAAAGTGCTGTCAACAAAAAACAGAAGGCAAATACTTCACATCCTTGAAAAAATTATTTTTAAAAAAGTAAATTTTTAAAAGCCATTAAAATATTTATATAGTTTGGCCCAATACATTATTTTTCCTTTCCATTTATTTCAAGGGAAAATTTAGCAGTGGAGTGAAAAATAAAAAGTATATTGGTTAATGATAGTCATTGAAAGAATCACCTACTTGGGGTGCCTGGGTGGCTCAGTCTGTTAAGCATCTGCCTTCAGCTCAGGTCGTGAACTCAGGGTCCTAGGGTCGAGCCCTATTATGGGCTCCCTGCTCACTGGGGAGTCTGCTTTCCCCATCGTGTTCCCCTCCTCAAATAAATATGTAAAATCTTAAAAAGAAACCCTACAGTTAATAAATAAATAAAATCTTAAAAAAAGAATCACCTACAGATTTTATGATAAATCTATTCAGTATAAGATGATTTACCCTTTAAAATGCAAACATTGAAATTGTTAATAATTGATGAATCTATATATTATATCAGTAACTTTTCTTGAAGTTTGAAATTACAACAAAATAAAGTTATAATGCACATTCTAAACAACTATTAAGTCCATATACAACTACTAAAATAATATATATATAGCTATTAGACATAAAAATTTAATAACAGAGGTATACTTAAAAATTACATTAAGTATAAAAAGCATAATACAAAGTTATACACTATGATATAACTGTATGAAAAAAGCTTATACTTGCTTAAAGGTTAACATGCGAAATGAAGATAGCTTGCTTAGGTAACTTTGCTCAAAAGTTTTTAAAATATTTTTTCATGTTTTTACTAAAAAAATTAGAATATCAGGCATGAAATATAGGATCTGATGAAAATATATAAGGGAAGGATGGGGAGGACCCACTCCTTCAGTTCCTCTTGTCTGATGTACACATTATATAAGAAATTGAACACTTGTCTAGTTGAAGTCCTAGAATGAATTCATTAGCCATTAGCTATCAGTGATTTACAAGATAAAGGCATAGAATTTGAGTTGAAAACAGTCCTCTAAAGCCACCTGATTCAGCTTTCTTTCTCAGTAGGCTAATCAGATTCATAAAGGAATAAGTGATTTTTTTCCCCTTAGACTACACAATTAGTTGGTGAATAAACTAAGAATAAAATTTAAATTTTAGTACCCAGTCTAATTCCACATTCCAATTCTATAATACGCAGTAATTCCCACACAGTTACCTCAGCACAACTTTCCAGATATATTTCCTACTCCTTCCCAACACATGAGACAGAGATGTCCTTCCTCACTTCCACACTGTCCCTGCCTCTGTGTTTTCATGGGCTCTCCCCTGGCCTGCAAACACTGCCGACATCCCCTTCCTTACCCTCACCCCACACATGCTCTGACTACAGTCTACCATCCACTCATCTGCTACCAGTAGTGAGTTAGAATACCTTTTGCAAAAGACATACTTGAAAAAAGACAAAGTCAATTTTAGTTACAACCGTTCTGCTTCCTTATCCAACAACTTGTACTCCTGTTCAGTTACTTCTCTAAATCTCTGTTTCTCATTCTATAAGAAAGACAGTATTTTAATCACAGAAAAGAGTGAATTCAGAGGTAGTACTACCATTAGTGCTTAGAAAGTATTTTCTGATCACCCTCAGCTTGCAGAGAAGGAGGTGTATAACAACACCACACAGGTAAGAGGTTGTCATATCCTCTTGAATTAAAAATCCATGTGGAGTAGTTGCAAGCTTTCTCAAAATAGTTATCACCTGCTATCATGTTTAGTCACAATTTACCAGAATAAATAAAATCTTTACTGATTTGTGAAGTCACCTGTTTCTGATTTCATCCCACAAGTCATACTATTGGTTCAAGTTGATTCCTTCAGACTTGTTTAACAAGTTAGATTTTAATTATGTGGGATTTCCTCCTTTGTCTTCAGCTCCTTCATAGATCACACACAATACATGAGAGTCATTCATTTGTGTAGAAATCTCAGAGAAGTTAGATAGGCAGCAGAAAGGATCTCTTCATTATTCAGGATCAAAATGTATAGGTAAGTCCTGTTTTTGTCTCTGTAGGTTTAGAAATTTTATGATTAACTTAAGGCATGTGAAAAATACACAGAAGCTGAAGAAATTTGGCTGTGTCTAGCAACCTTCTTGTTACTTTTCCAGAGCCTTCACTGAAACTTATATTGTTTAGAGAATACATTTGATTGTTTAGATAATATGTTTGATATTGTTTAAATAAGGTGCTTGCTGTGTGACTGATTTTTTTACAAAATGAGTAAATGATACAGTTTAGGGTTATAACTTTAAGGAAGTGTTTTTGTTTTCTCATGCTTAACTGTTCAAAGAGTGATGTGTAAAAAAAAAAAAAGAGTGATGTGTAGATTTAAAAAATGTAATCAGTAAAAAAAAATCCTCTGTTGTTCTAGAATTTTTCTAGGATTCTGTATTTTGACTTCTGTGTTATTACTAGCTTGAAATACACAATGAAACCTGAAGTCCTCTTAAAGAAAACAAGATAATATTTGTCTACTTTTCATATACCTGCCATATCATTATTTTTGAGTAAATTTTTATTAATATGTAAGAAAAAATAGTATTTGTTTAGTTTTCCTTTTAGTTAATGAATACTGATTTTTATATACATGCACACACAAAAAAGCAACAAATCGTGGTATCATCTACTGTCAGATGGTGCAATCTCAAAGTCATGATATAATTTGATGTGTTTGTATGTGCATCTATGAGTGAACATATTGTTCATTTTGTTTTTCCATGAACACAGAAAAATATGATACAAGCCATTTTAAAAAGGTGATAAAAGCATAAGCAATGCATTAGCTATGTTGTGTAGCTCAGTTTACTTTAAATCTACCAAACTTTAGAAAACTCAATCAAAATTTAAATTATTTTAGTAAAATATATATACATTTATTCGCATTTGAATATAAATAAATACACAAGTGAAAAATGGGTAGCCATCTAAGTTTCTAACAAGAAATAATTAAGAATTAACAGTAATATAAATAAAATAATTTCATATTCCATAACGGATATGATGAATTCATTAAAAGAGGTTAAAGCCTATGAATTTGTTATATACTATACCTGTCCTCACTTTATACAAAAAAATCACAGAATTGTATTTATTTATTGACTATCACTTCAGAAAGTATACATCTGAGAAAGTCTAATGAAGTATATAAAACACTAATCATATTTGTTGGATTAAAGTGGTAAGCTTGGGGCACCTGGGTGGCTTAGTCAGTTGAGCAGCTGGCTCTTGATTTCGGCTCAGGTCATGATCTCAGGGTCCTTAGATCAAGCCCCAGTGACAAGCCCCATGTCAAGCCCCAGGAGGAGCCCTGTGTTGGGCTTCATGCTCAGCGAGGAGTCTGCTTCAGAATTTTCTCTCCCTCTGCCCCTTCCCCCACCCTCTTTCTCTAAAATAAATAAATAAATCTTAAAAAAGGAATAAAGTGGCAAGCTTATGAATTATATTTTTTCCATTATTTTAAAATCTCTATAACAATATAATATTGTCTTGATAATCACAATACAGTTTGAAATGCATTTTGCTGAAACATTTTTAATTTTGTAAAGAAGTTTCTCTGATTTTTCAAAAATTGACCCTTAAAAGCAGCTAAATGTACATCAAAATATCATTCAAGGGATAATAAAGAAAGATAAACAATGCAAATAAATGAAAGAGATATACAATTTCAGAATGCCTTGACTCAATCTAATTCCTAAATTGATTTACCCTTACATTAAATGACACTCAATCAGAACCAAATTTTCTGATTACAAAAGACTCTTCTTTGAAACCTTGATTTCTACAGATCACAGTCTGAGATATTTTATCCCCTTAATAGCCTACATCTATTAAAAACCAATTCATCGTTCCTTTTTTAACCTAAAATTTATGTAATTCCCAATTAATTTCATGGGTTGGTTGGTTGGTTTTTACCAAAATGAGATCATCAGGGTTACCATGTCAAATTGATGAAATTTGGAAAATAACTTATGGATCCTCATCCACCAAGTTGAGGATCCATGGCTAGAAAACTATGCCATCCACCAACCTGAATAAAGAGCAGACTTTTCAGTAGAAAGCAGAAAGCATATTCAAGTGGACTGGGGAATTAAAATTAGACAAATTTGCAGTCTGATAGTTTTACTGCAAAGCCAGGACATCTGCCTGAGTTTAATATTACAAGCAATAAATTAAATCATAGAGTTTCCTTCTCTGCTGGAATATTCCTATCAGCATAAAGGTATGCTATGCTATCTCCAACTTAAATCTCAACCTCCATGATTTTCCAATTCCTCCATATGCTCTGAGAAAGCATCCAAATTGGATAAGGGGAGGAAAATAAAAGTGTGTAATATATTTTTTAGGTGATTCGAGGTAATTTTTGGTAGATCTCCAGGTGGAAAATAGATACTCTTGGACAGTTTGCTTACTTTTATATATAAATTAAAGCCCCAGGCCCTTCCAGGTTGTCCTTTCCTAAAGGTTACCCACCTTTTTTACACCTCTCCGAAGAAGGAAATCCTATCACAGGGCTCAGGAACCTGGACAGCTACATTATCATGATATAATTGTTATTCACTTCAAATCTCTGGGTATTCCAGACTTTGTCAAGTCTACATAAGGTGTGCGTATGTCCACCAGATTACAGTATGAAAGTATGAAATGAGGTTTGAAAAACAAGATAAAGATTTGTAAGCTGGAATTCAGAATAAGGTTTAAGGAAAGACTTAAAGTAGGGAGCATATCTCAGCTCTGGAAGAGACAAGTCTTAGCAGAATGCCTCAGACCATAACAAATCTTATTTCCATTTTCTTCCCTTTTGTCTGTGCTTGTGATATGATTAACTGACTAAACGGACATGCCAAAGCCAATCAGGTGGCTTGCCTTCTACCAACCCAAAACAACATGAGACAAAAGTAGAAAAAAAAAACACAGCTGTCAAAAATACATTTCAAACTCTGCCTGTTGCTTCAGTCCTTCTTTATGAATTGCTATGTTAACTTTCAAAAACCATGCTTAAAATTGCAAAGCATATTTGGCACATATATTTTTATTATGGATATATAGTTTTCTCTTTCTATTAGTAGCTTGAAGAGGTTGTGCCTGACCAGCATAGCTCTTCCTATTTAGGTAAGCAATAAAATCAGCTTTGTGTTTTTTTTTATTTCAGATATTGAAATGTGATCTCACCCTTTAACAATACTTACTTCATTGAGTTGTTTTAAAGGCTAAAGTAAAAGCAATAAACCGTCAATAAATTAAAAAAAATTGCAACGCATTAGGCAAAGAATGTATCTCTTAATAACAATTAGACAAATGGGTCTTCTCTTTACAGTCACAGAGCCCCAAAATTGTGGATTTAAAGTTCAAGTTCTGCCCACAAACACCTCAGCCTGCATGCTAACACAGTTGCCATATTGAGCCAGAATTTTTTTCTAATCCTCCAAAATTTGTTACTTACCTGATTTTTATGATGCTTAAGCCCCTAACATGACTATGGTTGAAACCTCTAGAATAAGTCATGAGGATAAAAATCAACATCCACTATTGTAAGGAAAGTTAAAGATATTCAATCCAATTCCTTAAAAAGTATTGCTCCAACTTGAAGGATCTCATTCTCTTGAGCAAAGAAAACTTGCCATAATCTCAGTTTTTCAGAGTATGCTTTAAGCCTAAATACAGCATATGCTTATAATATGTAAAATAGAAGCACCATCCTAATAAAACCATTCACTGGGTAGCTATCTAAAATGATTGAAAATAAAACTAACTTTTGAAAAGTTTACACACTAATGACTAACTCAGCAGAAAGAAAATGGCAGATTCTATTAAACATTTAGAGTATCCATTTGCCAGACTTATGAACAAGTGTCTTAGTGATTAATAAAAGAATATGTGAGCTCAAGCTTCAAGGAAGTATATTAAAAAGAGCCATTGAACATATTTTTTCTAACCTAGACAAATTTTTATTCTGCCAATCTTACTTCTTAGCCAGGATATTCGCCTGAGTTCAATATTGCAAAGAGTGAATTAAAACAGTTTGCTTCTCTGCTAAAAAATTGCCATCAGCATAAAAACATACCACACTATGTCCAGTTAAACAATAAAACAAAGCAAAAACCTTCTTCTTTGACCTACAGCCCCCTTCCAGCTACTGCCTTATTTCTCATTTCCTCCCCTCAATAGCAAAACTCCTCCAAACGTTTCTCTAGACCCATTGCCTGTGTTTCAATTTTCCTCCCCTAGTCAGTCCCTTCACTTTTTATACTTTTTATTGTGAAATGTATCACATCAAGACTAATTTTAAAAATTAATCCCAAAGTAGTCATCATTAAGAAAAATAGCATCACCAGTTAACATCCTGTCTGCTAACTGCCCTCTCCGATCTTGCCCAATCTGTAATCTGACACGTTATCTAAATGTCTTTGATTTTCTTTACACTTTTACTGTTCATAAACAGAACCCCAAATACCAAATCATTTGGTTCTACCTATATATAAAATTAATATAAATGGAATCAAAATTACATTTCATAAAACACATAGTAATAATTTGTTCATTCACACAACTATATGATGTTCCATTTTAAGAATATACTCAAACTTACATAGCTGCTCTTCTGGTCCTTTGCCATTACAAATACTGCAGCTCTGAACATTCTCAAATGGATCTCATGGCACAAACGTGCTAGAGTTTCTCCTGAAAATGGATTTTCTGGGTCATAGAGTGTGCACCTGTTTAGCTTTAACCCATTCCCTCTTATCTCACTTCAAAAAAGGTTCTCATCCCTACAGCACTGAAATAACTCTTTTCAGATCATCAGTGATTGTCTGCATTGCAAAATCCAATAGTAAGACCTCAGCACTCATTGTTAATTAACTACTCCAGAGCAGATCATTCCCTCCTTGAAATACAATATTCACAAAGCTCCTCAGACACTATTGTCTCTTAATTTTTATCCTAGCCCACTTGTCAAACTTTCTGAGTTTCTGTTACTGGATTTTTTTCATTTTTCTAGTCCCCAAATTCTGAGTAATTTGAGGTACAATTTCTCTTCTGTAGCTACGCTTAGCTTCTGTGTGATTCCAACTGGTTCCAAGGTTTTTAATACTGTATAAGCTGATGGTATCCAAGGACAAGCAGTGTTCCCTCAAGTCCTCAATTATTCATTGGGAAACCCAAAGTGCTCTTGCTTTAAAGCAACTTTTAATTCAAGGTGGCAAAATAAGCCATTTTGAATCTTATATACATAAGCACTTTATTTATACTTTTATATTTTAGTATTCCTTATAAGTACTATGAGTACTCATGATCATTCATTCATTCATTCATTTTTCATCCATTAAAAAATATCTGCTTTTTTGAGGGCATAATACCTGAGAGTAGCTGTGTAGTGTGCTAGACATAAAAAACAGAACACATAGTCCTTACCCCTGATCTCATATTGTTTATTGGGAAGACAAGCACTAAAACATTTAAACAAGCAAGGATCTATCTAGTCATAGCTGTGGTAATACTATGAAAAAAAAGTTTGAGAAGGTGGCTTTTACTAATTAAGAGAATGGAAACAACTGTCATTGAACACATTTAGTCTATGGAAATCTCAGGAGAGCAAAAGATAGTCTTTGATGAAAATCACAACCTTCCTAGACAAAACCCTATCAGTGATTGATATGAAAATATGTGATCTCATTTTGATTTGTTTAATAAGATGATGCAGGCAAGAAACAGATCATGCTGGTCTTCAAATACCATATTAAGGAGTTGGGATTATATCATGAGAGAAATGTAAAACTGTTAAAAATTTGATGAGGGCAGGGGCACCTAGGTAGCTCAGTGGTCAAGCATCTGCCTTTGGCTCAGATCATGATCCCAAGGTCCAGGGATTGAGTCCCTAATTGGTCTCTCCGCAGGGAGCCTGCTTTTTCCTCTGCTTATGTCTCTGCCTCTCTCATAAATGAATGAATAAAATCTTTTTTAAAAATTCGATGAGGGCAGAGACATTATTATTTTAGGATTTTCCCCAGATTATTCTGGTTGTCTATAAAGGATAATCATTGGGGAAAGAAGATTAATGAAGAAAGACCAGTTGAAGGCTAGTTCATTATTGCAGAAGAGGGATGAAGATGGCATGGACAAAAGTGGTGGGAATGGCAATAAAACTGGAGACAGACATAAATAGAAAGGATGGGACTTGGTGCTTGACTGGATATAAGAGGTGAGAGAGGTGGCGAATAGGACTTTCAGTTTTTCCACAGAAGTAACTATAGGGATGTTGGTGTCATTTACTGAAAAAGAAAATGCTGACAATGGGTCTATTTGATGGGACAGAAAGACTTTGTGAGTGTTAGGAGGGAGCAGACAATCAATTCAGCTTTAGAAATGTTGAGTTCTAAATATCAAGTGGGAATATGTGAAAGATGTAATTAGTATTATGGCTTTAAAATCATGTGTAGATCAGTGTTTTCCAGAGTGTATATTTCAGAGTATATAATCTCCATCTCAATCCCCTAAAATACTTATTTAAAAATGAAGGTTTCTGAGGCAACTGGGTGATGCAGTTCAACTCTTTGTTTGAGCTCAGGTCAAGAGCGTCCAACTCTTTGTTTCAGCTCAGGTCAAGATCTTGGGTCATGAGGTTGAGCCCTGCATCAAGCCTGGCTTGGAGCCCCACACTGGGCTCTGCACTCAGCGTGGAATCTGCTTCAGATTCTCTCTCCCTCTCCCTCTGCCCCTCCCTCTTATGTGAGTACTTCCCCCCCCCCCATCTCTAAAATACATAAATAATTTTTTTAAAATGAAGGTTTCTGAGTAGCAAGACCAGATCTACTGAAACAGTCTACCTGGATGTTGGATTCAAGAATCTGTTTTTCCAAGCTTCTCAATTGATTCTTATGCCCACAAGAACTTGAGAACAGTTGGTTTAGATGGTAATTGAAACTAATTGAATGAGATCAACTAGAGAGAAAAGAGAACACCCAGACAGAGCATGAAGCAACATCAGAAATTTAGGATTAAATAGAAGGGAAGCAACCAGCAAAAGACATATAAAAGGGAATAAGAAAGATAGAATGAGGAATCATGGACATTTAAAAAAAAAAAAAGACAGTGTTTCAATTTAAAAAAAAAGAATTGGTCAACTGTGGAAAATGTTGCTAACAGACATCTTATCCTCCCCCAGAATGACAGGAGTGCTTTAAGGCAAGGCACTTTTTGGCCATTTTTAAGATCTCCCCAGTTCTTAGCAGAATGGTATTATAAGTAATCAGTTACTATTGATTTCTCTAACATATATTTAATAAATACTGTTAATAGAGTGCCCACCATGTCCTGGGTTTAAAAAAATATATATCAGACAAAAAAGTCAAGAGGCCTCCCCATAACATCATCTAATCTCTCTGCAGATCAGTGTATTCTTCTGCATAATGGGAAGTCAGAGTGGTTCTTCCTGAAGCTCTCTTCTATTGCTAACATTCTGTGATTCTATAGGATGTTATCACTCTTGAGAAATGCCATTTATAAAAAAATTATATTATTTGCAGCTAAAGCTAGATTATACCTAAAAGAAGAATGTAAATTTACCATTTATTCAACACATGCCAGAGTTCTAAAGCACTTTACAAATAGCATCCCATTTAATCTCACAACCCTCTGAGGCATGTGGTAATCCTTATTTTATAAATTAGGAAACTAAGGCTCAGAGAGGTTTTATCACTTGCCAATGGGTCACTTAGGCATGTCTGATTACAAAAAGTCATGATTATCACGATTGTATTATATCATCATTCTATATTACTTGTGTAGTAACTAAAAATACAGATTATGGACAGGACTGGTGTTTCATAAAAGATTTATATAAAAATAGAAGAAAGCCAGTTCAAGAGACAGAAAAGAATCCCTATGTGTGTATCTCTTCATGCCCATGACAGGAGCCATGTTTACAGAGTCGACAGGGCCTCACTTCCATCATCAAATCCGTCCTCCCCTATAGAGCTCCACTTAAAACCTTTGGGAGATACAATGGAGAACTAATCACCAGAAGTGCCTGCCCTCCTTTATTTGATTGACCAAGCACTGACACAGGGCCAAGCACCAGACATAATTCTAGTTCTGTTAACAAATGTTTAATTCATTTGTCCTCACAAAAACCTGGAAGTAGGTACTACTGGTACCTTCATTTTGCAGGTAAGGAAATCAAGAAGTTAAGTGACTTCCCAGTTTCACAAAGTAAATGGCAGACATGGATTAGAACCCAGTTAGTAGAGCTTCAGTGTCTATACTCTCAACTGCTGCCACTCATGGAGCTTACAGTCTACTAGGGAGTAAGGGTGAGGGGGAAAGGGAGGGAGATAAGGACTTTGTAAGCAGACTTTCTTAAAAAATACAGTGTTTGCAAAAATAGAGCGGGCAGTAAAAGTGAGAACATGTACCAATAAAGTGCTCATGGAAATGAGAAGGAGCCATCTTTTTAAAGGAAGAAAGAATAGTGGGAAGATGACAAGAAAACTCACTGATTCTTTGTATAATGACAAATGAGAAAACTGGAGTCCAGAGAAGTGATTTGCCTCACGTCAAGCAGTTTTTCTAACCACTTCAACAGTGTTTTTTACCAACCACTATACGTACTACTTCCCAAGATAAGTGATATGTCTGCATTTTCCCTAAGCTCTGAGGAACATATTTTATTGTGTAAGCCTCAAAAATATTAGTTCATTTATAGTTCATTATTTATATATATATATATAGTTCATCATTTATAGTTCATTAGTTCATTTCATATACTGTTCATTTCATTATGACACAAAACCATCCTGGGAAAATGATACTGAGAGTATCAATTCTTTCTTCTGCTTCTGTAGACAATGTGGGCAGGGGGCCTCTAGAATTAAATTCAGAAGAGGTTAAGTACTAGATGTTTTAAAAAACATATTGATGTAACTAAATATTACTCAAGAGCATTTGAAACACCTAATCTCAGTTTTTATCCATGATTCACTAGAAGTCACCTTTTTTTTCCATGAGAACAATTATCATGTACTAGATATAATAAAATATAACTAACTATAATGAACAGATGTGGGGTTCTGATTCCATTCTCCACTCATCCCCTCTGAGTTACTGATAATAACCCTCTCCTGAGAGAAGCATTCCAGGAAATTCTTAGATTCTATCCAGCCCATTAACCTATGCCATCCAGATTGTACTGAAATGTCCTTTTTGCTTTAGACCCTTCACTAGCATATTTTTACTTCCTTAACCTATGCATTTAAAAATACTTTTCTTTTTTCTTTCTTCTACCCTGTCATTCACAGTATCTCCTTCCCTGCCTCCCTGCTCCCCTCCCCAAGCAAAACGTGGCATATATCCTTCTATACAAATTAAGCAGGATGGTTTCCTGGCAATCTTTAGATTTTTTTTTGTATTTGAGTCTATATATAATAATCATATCAAACACATTTAGGGCCAAAAATGCTGCCTTGTGCTTCTTTAGAGTGTGATGTACCAAATTCTTCACCTCAGTGGGACTCACTTTGTAGAAATAATGAAATATCTTGACACTGTCAGTTTCCCATTAAAAATCAAGTCAGATTGAACTGGATGTAAGGGCCCCTAAATCCTTTACTCATTTATTTTCTGTAGAAAGAAATATGTATCTAGTTCCATGTTAGGGTCAGTAATTTTGACAAAGCACTAAACAACTACAATTAAACTTAACAGCTAAACAGTCATTTCTCAAGTATCCAAAATGAGTAGAGAAGTAAGCAAGAAGCATCCTTGTATATTTAAATATGAATAAGCATGCCCTCTAAGCTGGGTGTGCAATAGTTCCCATGCCTCTCCTGCAGAAACACTTAAGGCTTTGGGCAAGTTAGAACTCACAGAGCAGCATTTTCTTATATGCATTCTGGGAACATTGTATTCCTCAAAATGTTAGGTATTTCAGGAATAAATACTTCTGTGCTCAACTAAGCTTGGGAAACATTGCTGTCAAGTCAAGTCATGGCACATATGGGAAGGAAGAAACAGGAGAATTGGAGAATGTGTAAAGAACAAATGGGTTTTATCATTTCACAGCTTGAATTTAAATATAAGCTTACTTCTGAGGCTTGCCAGCCTTTCTTCCCCACCCTGACACATGACAATAATATGTGTGACACACTCCCATGTATCTAACCAGGCTTATAAGCAATTCCCCATGCACTACTTGTAACTCCACCCCAAAATATAAGAAAATGCAAGTCAGTAAGAGCAATGTTATGCTAGAATTATCTGCTCTGAATTGTGTAAGAAGTAAACATTTCAAAACTCTGAGGCTTTAACTATTATTTGAAACCAATTGCTTGCTATCCACAATATTACACCACTGGATCCCAGTACCTCACTGAGAATTGCATGGCACTGGGATTGAAACTTGAATTGAATGGGTTATTGAGTCCTTTGCTGCTTCTGGGAGTTCAAGCCTACCCTCACTGTCAATTATTCACTGACAGCTTAATAATTGTGTTATTGGAGGAAGATAACAATCATTTAAAAATGACTTTAAGGGCACCTGGGTGGCTCAGTGGTTGAGCATCTGCCTTTGGCTCAGGTCGTGATCCTGGGGTCCTGGGATTGAGTCCACATCAGGCTCACCACAGGGAGCCTGCTTCTCCCTCTGCCTATGTCTCTACCTCTCTCTGTGTGTCTCTTAGAAATAAATAAACAAAATCTTAAAAATAAATAAATAAAAATTAAAAAGACTAATTTTTAACACTTTTTTGAGATGTAATTCTATACCACAACGCTCACTTGTTTAAGGGTACAATTCAGTGGTTACTAGCATATTTATGGAGTTGTGCCACCATCACCAAAATCATCCCAGTAGATATGCTTAAGTTTAAAAATCTCAAGTACTCATTTCCCAAAGAGCCTTTTGACAATAAAATATCACATATTTATACTGTCATGAATATTTCCTTATAATTTTCAGAAAGTCGGCTAAATCATGCTGATGCCTATAAAGGTTACAGATCATCTTCAGTCAAAAATAAAGAACAAAAGGAAAGGAAAACAAGGAAAAGAATAAAGAAAAGAAAAGGGCGGGAGAAAAACACCTAATTTCTTGAAAACTAAATCTAGTTAAGGACAAAAATTTTGTTTGGCGGAAAACGGACATGGAAGCAAATCTTCAACTAAATAATTGTTCATTGCTTAGAACCTGCTCTAGGTTCAATGGTTCTGTCAATAGCTAAACTTTCTAGAGCTCAGAAGGAATACTCACATTGAATAGCAGTGCCCTCTAGAGTACATAGAGTACATGCTAGGCTCTCCCTAACATTAATTAGCAAGGAGATGGATAAGTAACTTCTCTCAGGAATTTCTGTCATGACTGTTGGTATTGAAACACTAGGTATATATTCTTCGGCAATGGTAGAGTCAACAAAATATTGCTCCCATTACTTTCTGGATTCATGAATTCTACAGAAATGCATTTAAAGTATCAGCACCATGAGAAGAAATATTTCCATCTGTTCTGTTGTTTTCAAATCATCTAGGTAGGCTCACCTTTGTAGACCATGCCACCATCTACCATAATGCCACTGTGCCCATTTGCATACTGTGAAGCCTCCATAATCTCAATTAGGGGAACAAGAACCTACCCTTTGGGCAGCTGTTGAGTTCCAGCAAAGATGGCCTTTCTTATAAAAGCAAGTATAAATTAAGTGTAGCAAAGCAATAACCAGAATATGCCTCCAAGTCCTTAACTGACTCTGTTAGTCAATAATCATTAGGCATCTTCTATTAATAATTGCACAAGATTAACTCTACAATGTAAATCCCCTAACTCCAGGTCTTTCTCCACATCCCCATAAAAATCTTTTACAATGTGAGAACTAAATACGATGCTCAGAATTTTAAAGTCAACTAAACAAATCTTTTATATCTCAAATCTTTTATTTCAAAAATATGACTGCTATTGGAACAAAGAAAATCTCATCAAAGAAGAAATCATTTTTAATTGCAAAAATGTCAGTATCTGCCTTATTTATTGCAGAAACATAAAGTGAACATTATTAACAAAGAAAATATTATAAAACTAAAACCATTTTTCAACTTATCAGGGTCCAAATAAATTAAGATTTGATACACTATGATGGAGCATGACCTACGATATATTCTTTCTCTAGTAGTTGTTTAATGCAGCCTCAATCACTAGGACTCAATGAAATTTTTCTAAATCAGGCAATAATTGTGGTAAATTATCTTGAAATACATTTCAATAGTATAATAAAATAAAATGGAGAAAAGGCCCATGGACTTCCAGTATAAGAAAACGATTCCTTCAATTTTAGGACCAATTAGACAAGTTTGAATAGAGCATCATTAGAGAAGGCATTTATTTTTCCCCCAGCAATAAAGGTAGATTTGCCTTCTTGTGGCCACACTCTCTCCTGGGATTCATTCTATGACCTTGATTTATTTAGAAGAACCTGAGTTCCAGAGTATATATGAAATCCTACGAAAGAAAAAGCTTAACTAGCCTGTGAAGCAATTGAGTCCACACTCTTAACTTCATTAGCGGCAGGATCTCATAAAACATCATCACCTCCCAACTCCACTACTAGATACATACATATATGCATGCACGCACTCACGTGTGTGTACACACACACACACACACACACACACATTAGTCATTTGTTCATATCAACTTGCAAACTTTGTGAGAAGAATTTGAATCCTGGATTGGCTTTTCCTATACGTAGAAGTTTCCAGAACTTCAACACACCACTTCAGGTCTGCTATATACATACAGTTGTGAAGTTTGTGCAATGCACAAAATTGCATGGCTCAGGGGAAGATTGGAAGCTGAGAAGGAAGGAGCCTATGCTTCTTGCCAAGTTGTCTATCCCAGAGGGTAGCTGCATGCAGCCCAAGGAGCACCCTTTTATAATTGTCTCTGTCTCCCAGAAAAGCTGCCTTTTCCTAATTCTCACCAAAGTATTACATAAGTTAGCTCAGGTCCCTGACTACTTGAGCAGCCTCTGTATCCTCAGAAAGTATAAGGTGATTTTAAACTTATTTAAAAACTACTCAAGATAAAAAATAAACTGGCACATAAGTCCCTAAATTAAAAGAAAGTCACATAGTACATTCCAAAGGCATACACACATAAAGTGGTGTGGGTTTGTGATTCAAGGGTAAGATTCTAATCTTCCATACGAACCTAGAGTTTTCAGAATGCACCATGGTTTAATAAAATAAATATATTCAAGAAGTCTTAAAACTGTGGCACTGACTCTGCCACCATGCAATCAGAATAATCCTCGTGTCTCTCTTTCCTTTTACACTGGACTTGAGTTTACCAAGAAGAAAAAAACTTAAGAAAAATGTTGGACTAGATCAGTGAAAATTTGCTGGAAAGAGGAGCAGGGGATCCTTTTCTCCCATCCCAAATTAAAGCAGAAAATCTATTCCATTTAATGTGTTTTCCATTGTTGAGCTTCTAAACAAGACCTTGTTTAAACACAGTGTTTCTCAACTGAAAAAAGTTAATATACTGAATTAGGTAGTCTCTACTTCCTGCCTAGTGGTAAACATCTAGAGTTAATGAAATGGACTAAAATAAACTAAGTCCCTTTACTTTGGACTATTTCTCATAGTCTTCATAACTCCAATGTATAATGTAACATAAACACACACATATTCAAACATATGTGTTTGAATATCCTGTAACATAAGGTCTACAGCAGTATTTTTGAACCTTCCATTTCCTTGCATCAACAATAAGGTAGAGTGATAGAAATGAATAACAACAACAACATAATTAACAGAAAAATCTCTTCCCATTTGATGTGGACATTTGCAGTTTGAGCTTGACAGACCTGGATTCACATTCCAGCTCATCACTTACTAGCTGAGTAAGTAAGCTTCTATTTCAACATCTGTAAACTAAGCTTATTTACAAGGATTAAATTAAATGATGTAGAAAAACTCAACACAGTACATGGCAAGCACTCATTAGATGGCAGAGATTATTCTCCAGTCTATATTTTGTCAGTATTTAAAACAAAAATGCACATTATATAATCCTATATAAAGTTCCTCCAAATTATAGTCAAATTTTTTAAACCCTTCTCTAAATTGTCATTCATCGATTTTTTCATAAATAATTCCTGATGTGGACTCTGTAATGGGTGTTGTGCTAGGGATGGGATATGTCCTGACAGACAAGATATATGTCTACTCTTCATGAGTTAGAGCCTAGAGGCAGGTGCAATAAGGACTAGAATAGAGAAATTCACTGGGCAGTATGAGATCGGATGAGGGAAAGCTCTGGGAGAAGAAGGTATCTACCTGGAGGGAAAAGAAAGATGGTTGAATTACCTTAAGAACAAAATGGGAATCTAGCACACAGTTGAGGCATAAGATTTTCTAGGCAAAGGGTCATCACATACAGAAGTGGCTGTCTCATTTGGGCTGGCTGGGGTTAAGAAGGGGATATGGCAGGAGCTGAAGCTGCACAGGGGACTGTGAAGGGCTTTCAGTGGCATGTGGAAGGTTTAGATGACATCCTGAGGATCTGACAAGCTATACAGATAAATGTCAAGTGAGGCAGGGAAAGGGGAGAGTGTCCAAACTTAAGATGTAAATTCAAACAACTCAGGAAGGATTTGAAAAGTTGATTAGAATGAAATAAAAATCTTGAATTCAATCTAGATTCCTCTTTTTCCCATATTTCATAAGGGAATCATCAGCAAATCCTTTAGGGCTAAATTAAAAATATATACAAATTAGACATTTCTCACCACCTCCCCTACCACCATGCTTTCTAAACTACTATTATTTCTCACCTCAATTACTGAATGACCTGTCATCCCCCTCTTCATCCCATCACCCAGTGTTCCTATTAGAGAAATAGATCTGATGTCACTCTTTTGCTCAAAACCCTCAAAGACTTTTCATTTCACTCAGAAGGCAGACCAAAGCCCTTACATGCAAAGCCCTAAAAGATCTGCCCCACCTGCTAACTCCTATTCCCATCTTTCTGACCTTATCTCTCTTTCATGCTCACCACCTCTACCTTGTTCATTCTACCCCAGTCCAGCTGCACCCCCCCCTTGCTGTTTCTCAAATTTACCAAGCAAGCTCCTGGCTCAGCACCTATTCTTACTTCTGCTGAAATCATTCATCTCCTGGTATCTTCATAGCTTGCTAACTCACCTGCTTCTGGTCTTTATTCAAATGTCACCTTCTCAGCGTGGCCTTTCTTGGCCACTCTACCTAAATTTTCAGCACCATATACAAACTTCCTTTCCCACCTCTATGCTTTTTCCCCTTATTTTATTTATCTTATTCATTCCTTCTCCCTTCACCCTTAGGACTGCTATGTTTGTCTGTTTCTTTTCATGATATTCCAGTTCCTAGAACATTGAAGTCACTCACCAAATGCCTCTTGTGTTAACTGATTAATGACAGTAATAATGACTGAGTTAATGGAAGAAGGGAGACCGGTTAAGAGGCATTTCAAGTAATATAAGTCCAAGTGATAACAGTCAAAATTAAGAATAAAATAGAGGGCATAGGCAAAAAAGATTTAAGTATAAGATAAAAACTGTGTGTGACCTCTTGAATGTGATAAGTGACCAGGAGGGATCAGGTGCAGCTAATTCCTAGCTCTCCAACTTAGGGCACCAGGTAGATGGTAGTGACATTCATCAATTTTAGAAATAGTAGGGAGTGTGGTGCTGGAAGAAAAGTTCAGTTTCAGAATGGGTTTCTTTCTTTTTTTCTTTTTTTTCCTTAGATTCTACTTTACTAGGTAAAACTCAGAAACTAACAACCAATTCACAGCCCCTCATCTCCTTCCCTTTAAAGAAAGAAGCTCCCCAGAGACATACAGGCTGTGGTTTGGGTATGAACCACCACCTCTAGGTTTCATACTTGGGCAGCCCATGGCCTGGTGGTCAGGCCTCCAGACCCAAAGCTCTCAGGCAATAGAGAAAGCAAAAGGAAGCTCTCATTTCAGAGACAATGAAGCTGTCTCACCTTTCTTTCCCCCTACACACAGTGTCTCCTCACACCTACAACCTAAATAAAAATAGCAGAGGACAATGCATGAGTGTGAGATATACACTCATAAACACAACATACACACACACAGCTTCCTTTCAGCCCAAGAGCTGCAAAATCCCTCTCTGGAGGGAGGACAATTGGAAACACCAATCAAGGCTTGGTGATCAAGTGACAGTTGGAATCCTCTGAGACTGGTAAATATCCAGGGAGAAAATATCTCACCTTCATCCCATTCCCAGACCTCTCACATTTTGGGAAGTTGTAAAGCATCCATAAGATGTCTGGTGGTGACTGGCAATGATGGCATGGAGCTCAAAGAAAGAGTTCTGGGCTGAGGATCTATCCTAGGAAATGTTATCCTATAAAGTGCTTCCTAAAACCATGGTCTTTAACTGGGATTATCAAGGAAGAATGCTTCCCAGGAGAAGATGACTATGGACCAAATCTTGATTACTATGATACTTGAAATCTTACTTAAAAGGACACAAAATTGTCTATAAGTCTATAAGGTGGTACATTGCAAATTCTTGCTTTATATACATACCGTATGCATTTGAATTTGCAATTACCCTGTCACTGTTTTCCTCCATTCTTGCAGATAATGGAAACGATTGCCAATGGCTCTATTAATCCATAGCCCTATATCAGTTATAACTATGTGTCAATGGCAAAGATTAATTAATATTCCTAAATAACTTTGATATATTAATATTTTTCTTTCAAATTAAAATTAAATGAACAATTATTTTATTGCACACTTGCTATGTGTAAGACAGAGTCCTAGCACTCAGTGGATGTTGATCACTTTTGCTTCCCCCAAATGAAGTCAAAAGAGATAGGAGAGTCCCAAAGCTTTCCTGTCTTCCGTAGTGTGAGGGAGGTCTTGTCTGTGAAAGGAAGTGCATGTGCTTTGATTTAGAACAACCTAGTTTCAGTTCTCAGCTCTGCCACTCCTGAGTAATTTTGAGTTATTTACTCTCTGAGCCTTAGTTTCCCTATCCCCAAAACAGGGATCCTAATACCTGCTTTACAATTGTGAAGACTGGCGATATACATGTTCAATGCCTGATGCTTAGACTCTCAAAGGTATTGAATAAATTTTCCCACATTGTTAACTTTTCCAAGTCAATAAATGAAAGTGAAAGAGAAGGAGAAGCTGGTTAAACATGTTATAACTGAATTATTTGTTTTACTTTGTTCAAACACAAGCACTAAAAATCTCACTGATCAAGAACCAGCTTTGAAAGCAAAGTATTTTCTTGCACAGATTTCCATCGCATCGAGTCAAAATTCAGTGTTTGCAAACATTTATCTCTAATAGTCAACAAAGTAAATATTGCACACAACGTAGTTTGCGTTAGCATAAGCTTTGTCATCAACCACATACAGACGTTCAATGACAAGTTGCGCTACCAACAAGAGAGTAGATAATTCTTCAGCTGTTTCTACGGGGTGGAACATCCCATTCTTATGCAATTAATTATGGCATGTGAGATTAAGGTGATTTGAGCTACACACCCATTGTTTATTGAGTCATATGTCTCATGATGCTTTTTTAGTCATTGAGTTTAAGGTGTTTTCCATGAACTGAAGCAAAGTCGGCGCTAAAGTCATTCCCATGGGAGCCTCATCCAAGCTAACACAGCATATGCTGACTCTAGCCTTTGGTTTTTGTTTTCGGCCTCCAGCTTACTCCTTGTTTGTCAGCACTTCTCCACACTCATAAATCTTGACACATTAGTTCATTTCCGGTTGAGGAAAAGGATCAATCAGTTTGGAAATTATTCAGGCTTTGGGGTTTACCCTGGACCCCAATTCTGTCTCCTTTTGGCTCTGCCACTACTCAGCACCCACTAACATTTACTGACATAATAAATGCCAAACACTGTGCATTTGTGATTGCATGTCATTGGCTCAGTGACTACATATGGTGACAGATAAGTAAACTGAGTCTCTGGAATCAGCAAAGGTTAAAGTGCCAATTTTTTCCATTTGGAGTTTATCACAGTAGGAGTTTCCAAATGTTGGACTCTGGACAGGTGTCATTAAAGGTCAATTTTCACCAGTATAGCAAAATGAACAAATAAGAGCAATATAGTAAAAAGATATAAAGCTAAAGCTAAATCACTCATTTTATGTTAGCCTGAGACTATGTCCTTCCTACTTCACATGAATGACCTTTCACTGATAATGTTTGAGCATGGTCTGTATGTTTAATGTCTTTATTCTCCAAAACTGAAAGTTGGCCAAGTCTAGGTTGGCTTCTAACGATCGCCTGATATGTTACTGGTCCCAGAACCACAGAATACAACGTGCAGGTGGTACATTGCAAAACACCAGGAAGTGCTCTTCTGTAAGTCTGTGAGTTGTGTAGAGCCCAAACAACATCAGGCAACCCTGCTATGGAAACTAAGTGTCTGGGAATCACTGAACCTCAGAGTATTCTCTTAACGCTTACATCAGAATGTTGGCAAAACAGATAGGAAAAATGAAAGACTATATTCTTGCTAAATGTAACTGCTTTTCAGCTATGTTAAGGCTTTATATCTGAAACATGCTCAGAAGTTAACCTATGTAACAAATATTTTTAAATATTATGAATATTTATGAACTGCCTATTTGTGCCAGGCACTCTGCAAAGTGTCAGAAACATAAACATGCATACTGTCTTTCCCCTCAAGAGGCACATGCCCTAGTAGATAACCTATTTAACTAGAAATATATTTCCTAACATAACCTCAATGATCTTCAAGACGGCCTGTGAGGCAGATATTATTAATATCATTTGTCAGAATAGGAAAGTCTCAGATAAATGACAACATGATCCCTAAGCAAAGAAGTGATAAAACAGAAATTCACACTGCCCTTCTGGTTACCTCCCCAGTGCAAGTGTATGTGGTTGTGGGGAGGGGGTGAAGAAGATAGGACCTAATAATTACCAGATATTATATTAGCACAAATGTATTGGCTTAGACTGCAGTTGACAAATTCATGGTGGAAAATAATAAATCACACAAATCTGCTATTGGGACAGTTCTAATTCACTTCAGGAGCTTGCTACTCTCCTAGATCTGAACACTTAACCTCTGGTCACACCCCATTTTTAATAATATAGAGAATATGACAGTGAGAAATGCTACGTTCTGAATCCCTCTGCCCCTCTCCCCACCCAGAATGACTCCCCTTCTGTACACTGGTGGAGATGGTGCCCAGTTAAGGGAGATTTATTATAGTAAGTGTCCAACATAGTGTCTTGGAAAGACAATAAAACAGTACAATTAGTTGTTACTCTTGAGAACCTCATCAACTGGCAGAAGAAGGGAAAATAATTGCAAAGCATAGGCCAGATTTACTTATCCTTTCATCAAACTACCAAAATGTCAGCATTTTTGTGCTGGAAAAAATTTTGAAAGAAAAGTCATTAAGGAGAATGTTGTTAGTTCAGGTTCAATTTCAGGATCATATCCTGATCAAGAATCATGTTGTTTCCTATAAATAGAACTATGTTGGGGCACCTGGGTGGCTCAGGAGTTGAGCGTCTGCCTTTGGCTCAGGTCATGATCCCCAGGTCCTGGGATCGAGCCCCTCATCAGGCTCCCTGTGGGGATTATATATTCTCTCATGAATATATAAATAAAATCTTAAAAAAACAAAACAAAACTATATTCAGGCTAAAAGACTTAGGAAGGCAGAAAATGTTCATGAGCACTGAAGTAATGGCTTCTCTGAGTGAAAGGATTAGTCTCTGATCATTTTCTCTTGTTTTAAGGCCAGCACGGGTGCCATCAGGCTCAAGATTCCTGAATCCATATATAGTGTGTTTCGTTGTTGTGGCAGGGGTGGTAATCCTGGCCGTAACCATAGCTCTACTCATCCACTTCCTGGCTTTTGGTAAGTACTTAGAAGACTCAAAGTTCTACTTTTCAAACCAAATAGCTAAATATGTCTTCAGATGAAAAGTCTGGCATTCTCTCTTCTATTGTCACTTTTCTTTCTTAATATAACATAATTGTATGTCTTATATATCCCTAAATATATTTTTATGTCTATATTTTCCTTCAATCAGTACTTTTTTCTCTTTTCTCTCTCTTTTTTTTTTAGCATAATAAACATCATTACCCAGGCAAGAATTATTCTAGCCAAAATAGCCAAAATTTGCCTATTTGTTTTCTCATTTAATATCATTATTTCCTTCTTCATATAATAACCCAATAAAATTGTAAAAGTGATATATTGCAAAGAACTTTAAGTTTCAACATCTAAAAATCTGTTAGTATTTGTTAATTCATGATCTTTCTCCAGATAAAACAATCTTGAGGGGACCATTATGAAAGATAAGAAGTAAAAACAAAATTTAAAAAGAATCTCTTATTATTTCTCTTATTATTATTATAATACAAAAATATAGGACACATGGGCAAGAAACAATATAAAGAATACATGATACCCTGTTTACTCATAATGTTCTTAATATCTCAGTGAATATTCTTTCAGATGTTTTAATGTAGATAAATAAAATCTGTCAAATTCACTAAATAATATATGCTGTAATCTGCTTTTTTCACTTAAAAATGCACTTTGGGGTTAGTTTATTCCAGTTATAATTCTGTAAATCATTAAAATCACATGTGTGAGTATGTGTGTAGGTATATGGGTATGTATAAGTATGGAGAGACAGAACATAATTTATTGTATGTTCTCTTGTAAATCGGCAAAACTGTTTATTTATGTGAAAGTTGAAAAACTCTGGAAGCTATAATAAAATTACCAACGTTAGGAAAACCAGTGATAATGAATAATCTTTTCTGTCATGCTAATTATAAAATTATAGCTCATTTTGATATCAAATCACCTGAGGTTGACTACATCTAAGGTGAATTACAGAGGCATGAAACCTCAAATTTCCAATAAATTAATGAATTTTCACTCTTAATGGCACTATATTATCAACACAGGTGGAGGAGTCTAGGTTAATGCTCTTCAGAATGTGTCCCAGTGACCATTCATTGCCCTCAAAAGACTTGTCCTTCCACCACAAAGGACTATATTACCCTTCCACCAGGCTCTCCAGCTCTTTCCCCTGATTGAGGTAATTCTCTGCATAAATTATACATATGAATGATCAAAAGAAAGCAGAGATTTTTCCTGGGACAGATTAAATTACATCCATGTTCATAACGTTTCTAAGATGTATACAGCGTGTTTTGGAAATGTTTACTTTCTTCACATGGCTGAATATGTCCTCTGGAAGGCTTATTTTTGGTAAAAACAATTCACACTGGACAACCAATCTGTTATCTTGTTCAAAGGCTTATTTTCTAGCTTAGTCTAAAAAACTAAGGACAAGCCATCAATTCCTCTACAACGATAATTATTTGAAATAATTTTTTAAAACTATTCAGAATTCCTTTGGGTTATTCCTTAGTGATAAATGAATAATAGCATATTATAGACATTCATTAATACTTCTTGAATGAATAAATCAGCAATCATAAATCTCCCTAAAACATAGTAAAAATGAAAATTATGATACATCTCAGCAGTTTAATTTCACAAATAATGCTGCTCTCGTTTTCTTACATCCTTACATCCTTACATCTTACATCCTTACATTTCTTAAATCTGTCAGTTTTTCAAAAAACTGAAAGAAAATAATTTTATTATAGCTACATTTCTAATAAGTTTGGGGCTTTCTCTAAGAGAACCAAATTTTTTTAATTGTGTAATATAGCATCCCGTAACCCAGAGTAAATTAAAGTACTTAGTGGTGAGACTGACTCTGCCTTTTCTTTGTTTTCCAGATCAAAAGTCTTACTTTTACCATAGCAGTTTTCAAATCCTAAATGTCCAATATAGTAATCAATTAAATTCACCAGGGACACAAGAATACAGGACTTTGAGTGGAAGAATTGAATCTCTGGTAAGTTAATATTTGTCTTTGCTCTTTATTCCATCATAAAACAAATTTGATAATAAATCTAATATTTTGTGATCTATTTGTGATTACTAAATGCTCTGCATATTTTAATTCCCTGTATAGTAAAAGATGTGTTTCTTTGGGCTTTTTCCAAGTTAACTTTCTAGTATAGTGGTTCTTTACATTTTTTAAGTTATAAGTGAAAAGCATTAGAAAACTCTTGGGTAAATTCTTATTTTATATGATTATGACTTCAAAGGCTGGAAGTCTGCTGTTTGTTCAAGTTGAGCATTTATGACTAATCTCCTTGAAATTGCCTTTTTAATTCTTTCCATTTTGCCTTCTTTCCTTTTTTCTTGTCCAATTAAATACACAGGTAGCAGGTGTTAACAGACATGTTTGCATGTCAACAATAACATAGTTTAGACAACATCTTACTCTGGTTCAATGATAGGCATAGAAAATATGCAAAGCTAGGTCAGGCTTTCACTTGAAAAGGACTGCCAGGAAACCCCACAAGTGGACCTTTTGCATTCATTTATGACCATGGACTAGAGTCTGGTCTTTAACCCACAGAGTCAGAGTTGACCAATCTCAAGGCTGCTTACTTACCTTTTTAAAGAGTCCTAAGAATACAAATTAATCCAATGGCTCTAAAACTTTAGCATGTAACAGAGTCACCTGTCAGGCTTGTCAAAACACGGATTTCTGGGTCCTGATGTCAGAGCTTGCTGATTCAATAGGTAGGTCTAGGGTGGATCCAAAAATTTGCATTTCTAAGTTCCCAGGTGATACCTGGTGCTAATGGTCCAAGGACCACACTTTAGGAACCACTAAGTTAATCTATAATGAGAACTCTATGGCTGAAGGACTGAATCATTGGCTTGTCTAACACATTTTCCCCCAGAGGCAAACTTCGCTGGAAGCCAAGTTATGAAACAACTGCTTAGTTAGCATGGGATTAGACCAAATGAAGTTAGGTATATCATTTAAATGTTTAATGAGATCAGAATAAGTAGCTGAATCAGTGATTTGGGGAGAGACTCTATGACAGTTCCTAAGATGTTCCTTGTTTTCGAGAACCTTGACATTTTGCAGAGTACTGCAAGTGGCCTTTTTTTCCCCAATATTTTCTCTTGTTTAGAGTGGAGTTACAGGTTTTGGGGAGGGAAGAAGACCAAAGAGGAAAAGTATCATTTTCATTCCATCACATGAAGGGGGTTCATTACACTGTCAGTATATGACTTATCACTGTTGACTTGATCACCCAGCTGAAGCAGTGTTCATCAGGTTTCAACATTGTAAATTTATTCCCTCCCTTTTCCATATCATACTCTTTAGAAGGAAGACACTATGTCTAATCCACACATAAGGAGTTAGAAGAGTGGAGAGCTATGCTCTGAATATTTGAAGACTATTTAAAATTCTTCTATTTGTATATTCTCTCCATATATTTATTCAATCACTTGCTTATATCAAATTTAGTGGCCTAATGCATTTTTAAGATTAATTTTTAGACTAAACTCCAGAAGTGCTCCAGTTCACATTCTCAACAGCAGTACATAGGTATACACAGGTATGCTTATTTCCCCACAGCATTAATATGATGCAGCATTGTAAATCATTTTAATGGTTGCTAATCCAATAGGTGAGAATTGCCTGGTCATGACCTTTCCCATTTTCTTCTGGAGCTCTTGTCTATTTTATGTGGATTTGGAAAAATAAAAAACTTATCCTTACTAGAATATCAAAGCTGCCTATCATTCAAATTGCATATATTTCTCTAATAATATGATTTGACTCTCAATCTTGTTTATATTGTAGGTTTTTCTAAATGTTAAACATTTAATTTTTTGTATAGCCAAATTATCAATCTTTTTTATGATTTCTCACTTTTGTATCAAGCTAAAAATGGCTTTCTCCACTCTAAATTCTCTTTAAAATATTCACCTTCGTTTTCTTTTTATAGTTTTATTATTTCAGTTTTTATAGTTTTATCTTTTATTCATCTGTAATTTACTTTGCAGTAGGGCAGAGATCCAGCTTTATTCCCAAAATACCTAGGTGGTAGCACCAAAACAGTGTGTTAAATAGTGCAATGGATTTGTCAGGCCACCTTTATTATACACTAAATTGCTCCTTTTCTTTTTTCTGTACTTTTTCTTCATTGATTAGTCTTTGCCTGTACCAGTACGATGCTATTTCGAGTACTGTGGTTTTACAATATATCTAAACATCTGGCAGAGAAAGATTTCCCTCGAAATATTTATCCTTCTGTGAAAACACTTTGAACATTAAAAACACTATATGAAAAAAAACACTATATGAATTATACTCTAATGCAGTGTTAATTTACAGTTTACAAGGCACTTTCTAACCTCCAGTTTACAACAGCCACATGAATTAACAAATCATTTTTATAGATGGGTAAAGTAAAGGTTGTGAGATGAGGAAACAGGTCAGTCAAGTGAAGAGTAGTAGAACCAGAATTCAAACCAAGGTCTCCTGACTCCAAATCCAAGGATCACACCATTTCCCAATGGTAACATGAGTACCATCATTATCCTTGTCCCACAGACAACATTGTTATACTTAATAAGCAGAAGAGTCTCAGAACATTCTATTACATTAAGCAATTCACATGTATTTTCTAGCTCTGTTTACTCATCAGTGAAATAAAATCATTAGACCAGATGATTTTTATAGTACATTCTAACATAAAAAGTCTATGATTTTGTGACTTTCAAGCATAATATTCATTCATCTGTTTTTTCCTATCCTGCCTCTCCAGCCACTCCTCTGTGTCCTTACAGGATCACCCTCCTGTACACTAATATTCAATGTTGAAATTCCCCAAGGCTTTGTTTGACCTTGCTCTTCTCTCCAGTCACACTTTTGTATCTTTAGATGATCTCATCCATGAATATTACCTCAACCAATACTTATCTAATGACTCACTTGGTCTCAAGCCCAGATTTTTCTTCTCTACTTCAGACCTTTTCACCCAACTGTCAGCTTAATATCTCTACCTGGCTGTTGTTGTTTTTAAATCTCAAATATATTATGTCTCATAATCAAACTCATGTTCTCCCCACATCATAGTAGCCTTCTTCCAATAGCCCTGTTCCCATAAGGACAACAACATTTATTCACTTTTCCAAACCAAAAACCTAGAATTCATCTTTGACTTACTGTCCTCTATCATTCTAAATATTCAATCTATTACCAACCCTTGTGAGTTTTATCCCCTCTATGTCCCTCATATCCATTCATTTCTCTTCATACCTAACACCATGCTCTTCCAAAGCCATCACTTCTACTCTCAAGTACTAAAATAGCACAACTGGAACACATGGGTGGCCTGGATTCTGGAGTCTGGTGGCCTCTGGTGATCCTGGAATCCCAGGATCAAGTCCCAATCAAGCTCCCTGCATGGAGCCTGCTTCTCCCTCTACCTGTATCTCTGCCTCTCTCTCTCTCTCTCTCTCTGTGTGTGTGTGTGTGTGTGTGTGTGTCTATGGATAAATAAATAAATTTTTTAAAAAAATAAAAATAAATAAAATAGCACAACTAATTTGCATAATTTCTTCCCTAATGTTGAATTTCCATATGCAGCAAAAGAAATTATTCTTGGGGCACCTGAGTGGCACAGTCAGTTAAGTGTCTGACTCTTGGTTTCAGCTCAGGTCATGATCTCAAAGTCTTGAGATCAGGCCCTACATCAGGCTCCACTCAGCAGTAGAGTCTGCTTGAGATTCTCTCTCCCTCTCCCTCTGCCCTTCCCCACCATGCTCCTCTCTCTCTCTTTCTCTCTCTAAAATAAGTAAATCTTTTACAAAAAAAGAAATTATTCTCAAACTGCAAATCTAACTATATTATCCTTTTTTTAAAAACACTTCACTGACTGCCACTATTTATGTTAAAGGCCAAAATCTTTACACACTAACAAGACCTGCATGGTCTGGCCTTTCTGTCACCCTAGCCTCCTTGCTCTCCATGCTATTGTTGCACTGGCCTTCTTTCATTCCTAAAACAACCTGTGTGTTCCCATCTCAGGACTTTGCATGAACCACTGACTTCATCTGTGAGGCTTTTCCTTCCTCTTTAATTAGCTGACTGATTCTTCCTAAAAATCTCAACTCCATAAGCATTTCCTCTGAGGAATCTCTCTAATCTCATTGGTTGGATCAAATGGCTCTATAATATTATTGTACTTATAATTTATTCAAATGTGAATAATAACTTGATTGGTACTTGTCTGCCCCCCTTAAATATAAGCTCCATAATGACAAAGACCGTTTATTTTCTATCACCATTGTATCCCAGTGCTTTATAGAAGGGATGTGCAGTGCAGGAAGTGCTCAAAAACTGTTGTTGAATGAGTGAAAAAAAGAACAAGGTCATCTAGAAATAATGAAAGAAACTGTTTGCAAAATACATGTGTCAAAACTATGAGTACATTCTGATTGGATGGGTCTTTCTAAGTAAAACAAAAGACTTCAGTTGGGATTCATACCTAGGATCAGCTAAACTGTTGAAACTCTCCTTTGGTATCAGGGGTGTTATTGCAACAAATTCTGCAAACAATTGCCATTTTTTCCAAAATATACCTAATTATAGTTCCATAAACAAACTAGGACATAGGAAGATAAAGAAAACAGTTATCAATTTGAGATTAATCTTATCGCATCACTTAGACCAGCCGGGCTTCTGGATAAAATTCATTTCAGGCACATTCATTTAATGAGCATCGATTGTTACTTAATGCCTAAAAAATAATTTGGTACACACTTGACATTCAAATGTTTTTTGAATGAATAAATAAATGATCCATTCTGTCTTTTGGTTCCTGTGCAAACTCTTAGGGACACAAAATAAAGACATCATTGCAGTTAGGCTCACAGTGGTCTCCAAAATGGTGTTGTGCATTCCAGGAAGAGATTCACAATAATTATGAATACTCAAATAATCAGATATCACTCTACATGTATTTTCCCACAAAGAATATTTTTTAGAAGAAAGGAAGTGCTTTCCTATTATTTAATAAGGGAACTGACACTGGCACCCTTGTTTGGTTTTATGTCACCTGCTCCCACACAATGTGCGCAAAGGTATTTTGAGAGAAGAGGGAAAGAGCAGTGACACAGCAGAACTGACCAAGTTTCAGTATATTTATGTTCTCTGAATAGATTTCAATCATGTGCAGTTTCAACTAGATTTAAAGATTTTATTACCTAGTTTTAAAAGTAAACTGAATCAACAAGGAAAACAGAAAATCCTGCAAAACGCAAATTTTGAAACCCACAATTTGGAGATAATTCTAATATGCACGGACAGTAGTGAACCAGGAAGAGAACAGAAACATAATGACAGAACTGACACTTTACTGCTCCTGACTAGAGCCAAATTACCGGGTGAAGCAATACCTTTCCTTGAAGACACATACACACATGTACACATCCTGTTTCTTCATGGTGTAAGTCAAAGAAATTAGCCACATTTTACATAAAACTCATACCATGGAGAGAAGACTGAAAACATGTTTAGCAATGAGTCCATTATTAGGGTTTTGGATTTTCTTCTGTCTTACTGAAAATGATGCATGTTTTCTATGAAACTGCTTAGACGTACACACATAAAAATTAGCAGAGGAGAAGGATTAACAATCATGTTTGGTTGATTTGGAACACATTTCTTTAAAAACATATAATATGAAACACATTTTATTTGGTTTGCAAGGATAACCAGTTGACCTCAGGGAAGATGGAAAGTCACTTGCTGAATTTCAAGAAAACTTTTGCACAATGTGTGGGATGGACTGACAGCTTTGTGTCATTATTTATTAAGTCCTGCAGGTGATGTACTTTATGCATATGAGCCACATAATTCTGTGGAAACTTCTTCAGAACTTCAAACCAAGTATTTAAATTAAACTTAGAATCATAACTTTGAATCATTTTATCACAAAGTGTTTCAAAAATTAAAAATTCTATCCAGTCACATTAACAGGGAAAATATTATTATTAAATATAAATGGAATACAATTCCTTAATGTTTGTTCTATAACTCAGCCTTTTTAATTTCTAATTTTGTCAATGTTTTATAATATATATTGTCAGCAGTACAGTATTATTACATGTATATAATTTATAAATAAATAATAGATGTTTTGGCTACTCATGCCAAAATGCTTTACCCATAGGAATGCATAATCAAAAATATTTAGAGACCACTGTAGTAACAGATCATATTGCTACATATTTTATCTTTTCTTGAAAACTGAGCTTTCTAGATCTTCTGGCTAAACAGAAAAGAAAGTGGTAACTGGAGAGTGGTTGAAATCACAAAACAACATTATTTCTATTATTCAGCTCATGAATAGTAACAACAGAATTATAGGTATTAAGGAAGAAGACACTGAAAATAAGGTGCTTTATTTTTATGGGTAGCTAATAAGATCTTTTTTCTCTAAGGATGAAAACGTGTGATAATTACAAACTTTCTGTATGTAATGTTTTACCTTTTAATGACTAGTCTACTAACAAACTCAATGATTCACTTTGTTGGACCTTAAATAATCAACACCTTACTTCAATTCTTATCAACTATGAATATTACTGAAGTATGGTAGTTCTATTACATACTAGAATCCCAAGATAGAATTATCACCCTCAATCAGGAGGGAAATATAAAATATTTCTTTTTTTCCATTGTGTCCTTGACTTTTGTCCAAGGTAATGAAAGTGTTAATAGTGCAGATGACAAAATCAAAGAAGTGTGAAAGTGAACTTGTTTTACCCTTTGAACAGTAATAATTTTGAAAAAAGGGAAAAGGCTAAGTGTTGACTGTAAAGCTCACTAAAAGCAGGTGCATGGTCTTTGGAAGTTGTAGTAGTTAACTGTGTACAGATAATTTTTTTAATACACTTTTGACTGTACTTTTTTAAAGATTTTATTTATTTATGTATTCATGAGAGACACAGAGAGAAAGGCAGGGAGCAGGCAAAGGGAGAAGCAGGCTCCCTACAGGGGCAGCCCGATGTGGGACTCCATCCTAGGACCCCAGGAACACAACCTACGCCAAAGGCAGATGCTCGACCACTGAGCCACCCAGGTGCCCCTTTTGACTATACTTTTACAGATGGAAAAACTGAGAGGAAGAAAGGTTACAAGGCTCATTTAAGTTCTCATAGCAAGCTAACTTATCTCTGTGTTCTTCATCAGCTTCCTTTTTCACTATCCTATTGGAATTCTCTTCAGTCATCTGCTTACTGATTTTCTACCAAACATTTGATAATTTCTAATGAAAGTGTCAATAACATTCCACTCTGGGAAATATAAAATCTTATCCATGGTCCTCTTCTTTTATCCTTGTGTCTTGAAATCAACCAATGAATCAACTTGCTTTCTTTATGTTGCTTATTATCTTAGTCTTCACTAAAGTTTTCCACATAACAAAAATGTCATAATTGAGGTGGATTTTTTACTTTGGTCCAATCTAACCTGTGCAGGTGCAATGCAAAGCTATGAATTAAAAAATAATCACAGGAAACATTTATCCAAATTTTAGCAATTCTTTCGCTTTAAGTCAGTTCCTTTAACTTCTGTTAAAATCAAGTAAAATTAAAGTTAAATCATTTTATTAAGATACCTCCTGTAATATACTATATTAATAAACATATTAAAACCCATTCTTTTAGTTAACTGGAATATAGTTCACCAAATAACAACAACCATTAATTCTAGATCATAGAATTTGGGGAGAGTGGTTTTTTTTTTTTTTTTTGCTTTCTTCTTAACACTTACTAGTATTTCCAAAATTTTTAATAAAGAAACATGAGCTATTTCCATAAAGCCAACAGTCTCATTACTCTTTAAAATGTTCAAACCCTCTGAAAAGAAAGAAAATTATCATTTTGTCGAACAACTGGTTGGTCTGATACCAGCCTATAGGAACAGATATTTTAAAACATACGATGTGGTGTAATAGAGATTGCATAAACATTACAATCTCAAGAAGGATTGGTGTCAGATCCTGGTTTAATGTAACATTCAGTATACTACTTAATTTCCATGTCCACCTCTCCCTTGTTTCTGCCTTACCATATAAGCTGGTGGAATCTGCTCCCTTAAGAGAAAACCTCAGTACCTCTGACTGACCCTGCATCATGAGAGAACCATTCCAGTCACAGAACAGCCCCTAGTTCACTGCAAAGCTGAGCTTTATAACTCAAGAGCACCATCCTTGCTGGGACTGAAAAATGATTCAGGGAAATGGTTAAGGTTAGGTAAGGAAATTACCAACTGATGTTAAAAATAATCTCTGATGTTTAGATATTAGTCAGAATTATCAAGGAAAAAACTGCCCTTTGCATCTTGTGCCCCTTTTCATCACTCATTTTATTCTGGTTTTACCCACTTAAAAACAGTGGTTGGGGAATCACACAAATATAAGTTGTATCATGGACTCCCCTAGTGCGGGCTTGGCACCTACCCGAACACTCATGGGGAGAGCCACCAAGTAAAACATCTGATGTTGAGATGACTTCTAGTGAAGGCACATCTTGTCCATTATCATCTTTGTATCATAGATAAGGAAACAGGCATTGCATCAGAGGGCTGCATCACCAGCCTAAATCAATCTCATGTGTTCTGAGATGGAATTGAACTGAACTGAAAACTCTAGTCCCTATTCCTCATTAACTTAAGCCCTATGTTGCACGGTTGGGAGGAAGAAGGAAGGGGAAGAACAACTGAAACTATGAAGAGGTCTTTTCCTTTCTTTCTACAGATTACTAAAACATTCAGAGAATCAAATTTAAGAAATCAGTTCATCAGAGCTCATGTTGTCAAACTGAGGTAAGTGGAACTACATAAAATATATATGAGTTTAGATACAATTTGGCCCATTTGACTTGTTCACAACGTGGATAATAAATGACACATTCATGCAATTTGTCACAATATTATGAAAGTAGTATCCTGGGCAGCTTAAAAAACAATGCCAAAAGCAAAACAAAACATGCCACATATGATCTAATTACCAATGTAGATACACATCTCATTTCAATTCTTGATAGGAAAGGTAGAAAGGTTAAAGAGAGTCAGGTGAAGGTATGGTAGCAAGGGCATCTTACTGTATAAATCCAGTGGATCCCATTTACAATACAGTGTAGGTAAACAGTTGCGCAATGCTCTGGTCATGGGCATATTCATACAAGATCAGAAGTCTATGACCAACATCAAGCTTTTTGGTTTGTATCTGCATGGAATGCTATAATATAAAGGACACTGTGGCCAAAGCCAAGCATGTTTTGCATGAATTAATAATAAGGGGAGTAGCAGTAGTTATTTGACATTCGTGCCTTAGTTGAATGTGTACCTATCTGTGTGATGTGATGAGACAGGCCCTCTCAACTAAAATACCAACCCTCCCACAAATGCCTCAAATGCTCACATTACCCAATCCTTCAAATAAGCAGTGTCCTTTGGAAGAGAGGTATTTCTCAAATAACACCACTACAAGAAAATCAACATTTCTTATTTTTGTAGAATCACTTAGTAAGTCCCAGGAACATGAACATCTGGTCAGATAAATTTTGTTAAGAAATGAGTGGAGAAGGAAGAATCCATGGGAAGAGTATTTATCAAAATGAATTTCAGTCAGTTCAGGGCACATTCGCCTTAGCACTTTCTTGTGAAAATTTCTGTACTGGCCACCAGCTCTCAAAATCCATAGGACAGATGAATCATCTTCATTTCCCTCTCCACCTTCCCACCTACTGCTCAATCCCTTACAATCTCACTTCTTACCACAAAATGCTAATTACCTTTGCCAAGTTCAACAAGCTCCAGGTCACAAGCTCCAAACAAACTATACTAGTCTTCTATTTGGCCCTCTCAATGGCATTTGATACTGTTGTAAATTATTTTCAATCATCCTTGAAATAGTAGCACTTTGGGGTTTCTATGACCCTACATACCTCTATTTTTCCTTACCTCTCCATTTACTCCTCAATTTTCTTCACTAGCTCTAATTCCTTCTCTGCACATCCTTCAAATATTGTTGGATATCACCCTGTGCTATAAACCTCTCGTCCTCTCAGTTTACATTCTCTTTTCAGCGACTTCATTGCCCTTTATACGTTCTATATGTTTATTCTCAAAGTTGTATTTCTGGGCCAGTCCTCTCTTCTCATCTCTAGACATGCTTGTACATAGCCACTACTTGACGTCATCATACAGATATCTCACAGTCAGCTCAGCTTTACTGTATCCAGACCTGAACCTATCATCTCTCCCCAACCAAATGTTGTTCTTCTACTTGCCTACCTCCATCAGTGGCATCACCTTCAATCTACTTGCTCAAGAAAGAAATATGCAAGTCATTTTTAATTTCTCCTCCCCCTCAATCATCTAATCTTTCAATTCTATTTCCTAATGTCAATTCTATTTGCCTAAATGTCTCTAAGACCCATAACTTTTCTTCCAATAGTGCCCTCAACCATCTCTTTCCTGGACTATAAATAGTCTCCCTAATGAGTCTCCTTTCCCCTAGTCTTGCTCCACTCATTCTACACAGCAGCCAGAAAGACTTTGTGAAACAAAATTCTAAACATATTATTCCCTTAATTAAAATCCTTTTCTTGGCCACTTTCTTGCAATATGTCAAATATTATATATAAATATAATATATGTATATCAAAGATACATGTATTCTTGATATATATAATGTGTGTGTATATATATATATATGTAACAAAGCTTACTGAATCTTCCTTTATCTGACTTCCTCTTACCATCTCCTTCTATGGGCTTATCTTTCACTACCCTCCATCTAGACTAGTCTCAGTTTCACTAGACTTCACTCAGTTCTTCATTATGCCTAACCTCAAGAGCAGTTTTCAATATTTTATTTTCAATATTTATGTATCCTTATAGGTTATACATTTCTCCTAAAACAGAAACACAGCTAGTTATATTTTCTAATGCATTCTGATCATCTTTGCCTTATTTTAGTGATTATTCTTAAAATTTAAATGAGAGTTGGCCTAATCCACTATCCTTCTTCCAAATAATAGAGGGAATTTTGAACTCTTGTTCATGCTATTATGAATGATGTTTTAGTTCAATCCTACTTGTAATGACCTCAAATTAGTCATTGTAATGATACATTACCAGTTTACTATTTTCTTTGCTCCCTATTTCTTACTCTACCTCCTGGGTTCAATCTCCTTCTTACTGAATTACTTCCTTTACATATTTTCACACGAATCCATGTACCTTTAAGTATCCTTTTTGTTTTGCTTTGATGGTGGTTATGCAATTCCAAAACTTTCATGCAGCTAGGCTCATGATCATGAATTATCAGGAGAATCTTCTTTTTTCTGTCTAGACCTGGAACTGTGAGATACATAAACTTTTTTTTTTATGATATGATGAGCACATTTTTTTCTTTCCAATCCATGCTCTCACTTTTAGTTCTCTGAGAATCCTGGTCTTATTTAGAAACCTCACGTTCATCTCCCTAATTAGTGCTAGCCCAGAGCCTCCTCTCCAGCATACATGTAAATGTACATGTACATTGTACATGTACATTGTACATTGTACATGTACATTGTACAATACATGTACAGCTCAAGTCTGTTGGACATTCCAGTGATTGCTACATAATATTCATGTTTTTTTATGTTTGGTCTTCCAAGATTTCTCTTACTTTAATGTGAGCTTAGTTCTATATTTCAAATGACATTTATTACATTTTATTGAGCATTTCTGGTTATTTTATATGGAGAAGTTTTTAAAAACTATTTAGGCTTTCATGTTGCTAGAAATGCAAGCTGTAATTATTTCTTCAGTGTCTGCTCCTTTATCTAAACTCCAAAATCCATGAGAATGGCAACTGTGAATCTTGGTAATAGGTAATTTTTGAAACTAAGAACAGTGCCTAGTACAAGAAGGTGGCTATTTAACATTTGCTAAGTAAATATTAAATTAATATCTGGAATGAGTTTTATTATAGAAATGACAATTGAGAGGAGAGGAAGAGACCTAGAATAAATAGTAGGAACAAACTTATCTAATGCACATTTTCAGAAAATATAATGGCTAATGTTAGGTGGAAGAAATTATTTACATGGTAATTTTCATGTAAGGAGGTGGAAATTATATCGATTTATGATAATCATAGCCTTTAGTCAAATTACTAAGGTTCACTGTGGAGAATATCTGTGGCTATCTGACAGTTAAAATTTTAACATATGACTGCAAAAGTTAAATTTTGCTTTTGTAGCCACATTACACACTTAGGTACTAGAAAATTAACCTGATCCTTTAAATCACATAATTTGGAACCTCTTCTCTTTAGAGTTTTTTTTAATGAGATAATGTTTTCTTTTTTTAAAAAAGATTTGTGAAGTCTAATAATAGCTAACAATTATTCACTTACTGTATGCTATGTACTCTTCCCAAAAGTTTTGCATGTATTAATTCACATAACATTCATTACAATTTATTTTAATGTGAAGAGACTCAGATACAGAAAGATTAAGGAACAAATAACTTACCAAAGTTGAACAGTAAATGGCAGATTTGATATTCAACCTCTGGTGTTCCGACTTCAAAGCCATCTATACTGCATGGTGGGTAGTATACTATGCTCTGAAATCAAATATTTGTGGAATAGCATTGTGATATATCAGTAAGTATGCAAACACTGTTATATGAATCTGTTCTAAAGTCAAATTCCCCAAGTAAATTTTTTAATGTTTAATCAATAAGTATATATAAACAGAATAGCAGAAAATTATAATTATTTATTTTTTTAATATATTTATGGTTTTTAGGCAAGAAGGTAATGGTGTGATAGCAGATGTTGTCATGAAATTTAAATTCACTAGAAATAACAATGGAGCATTGATGAAAAGCAGAATTAAGTCTGTTTTACACCAAATGCTGAATAATTCTGGAAACTTGGAAATAAGCCCTTCAACTGACATAACATGCAAGTACCATTTTTATATGCCATTTTATACCAAAATATCAACTTAACCAGGTATAATTTAGGTTTTAATTTAATGAAACTGACCTTTTATTTCCTTGAAATTAACCTTTATGAAAACAATATATTATAAAGGTAGACATAATGCATAGTTCTCCAAAATAAAACATTCTAAAGTTTAAAGAATCATTTAGTATTCATATAGTAAATTTTATTAGCTAAAAATTATTTAGTAATTTTCCATCTCAACACTCCTTATGAGAGATGTTGTTGCCAGATGTTCAATCTGTAGATATGCCATAGAAATGGTAACTAGCTGCTCAAGATCAGAGAACAATTTTTTTAAAGAACACTTATTTTAATAAATGTCTATTTCAATTTTTCTACAGTAGAATAAATACTTGTCTTTATGACCGTAGATACATAAGGCTGTTGGGTAGCATTCAGAATCACCACAACAATCAGAGAACAATTTAACTGCCACTCCACCTCATCCAGAACACAGAATGCAATTGGAAGGTATCTGATAAATATTTGTAGAATAAAGAAGAAAATTAGATTTAGCGACATCCCTAACTCCTCTCTGAAAATATCTGTAACTCTGCTTGTCTTAAGTCTATTTCCACTTTTTTCCCCACCCCTATTGCTACCTGTTTGGTCCAAGTCAACATAATTTCTGACTTGAACTACTGCAGTAGCCTCTATACTATTCTTTTTAATATTTTCTTGGCCCCTTCCAAAATACTGTCCACATACTGATCAAGGAAATATTTTAAAACATAATTTCAATATTACTTAAAAGCTTCCCATGACTTCCCACAAATAAAATAAGCAAACAAAAAAATACCTGTAACTAGGATACCAAATTTCCTGGCTTACCTGGGACAGTCCGAGTTCATGCCAATTGTCCAAGAACCATTATTAATATTGATCCCTTGGTGTCCTGGCTCGACACTAAATGATATGACCATCTGTTCTAAAGCACTGCATTGTCTGGTTCATACCTGACCCTTCAGCTACTTATTATACCACTTACCATTCTTCCTCATTCACCATAATACGGTCACACTTTCATTTTTTTCCACCTGCCAAACTCCTCTCCTTCCTGCCTCAGGGCTTTTGCATACATTGTTCCAGTTTCCTTTTAAAAAAAAAATATTTATTTATTTATTTATTTATTTATTTTAGGGAGAGAGAGAAAGCAAGAGAGAAAGATAAGCAGGAGAGAGGGAGAAGCAGTCTCCCCACTGAGCAGGGAGCCTGACACAGGGCTCAATCCCTGAACCCTCAGATCATGATTTGAGCCAAAGGCAGACACTTAACCATCCAGGAGTCCCCATTGTTACAGTTTCTTATGATACTCACTAGATCACCCCCTTGAATCCATAGGTCTTATCTGAATCACAGCTTTCTAACGTAAGCCTTTTCAAACTTCCATTACTCGATTATTTATCTGTGTCACTGACGTCTTCATTTTCCTTCATAACATTCGTCACAATCGAAACCACAAAACATTTTGTGTGATTTTTGTATTGTTTGTCTTCATCCTACTCTGTAAGCTTCCTGAAGGCAAGGATAGTCTGTCCTGTTCATCCTAATAACCTTCTACTACCCAGTATCTAACATAAAATAGATACTCCATTAATATTTCTTGCATGACTAAAAAAAAGACTTAATATGTGCATAAAATTTAAAGACTCTCCTCCAACTTTGTCAGGCACTGCTATCTTAATAAACCATGATTCCCTCATAGTAAGCTCAACATTAAAGGATTTTGGTAGCCCCCACGCTGGACTGGTATACAATCAGTATACGCCTGTGACAGCTACACTAACTGTTAAGATATTGAAATGTTTTCCTATGTGTTGACAAACCACCACTGCACTAGGCCCACAGAGGTGTCGTCCCAGGCTCTTCAAATCCTCCCATCCCTACCCTGGACTCCCAGCTCATCCCCCGTAACTGAAGAGTTAATGATTAGCATAGCTAGGACTTCCAAGACACTGCTCTAGCTCCAAGGTTTGTTGTGTCCTTTCTGACTGGCTAATGCTCATCCATTACAGTTTGCTTAATCCTCAGAACAATCATTTCTTATACTTTTATTGTTCCCACTCAAAAAAGAAGAGAATTACCCAGGGTTATACAATCAGCATGTAGGGAAGGTAGGATTTGAACTCAAGTCTCTCTTATCCAAAGAACAAAAAGGGGTGGTCAGTTCTTTCCTGCCTCTAAAAGGATGCTCTGGCTCCTCTGACACTCACAAAGTGATATAATTCCCAAACCCTGTGACAATTTTGGCAGCAATTAAGTTTGGATAAACTGATTTTAGAGAGCATGAAAACTTGTCTGAGATGTTTTACGTTTATTTTATGGGAAATAAGCTGATTTCTCATTAAAAAGTTTTCAAGCAAGGAAATGTCTGACATACATTTTTTAGAAAAAACAGCCTGCCAAAGTAGAGATAGACATACTGAAAAGTACAAAAGTTGAGGCAGGGAATTCAGATTGAAAGTTATTGTAATTAGCATAGATGTCAAATGATGAAAGTATGAATTAAAGTTATAGCCAGGGGGATGGAGAGAATGGGATGCACCTAATTCAGGGGTTTGTTAAAGGCTAGAAGGTACAAAATCTGAAAAAACAATAAGAGGTGAAGATGACAGGAAGGGAAGAATTAGAGACTGTTTCAGATTTCTAGCCACCGGTAGAAGTGGGATCATTTCCTAAAGGAGGAAATATAACATAAGTAGCACATTTGAGGTAAATTTGGTCACGTTGAGTTTGAGATGGCTGTAGGACGTGCAAAGAAAGCAGCTCTGTAAGCAGACCTTAAATTGGAATAGACAGACCTTTACTATCTGCTAAACATTTTTTCTGTCTGGGCCCTCCCACCATTTCCCTTTTGCTGCACTTGCACTGCTCTGCTGACTTGATGATTACACAAGACACCATACATCTCCATACACTTGGACCCACTACACTTTCCACCTGGAATACCTTTTCACTGCTTGTCTGCCTGGAAAGTTCCTTTTAGGTCTTCAAAATGCATCTGAAATGTTTTTCTCACCATGATAACTCAGTGAATCCCTCAGGTAGCATGATAACCCTCTCCCTTTTCCTCTCCACTTAAATTTATTTGAATGAGTCCTTGAATAATTTCTAGCTGTAAATTATGTGAGGGCAGACCTCCTGTGTTTTGCTCACTGTTACATCTGCAGTACCAAAATTAGTATCAGTATTCTTGTACTAAAGTAGTACATACATCTCTATATACCTGCATATATATTCAAGTAAATGAAAATTTAACTTCTCTTATACTGTTTTCCCAACTAAATCGAGTGGCTTGAGGGCAGGAATATCTTTTAAATATCTTTTAAGTATCTTTTAGTGTTTGATGAGAAATTAAAGCACAAACTTTAATATAAATAACAATAAATTGGGGGAATATTGTAAGTGCAGAGATTTCTGGGGCTTATGACTCAGAGGTTCTTTTAGCAGGTCTAGGAAGAAGCCTAGAAATCTGTATCTTATCAGCTCTCTGAGTGATTCTCATGATGGCTGTCTGAGGACTACATTTAAGAAATTAAGGTGAAATAATATACAGTCCTTCTGGTATTGATCTTACTCTCACTTTTTTTTTTTAACACCAGTCATTACTGACCAGGATACAGTAAATATTTTCACTGAAGGTAAGTTTCAAAATTATCTCATAAAAATGGTTTACCAAAATATAAATAGTAAATGTTCAAGTGTTTGCACTGTTTGCCAAGGTAGTTTCTGTTAAGGTGTTATCTTTATTCTCAATTCACTCTTGTGCGCTGCTGTTGAGATAAAACATCACTGATTCCATTGGCCCATGGAGTGATGTTTAGGTTTTCACCTCCTTTTAAAAGGAGGTGGCAGCAGTGGCATTCTGGGTCGAGTCTGACCTCAGGAAAATTTTCGTGGCAGCCTTGGGAACCTTTTCTTACCCTGTTCTATGTTGGCATTTCTATAGACTTGTAAATTATTTTTGGTGATACCATTTATATGGCTTCCCCTAACCACTAGAATAGTCTTCTTTGTTGTTTAGGGTAATTTAGGTTAATTAAAAAGAATAATAGGGATGCCTGGGTGGCTCAGCAGTTAAGCATCTGCCTCCGGCTCAGGCCGTGGTCCTGGAGACCTGGGATTGAGTCCCACATCAGGCTCCCAGCATGGAGCCTACTTCTCCCTCTGCCTGTGTCTCTGCCTTTCTCTCTCTGTGTCTTTCATGAATAAATAAATAAAATTTATTTTAAAAAAGGAATAATAAAAAATTATAAAAGTATTGTCAGTTTAATTTCTCTAATCTGAAAGAAAAGTCACTACTTTTCAATGTAATTCTGTATATTCTCAGGCTACCACAACAGAAATATAAACCCTAGAAAACAGCTCTTTACTTCTCTAGTGATGAAATGTAGTTAGAAACTAGTTCAGTGTACCTCAATAGCTGGCCTATATCAAATACTTAACTGATGTTACAAGGTTATGCTACCTCTATGGGTATTTTTCAACTTCATTATGTATTTAATTCATGCTTCCTTTTAATGAAAACGTGCTTCAGTAATTTACTAGGGAATTTGGTTGTAGGATACAGGGGAGGAACTTATGTTCTGTGTATACTCTTAATGGAAGTCTGGCCCTCCTTTATCTGGAAAGTCTGTTAGGAAAAAATACCTTTGGATAAATGTCCTACTGAAGCAATCTCACTACTTTAGAGCAATAGAAATTATTGTTGGTGACTTACTTCTAACTTCTTAGTAATCAACTTAAAAAATGGAAACAAATCATGGGGATGGGAATTGGGAGGACTTGAATGATCATTTCAGCTTCACCCATTGGAGTGTTCATGGGTTTTCTTTCTTATGATGTGTAAATAAGCCTCTCTAGATACTGAGAGACCCTCACTTACCCTTAAGAATAGTCTGTGAACCTGAAGTAACTCCTTTTCAAGGGCACATCTGGTAATGTAGAGTCGGTTATGGAGATGGCCCTGAAATTACATGAGGAGTTGAATTACCACTATGAGGATTTCTTGATAAGAACAGTTTTCCAACGTCAGTGTACACATGAATCACTTGTTAGAATGCAGCTTCTAGTAAGTTCTGAGGATCTAACATACAGCACGGTACCTATGGTCAATAACACAGTATTGTATGCTTGCAAGTTGCTAAAAGTAGACCTTCATCATTCTTACCACACATGCACAAGAAGAGTTAACTATGTGAGCTGATGGAGGTGTTGGTTGCCTTGATCTTGGCAATCAACAATGTATACGTATATCAACTCATTGCACTGTACACTTTAAATATACAGAATTATATTTGTCAATTATTCCACAATAAAGTTGAGGAGGAGGGGAACACAGCTTCTGATTTTTCCCTAGTGTGGGTCTTAGAGTACATTTTTTTCAGCTTTGAGGTATAATTGACAATATTGTAAGATATTTAAAATACACAAGATCATGATTTGTTATATGCATACATTATGAAAAAATTCCATCTAGCTAACATATTCATAGCCTCACATGTTTAACACCTCTCCACACACACTTTTTTGGTGAGAACATTTAAGTTCTATACTCCTAGAAAATTTCAGTTATACAATAGTGTTATGAACTATAGTCATCATGTTATATACTAGATCCTCAGACCTTATTTACCTTATGCCTGAAAGTTTTTACACTTTTACCAAATTCTCTCCATTTCCCCAACCCTCTAGCTCGTGGCAACTACTTTCTACTCATTCTTTTTAGGAGCTTGACTATTTTTTTTTTTAAGATTCCACAACATATAGGTGGTACTATTTGTCTGACTTACTTTACTTAGCATGATACTCTCCAGTTCATCCACATTGTTGCAAACAAAAGAATTTCCTTCTTATTTAAGGCTGAATAATAACCCTCTCTCTCTCTCTCTCTGTGTGTGTGTGTGTGTGTGTGTGTGTGTGTGTGTGTGTAAACATTCTTTTGACCCCTTCATCCCTAAGATGGACCCTTAGGCTATCTTCTCACAATGGCAACATTTCTAATAAATTTCCAGGGTATGCCCGTACTGCAGGTACACAGACTGCACTTTTGAATAGGAAAGCTATAGAGAAGATGGAAATTTCCTAGTAAACTTGTGGCTCAAGCTGTTATATCCAGCACTGACCTATCTTAACTTATTTTCATGGAAAATTCCAGAGAACACAAGCTGCTCCAGAATTTGAAGCTCCATGTCAATTAAGTTCAGAAATAATCTCTAAAAAAAAAAAAAAAAGAAAAGAAATAATCTCTAAAATGCAGTCTATAGGGCAGCCCAGGTGGCTCAGTGGTTTAGCGCCGCCTTCAGCCCCGGGCCTGATCCTGAAGACCCAGGATCGAGTCCCACATCGGGCTCCCTGCATGGAGCCTGCTTCTCCCTCTGCCTCTGTCTCTGCCTCTCTCTCTCTCTCTCTCTCTCTCTCTCTCTGTATGTGTGTGTGTGTCTCATGAATAAATGAATAAAATCTTTAAAAAAAAATAAATAAAATGCAGTCTATAGTCAATAGTAGTCACATAAATACCCTAAAAAATAACACACTGATCATGCTTTTGGAAAGCCTAGCATGTTCTGGGGAAGAATACATAAAAGACAAGTTGTAAAAGATAGAGAGATTCTTGGCAGCATCTCCCCAAGTAAATGAATCATGATCTTCCAGCACTTTAATGCCTTTTTCTCATTAGGATGTGGGGCCCGTCCAGACCTAATAACTTTGTCTGAGGAGAGGATCCTAGGAGGCAACAAGGCTGAAGAAGGAGATTGGCCATGGCAAGTCAGTCTACAGAAGAATAATGTTCACCACTGTGGAGGTGTCCTGATCAGTAGCATGTGGATCCTGTCAGCAGCTCACTGCTTCAGAAGGTGAGACCACAGCTTACCTACCCATCCAGTAATGACTAGGAGAGACATATATAGAAGAACTCTACCCATACCTCCCAGGACTGAGCATAATTGGATTATGCTAAAAGGAATTGAATGCAAAAAGAAAAAATTAATGAGTCTTTTCTTCCTATTCATAATAGCAAAAACAAACTTTTTTTCTCCCTTCAGCTTGCTAAATTTAATCCAATTTTTTTGTGTTTCAGGCAATAGCATGCCATCATGATAAAGAACAATGATTTATATGTCAGAATGTTTCATTTAAATCCTAGCTATGAAAGCTTGGGAAATTTATTGAACCTTTATAAGCCTCTTTTATTTTTCTTCCAAATTAGGGGCATAGTATTATCTATGTCTTAGTGTTTTTGATAGGATTAAATACACTAATGTTAGGGTAGCCCTGGTGGCACAGCGGTTTAGCGCCGCCTGCAGCCCGGGGTGTGATCCTGGAGACCCAGGATCGAGTCCCACATCAGGCTCCCTGCATGGAGCCTGCTTCTCCCTCTGCTTGTGTCTCTGCCTCTCTCTCTCTCTCTCTCTGTGTGACTATCATAAATAAATAAATATTTAAAAAAAAACAAAAAAAAACAAAAATGAATTGCTACAGGATGTTTGCACATTATATCATGAAAGCTGATCAGCGGGCTGATGGCTGATCTGAGACTGTTGTATGCCATTAACTAATTCTCTCAAAACAATTATTGAATATCTACTATGAGCATAGTCTTATCAGAGAAGCTAATTAAACACTGCTCATACTTTAAAGGAGCCTACATTCTAATGTTAGAGATAGATATGCACAAAAATAATGATCAATAATGATGAGTAGCGTAAATAACATGAATTTAAACTACTTAAAGTTCTTCATTGATGTGACTGAAGGTTATTGCTAACATGAAAGTAATAAACTGCCAGGGTAGAGTAGGATGAAAAACTTACTCAGAATAGAAGGACTTTAGACAGATGAGTAAATCTGTTAGGGAAAGACACAACCTTATTATTGGAGCATCCTAGATCCCTACAGTTGCTGGGAACTAAACTCAAAATGTTCACTCAAAAAAGTGAAGATCTAAATCAAATGTGCCTCTGACCATATCTATCCTCTTCTCAGACTCACTAAATAGCCACAGTCTAAAATCCAACTTACCACATACCCAGAGCCCTCCTATCCGATCAATCCAGACATTTCTCAAAGCATGAACCTTGAGTCCCAAGCCAACTGAATTGTTCTCTTCTACTGGACTCTACCTACTTTTTCAGATTTAAGAGTATCGTGCAGTAGTCTTGTTAAACTTAACTCCCTCATAATAGTTTTGTAACAGGCACCATGTTATGCAGCAGTACCCTCAAATCTGCAAAGGACTCCTTAGAAATAGTGAAGATTTTTCAGAATTCCAAAGGGAAGAAATGGGGAAAGGGATATTAACACCTTATGGAAAAGAAACAGATTGAGCAAATGCTCTTAAATGCAATACCTGGATTTAGCAGGCTCTTAGCATCATCAGGGATATAATACAAACTGTACTGTATTCTAAGCCCTACACAGATCCAACCACCAAATGCTAAGTAAAGGGTATCACTATAAAGAAAGCCACTGTTATAAATATCACCGATTACCAAAGGAATTCATGATTTTAAATGCTTGAAACATCTTCTTTCCTGCTTTGTCAAAGATTAATTGGCCATATAATTGTGGGTTCATTTCTAGGTTTTCTATTCATTTCTAGGTTTTCACTGTTCTATTGATCTATGTGTCTTTGTGCCGGCACTATACCGTTTTAATTACTAGAGCTTTCTAATATGACTTGAAGTCCAGAGTTGTGATACTTCCAGCTTTCCTTTTCTTTTTCAATATTGCTTTGCCTCTTGGGGGTCTTTTGTGGTTCCATACAAATTTTAGGGTTGTTTGCTGTAGTTCTGTGAAAAACGCCTTTGATATTTTGATAGACATTTCATTAAATGTGTAGATTGCTTTGGGTACATAGACATTTTAATAATATTTGCTCTTCCAATCCATGAACATGGAATGTATTTCCATTTCTTTGTGTCCTCTTCAATGTATTTCATTAGTGTTTTATAGTTTTTAAGAGTATAGGTCTTTCATCTCTTTGGTTAGGTTTATTGCTGGGTATCTTATTGGTTTTGGTGCAATTGTAAATGGGATTGATTCCCTAATTTCTCCCTCTGCTACTTCATCACTGGTGTATAGAAATGTAACAGATTTCTATATATTGAGTTTGTATCCTGCAACTTTACTAAATTCATTTATCAGTTCTAGCAGTTTTTTGGTGGAGTCTTTCAGGTTTTCTAGATTTAGTATGTATCATGTCATCTGCGAATAGTGAAAGTTGTACTTCTTCCTTGCTGATTCAGATGACTTCTATGTCTTTTTTTTGGGTCTGATTGCTGTAGCATACTTATTTATATTTTTGTTCCCAGACATTCACACTGTTTATTATACAAAGTAGACACTTAGTAATGCCTTGTCCAAATCTAACTGATGAAAATAATAGTTACCTTCACTGAATGCTTACTTGTGTGCCAAACACTGTGCTTGACACGCTCGTCTCAATACTTACAACTGTGTTAGAGGATATCATCAATCATATTTTATGCAAAAATAAACTAAGAATTAGAGATATGAAATGAGTTTCCCTAAATAACACTGTTAATGTATGGCATGGCCAAGATTTAAATCTAAATCTAACTGACTCCAAAATCATGCTCTTATTCACTTGCTGGATGAGAAAAAAAAGGAGGGAAGGAAGAGATGAAGAATATCTTTAGACTCTTCTCTGTAAAGATCCTGAGCAGAAGAAGTTCAATATAAAAAAAATCATGTAATTTGCTTGTTGTAAACTACTTTTTTAACTTTTTTACTACTTTTTTCTTTAGAATTTTTTACTTAGCATTCACTCTCACACAAGCTACTGTACCTTATAAAATTATTTCCTGGACATAAAATTTTTATTTCTGTATCATCTCTATTTAAATTCCACAAGACTCTTACATTATTATGTTGTTACACTTTATTGTTATTCAACATTAGGAGCAACATTGAGTTAATCAAGCCCAAATCACAGACCCTTTAGATAAATGATCATTCATTTACTAGCTGTGTAATCCAGAAATATATACCAAAGAGATATTGATCAAACAGTTGTTAGCTGGTGACAGGGATGACAGACACAAAATTCAAATGTTTGACATGCTCACAAATTCCGTATTCAAAGTATGTTTTCATATTTTTTAGCCAATCTAATCCTCGTCAGTGGACTGCCATCTTTGGTGCTTCAATAGCATTTCCTAAACAGAAAAGAAGAGTAAGGACTATTTTAATCCATAACAATTATAACCCTGCAACTCATGAAAATGATATTGCAGCTATACAACTTGAAGGAGGTATCAACTTTACCAAAAATATCCATAGGGTGTGTCTCCCAGAGGCTACCCAGAATATTCCACCTGGTTCTTCTGCTTATGTAACAGGATGGGGATCTCAAGAATACGGTGGTAAGTGTCTCAGGAAAAATGAAACAACAACAGCAACAAAACCTCCTGGTACTTGCTGCTATGCAATATTTTTTAATTAGGGAACACCTGAAGGACATGTTCTAGGGAAGAAACCATCCTATATTCTGATGAGCCCAAGCTCTGGTTATTCCTGAGTTTCCTCAGCAAAGCAAAGCAGTGTCCCTACAAATTGTAGGAAATTTTCAAACATATTAATAGGAACATGTAAAAGAAAGTGATGAAGAAATATGAGTTCTTCAATGATGCAGAAGCCCTAGGTCTCAAATGTCTACCCTATAAAGAAAATTAAAAATAATTGAATAGAATATTTGGATAGGTATTGTCTAAGGGTTTTAACATCCTTTAAAGTATTAACAACCATTAAGGTATTCTAAGATTAAATGAATCCTGCCTCTAAAGCAAGAAACTCTACATGTGCATTGCCCACCCTTGTTTATTGAAGGAATAAAATAGGAATAAAAACGAGGGCAACGTGAAAGAACAAATAGGGCCATGGTGAAAATAAGAATATCAGCCAGGGTGTGGAAGGATTGCATTAACAATTTCCATGCTTCAGCTCATGTTGTAGATTATGTCTCCAAGGAGTAATATGAAGGCTTAGTTGTCCTAGAAAATATTTCACTGTGTTTTCATGACCCAAAAAATTTAGTTTAATAGATAAAATTTGTGCCAATCACAAAAATGGCAGTGCCCCTTTGAAGGAACATCAATATAAAATAAATCAGTTCTCTAGCCTTCGAATCCAACTGGTTTCTCTTTCATTGTTAGATTAAAGGTTATTCTATGCGTTATTTTCCCAATTCAAAGTCAGTCAGTGAATAATCTAAATGCTACTAGTAGATCTTAAAACAGCAGTTTTATTTTGCTCTCAGGTTCTAAGGGGCACGGCATGGCAAAGCTAAAGGAAAAAAAATAAAATTGACCTGTGTAAAGGAGTTATTCTACTCTACTATAGGAATCTCTCCTGACAAGAAACTCCGACTTAGATCTTCCATAGCTTCCTTTGCTGAATAAGAAATAGTGTTTGGGATACATTTATTCTTTCGCATATTTACCAGACGGTTATTAATCTATCCATTTTATTTCTGCTTTTATACTTCACAGGTAACACAGTTTCAGATCTACAGCAAGCACGGGTCAGAATAATAAGTAATGATGTATGTAATGCACCAACTAGTTATAATGGAGCTGTCAGGCCTGGAATGCTCTGTGCTGGCCTACCTCAAGGTGGAGTGGATGCATGCCGGGTAAGTTCATGACAATATTATCACATCATTATCCAAGTTTGTAAGTACTTACTAGCATGTGATACTGTGATAGGCATAGAGGTAACATAATTATAATACACAGCCTTGATCCTCTAAAAACTTGTTAACTAAATTTTAGAGTTAAAATTCTCTTATGCAGTTGAACACCAATTTTTGTTACTGTGGTTATTGAACACCAATTTTGAGAAACCAAATTTCAGAGTGTTAACCACCCAAGTTCAAGAACAGGACAGAACTGCATTGAATTCCTTAACCTCTATGACAAATTTTTTTTATTTGTAAAATAGGGATAATAATAGTATTGAACTTTAGCCAGGCCTGTGCTAAAAAACAAAGAAATCTCAGTCATCTCAGCTATTTTTCCTGTTGTTAACCTAGACCACGACCACTGATCTAATTTCAATCTCTGGAAAAAAAAAATTCAATCTCAAACTTTCAAACACTATAAAGGTTTAAATAAATTAATCAGTCCCCTGAGAGTCATACACAATAATTGATTTTAAAATATAAATAAAACCTGAATATCAGCACCTTGAGGATAAAAAAATGTACACAAAAAGCTAGTTACTATAGTCACAACAGTTCCCATAACTGTAAAACAGCATAAATGGGGGGGGTGGGGGAACTATTTAGATCTAGCTTGTCATTTTCAACCAAACATAAAAATGCAAATAATTATGAAATCTTAAAGTAATTAGAATAGCATTTTTATTTTTTTAAGATTTTATTTATTTATTCATGAGAGACACAGAGAGAGAGAGAGAGAGAGAGAGGCAGAGACACAGGCAGAGGGAGAAGCAGGCTCCATGCAGGGAGCCTGATGTGGGTCTGGATCGCAGGTCTCCAAGATCACACCCTGGGCTGAGGGCGGCGCTAAACTGCTGAACCACCTGGGCTGCCCAGAATAGCATTTTAATACTAACATTTTAATTATATTATCTAAACAATTAACATGTCTATGTCTTTTAGTAGATTTTAATCCTAAATCTGAAACTCCATATTGTAACAGCAACAACTACTTACTATAAGAAATTACATTTCTAGAAATTTAGAAAAATTAATCTTTTCTTGAGGAATCTGCTGCTGTTTTGGGGGGGCAGATTGTATGCAGAAAAATCAGGTTTATTCTTTCCTCAAACATTACTGAGTTTTTTATTTAGTGCTCACATTCTTGAAAAAGTAGATAAGAAGTAGCTCTTCCACAGTTTTCTCAAAGATCCCAATCTATGGGCATTTTCCCAAAATTAAACATTTTTATTGACTGCAAGGTTGTGTAAATGGAGGGGAATTGTTTATCAATTTTGAAAATACCATTAATTACCCATTGGCCTTTTCCCTTTAAGTGGAGATGTCTTTGTGATAGAGAACACTTCTTGTTCCACTTCCTGTTTCTTTTTTATTGCTAGCTCTGTATCAACAAATTCTCAAATTTCATAGTGATTTTCAAAAAAACTCACCAATCAAATAAGCAACATACCTGTACGCTGACGATTCTGGTTCTACTAAGAGCATTAACTAGATTGACTTAAGGAAACACCTGAAAGATAAAAGGGTGTTACTCATGCTTCACTCAAGATGCCCCTTTCCACCTTCATACACAAATTCTGCTCTTCCCTTCAAGTCCAGATCAAGCCCTAATTTATCATGAAACTTCCCCTGTGTGTTCCACTCCAGACCTCAATAATTTTCACTGAAATACAACAATACATAGAGTTTGTGCCTCAAAAAGAAATCACAGTTTGCAAAAGGGCTTATGAGATCATACTTGTTTCAGTTCATCCACCCATTCATTCATTCATTCATTCAGAGAAAAATGTATGAATTACTTTCTGTACACCAGATACTGTGCCAGCATAGCAATGTAGTCCTTGCATTCGTGAAAGCTATATAGTCTAGAAGACAGAACACAAGCTCAAATGTCTGATCAGGCAGTGAAGCTGTCCAGAATCAGGAAAATTATGTGTCCCTCTTAGTTTAACATCTGCTTGCCACTCTTGGTAAGACATGCAGAGAAATTTCTTACTAGGAAGGAGAAGAAATCACAGCAAAAACACAGTGATGAGTAAGTGCTGAGAACTGGCTAACTGAGGTGCAAACACACAACCCAAAGGAGGCAGGTGCCAATTAGCTCTATGCAGTGCTTGCCATGGTGATTCACACACTGACCCTTCTCCCCATCTAGACCAGTAATTAAGTAGGTATGAAAAGCTAGCTACTAAGCATAGTCAAATGAACAGCAAACTATTCTAAACTCACACGTGGTAAAAGCTAACTTTTATTAGTACAGACCATATGCCAGGTTGCACTGAAAGTGTTGTGTGTGTAAAACTCATTTATAGAAGCATTATTTGCAGATGAGGAAACCAAGGCAGAGAGAGCTGAGCACTGGGTGTTATACTATACGTTGGCAAATTGAACTTCAATTTAAAAAAGAGAGAGAGAGAGAGAGCTAGCTTACTGAAGTTCATATGGCTGATAAGCGGAGGATTCCAACCCAGGCTCTCTAACTCCAGAACCCACAGACTTAACCTACCATGCAGTATGTCAAACAGACTAAATTTGTCTCCCCATCTAGAGTACTGCATTAAAATATTTGCTGGTTAGTTTATTATAATTGGTTAGTAGGTATTTCATAAGGAATGTTTTACTCATTGCCATATAAATGTCTTTTTAATTACTCACCAAAGAATATTTTTTGATAATATATTATGCCTCAGACACCATGCAGGACTATGAAAAGGAAGATAAGTGAGACTTCTGAAGACTCATTCATCCAATAAATATTTCCTTAGCATCACCAATGAGATAGAAGTTTAGGATACAGCAGTGTCCAGAATAGGTAGGCCTTCCCTGGCAGGCCTTATAGAGTAGCCAAAAAACCAGACAATTAGCAAGTATTCTACAAGCCGTGAGTTTTGCAGCAATGTGCAGATGCCACAAGGGGGACTGGTACAAGGGAGTAAGTTCAAACAGTCACATGGGGTGCTTGTAAAAAATAATACAGGAGGGAAAGAGATGTACACAAGATATGGCAGCACAGGCAATGAAAAACTAATCCAGCCCAAAGCTAGTAGGGGTGACAGTGGGGAGGAAGATACAGGCCAGGGAAGCCTTCACAAAAGAGGTAACGTCTGGGATGGGAAGCACTCAGCCAGGCAACTGAGGACAGTGGGAAACGTGCTTCTCATCTTCTCACATTTGCTTAAGGAACAACATGTGGTCTTGAAGGATTTTGGTAATTTTCACTTGAAAATTGGTATAGTATTTCAACTTTGTATAATGTCTCAATAGGAAATGTTAGACTAAATTTATTTACTGTCATAATGGATGTGACTTCTGCTGACATAGAAATAAGCTCCTTAATGCTTTCGGTTGTCTCACACTTAAGCAATTAATCATTGTGTTTCCCTCAGGGTGACTCGGGTGGCCCACTGGTTCAAGAGGACTCACGGCGGCTTTGGTTCCTCGTGGGGATAGTAAGCTGGGGGGACCGATGCGGTCTGCCAGATAAGCCAGGAGTGTACACTCGAGTGACAGCCTACCGTGACTGGATAACTGAAAAAACTGGGGTCTAGCACAATAAATGCATCTTTGTGGCAAAGTCTGTATGCAGGTGTACATCTAAAATTCCAAGACTTTCCTTTTCAGCTGCTAAAGAAACCGAAAGTTCCCTATTTTAACATCCTGTTACTACATAGGTATGGTTTCATCAACACTATCTGTTCTTTATTACTCTATTTTATGTTTTGTCAAGAAAGGTATATGAATGCTGCCTAGTATCATGGCTTGTGCCAGGGGTAACATGTAAACTAGCTATAGAGGTAACAATTTTATAGCAGTTGTGATAAGAGCAAGTAGTGAGAAAAACCGGTACCCTGCGAGTTAAACATTAGAGGACTCTGGATGAGTCTGCAGGGTTAGAGGAGTATTCCCCAAAAAGTCTCACTGAAACTGATAAGTGGGCAAAATAGAGAAACTCACAAGGGAAAAAGTGGCAGGATAACTTGCAAGACAGAAAGAACAGCAAGAGGCAAGAAAAATACTATTTACTTGAAATTTCTGTTTACTCAATATTCTACAAGTGGTATAAGTCCTAGAATCCCTACAGCAATCTTAATTATCCTATAAAAACACACTCCCATAGGAACTGATAAATTTCAGGCATTTAAGAGCAAAGCTAAAATAGTCATTCCTCAACTAAGACTCCATGAATTATGATTTTATGATGACTTTTATTAAAAATATCCCTCATCTCTATGAAAAAAGAGAATTTATTTCTTCCATAAACTGATGAAATACAACAACACAACCTTCTCAACTGACTTATAACTATGCAGTGCTTTTGAACAACTAAATAGGAGTAATCTTAAGAACTAAAGTTCACCCAGTGCAAGTTATTTTTGAGAATTTAAGGATCCTCAATAGCTAAATCCAAGTAATGAATTTTCAGTCATATATGAAGAATTGTTTTGCAAAGAGAAAGATTAGTGTAATTTCAATAAAATTATTGTAGAAAAGGAACATTTCTCTCTCTTCCTCTTTCTTTCTCCCTTTGTCTCCCTTACACACACTTTACAAAAGAACATAAATCCATTAAAATTTAATGGCACAGCAATTTATGTAGTCTGAATTGTGAATGTAACTGAATTTTTATGGGATTTTAGCATTAACTGAAGCTTGGTTACGCATGACCATCTATGTGTCAGGGCTTCCTCCTTCTAGAAGCTACCATAACATTTGGGTATCAGAACTACAACATGTGTTATGATGCAAACTTCTTGTATTTCCTCATGTAAATTGCTAAACAGATCTACAGAGAAATCATTTACTTTTAAGGAAAAGAAGTTGAAAATTTAACCAGTTTGATGAAATGTACAAATTATCGATACACCTTATTCCAAATAAACTCTTTTAAAACTATTTCCCCACCTAAGTATTCATGGAAGTTATAATTTATGAAGGACAATTCAAAACAATTTATTTAATTGGTTCTCCTACAAGAGAACTAACTGCTAAGTAGAATTTAAAGGCTTGGCACTTTCTGCTGCCTTATAATCAAGTCCTATAACTGAGACAAGCGTCCAGCTTGACACTCCCTGGCTTTATCCTGTGAGGACAACATTAAATTGGTAATTTTGAGTAAGCCTCAAAGAAAGTGTGTTTTGTGTATGGGTGTGTTGGGGTGTGTGTGTGTGTACATGCCCTCACATAATCATAAACATATTTTTATTTGTTCCTATATTTTGAAAGCTATATAAAGTACTTATTTAGCAAAATAAAACAAACTCGGTTTATTGAAAATAAAATATTATTTAAAAATATGTTTATTTTTATGAAGAGATATCTGAATACCAGAATACCCATTTAAGAGCTTCTTTCTTATTTATTTATTTATTTTTAAAGTACTGATGGGTTCAACTTCTCTGAGACCTAAGTAACTCCATGAGAACAATTTTGGATATTTGTGGGAAGACTGGTAATTCATAAATTCTTTCAGTTCTTAAAAAAATCATTCTGGAAACTCTGGCAAAAACTTTCTAGTAACCTAATTCACTGCCAGAAAAAGTTATTACTATCAGGGAAAACTCTGTTCAGCATATAGAAAACACAGACTAACCAGTAAAAAAAAAAAAAATAGGCAAACAATGTGAATATTTGATGTTCAAACTGAATCTTATTTGGTTTAAAACAGTGAGCAGAACTAATGAAAAGAGACTTATCCAAGAAAGTTTAGAGCAAACAATTGGCTGTTTTTTGCACTACTTGGAGGGCTTAATTGCAGAGTGTAGATCATTCATTTAACAAATTTATTGAGCCCTAATATGTTATAGGCTGTTTACCAGACACTAATAAAATTAAAATAAATAAGACATAGTACCTACACTTAAGACATCCAGAGAATGGTGGTTTTGATAAACATACAATAAAACTTGATGGATGCAATAATAAAGAGTAGGATATTCATTACAGAATAACAAAAAAAGGGTTGTGGTCCTAGAAGATTCAGGGGAAATATCTTAAATATCAAAAGTGAGGAGATGCCTGGGTGGCTCCAGCAATTGAGCATCTGCCTTTGGCTCAGGGCATGATCCCGGGGCCTGGGATCAAGTCTCACATCGGGCTTCCTGAGAAGAGTCTACTTCTCCCTCTGCCTATGTCTCTGCCTCTCTCTGTTTGTCTCTCATGAATAAATAAATAAAATCTTTAAAAAACAAACGAGTCTCCCAGAACATTGATTTGCCAAAATTAATAATTACTCTGTAGTTTATATGAGAATGGAGCAAAGAACTTCTTAGATTATCTATCTAAATCTGTTGCAGACTCTCATTTACACAATTTAATTCCTATTTTCCAGTTTGCTAAACATTAAACACTTCCAACAGATCCAAAATAGGTGGGGTATTTTTATACTTTTCATATGTCCACATAATCCAAATCCCAAAACACAGTCTTTCTCATTTCTAGTCAATCAGTTTGATTAATATCCTATGGGGAAAACAGGCTATTTCCCTGCATACTTCTAGTGATTCATTTCTATAAGAATCAGTTGTCCTGGAATGCCTGGGTGGCTCAGTGGTTAAGCATCTGCCTTCGGCTCAGGCTGTGACCCTGAAGTCCCAGGATCAAGCCCTCTATTGGGCTTCCTGCATGGAGCCTGCCTTTCCCTCTGCCTCTCACTATGTCTTTCATGAATAAATAAATAAAATCGTTTTTTTTTTAAAGAATCCATTGTCTTTTGAAGGAACAGTTCCCATGTCAAGAGAAATACTTAGGCAGAAGCTGGATGATCACTTACAGAAATGTTTTGGAGGATTTCTACAATGGGTCAGGCTTAAAAAAGGATGATTTCCATGGTCCCTTCCAGGCTAATATTCTACCTTCAATAAGGAAATAGTTTTGAGGGAGCATAAGATCTCTGAGAGAATAAGGAGTTGCAAAGCTTTGGGACATTGTTTCTTTAATCTGGTGCACAACCATGATACAAATCATCTACAGTAAAGAAATCAAACTGATCAAAAATCAAGTGAAGTAGAAATCCATTTTGGAGGAAAAAAAGCAACTGAATGAAACAGGAATTCAAAATGCAAACAGGAATCTCAGGGCATTTTCCAGAGCAACGCCAACCTTTAACCTCCAATAATACAAATTAGACTGAAATTACTAATGCAATAAAAATCAGATGATACATTAATAAAACGGGTTTCCCTACAAAATTCATCCATCTAACCAGTCATTCATTTTTTCACTCATCCATTTACCAATAATTGGTTTTTGTTTTGTTTTGTTTTATTTTGTTTTGTTTTGTTTTAGATTTTATTTACTTATTTGAGAGAGAGAGCAAGCATGAGTGGGGTAGAAAGGAGACCAGAAGCAGACTCTCCACTGAGCAGGGAACCGATATGTGGCTTGATCCTAGGACTGTGAGATTATTACCTGAACCAAAGGCAGACACTTAACCAACTCAGCCATCCAGGTGCCTCTAAAAATATTTTGAGTGATTATAATGTGCCAGGCATTATTCTGAGCTAGTTACGGCAACTTCTAAGAAAGACCAAGCCAGGCAGATAAACAAGCAAGTATGTAAATCCTAAGGTAACAATTTTGTGAGTTTGAGGAACAGTAAGAAGTCAATGTGGTTGGACCAAAGCTATTGAAAGAGAAACTGGTGTTAAAGAAGTTGAAGAAATAGGCACACAGGCCGTACAAAGAAGTTCTTATTTTATTCTAATTTGAGGATAAGATTTTGGGGAGAATCACAACACCCGGGTATCAGAATAACTACATGCATTGTAGTGCAAACTTCTTGTTTTTCCTCATGTAAATTCTGAAGAGGCATACTTTATTTCATTGGTTCTACAAAAAGAGCACTGCCAAGTTAACTCTGAAGGATAGATAGTCTCTGCCACTCCCACTCTGTCCCTCCTCCTTTCGCTTGCACAAACACACACACACACACTCTCTCTCTCTCTCAAATAAATAAATAAAACCGTTTTTTAAAAAAAGTTTCATTCTGAAAATGTTACATTTGAAATGTACAAGCAATCAGATTAGGCAAAAAACTATAAATATATATCTGTAGCTCAGAGAAGAGTCTGAAATTGGAAATATCAATTACACTTTCAGGGAAGTAGGGGACAAAATCATTTCGGATGACTGGAAGAAAAAATAGGAAATGTAGCTTCTGGAACATAAGGAAATACTTTGATAACCTCAAGAAATATCCTGATGTCTTAAGATGAAAAATTATATTTAGTATCATAACAAAGACTTATGTTAAATCTGATTTTATTAAATTAAGAACATTTTGTTATTCAAAAGACTGTTAAAGAATAAAAGGAAAATGACTGAGGGAAGATATTTGTAGTACATATAACTAAAATATAGCTCATATCTAAAATGTATAAGGGTCACTACCAATCAATAAGTAAAAACAAATAATAAAAAAATGGACAGAAGATTAGGTACATCAGAAAAAAAAATCTGAATGGCCAATAAATGCAATAAAAAGGGTTCCATCTTATTAGAAATAAGGAAAATAAAAAAATAAAGCCGTTATAATATAGCACAACACACCAATGGATAAAAATTGAAAGTCTAGCAAATTCAAAAACTGGCAAGGATGGCATAGTGTAAACTGTCTTAATATCAGCAGTTTAACAAGGGGAAATTGGCATTATCCAATAAAGTATATCATATGTATATCTTATGATTTAGCAATTCTACTCCAAAGTGAGTATGTTAGAAATGGGTGCACATAAGGAGGAATATTCAAAGTGATATGGGAGAGCTTGGTTCTTGTCTCACGGAGTTGCAGAATGAATCTCATGGACAACAGACAATGAGCAAAGGTACAGAGAAATCTCTCAAAAGTGAGAGCGGTCCCTACAGGGTTGCCACTGAGGGCTTTTATTGTCTGTTTTTTATAGGAAACTGACCAGGGAACTTGGTAAATTTCTTGTCAATATCCGGGTGGATATTTAGAACAAACAAACAGGGTAGACTTGTAACAAACAAGGTTTTTTGTTTTGTTTTGTTTTGTTTTTTTGTAAATATCATGAGCACAAAATGTTCCCTTCTCTCTGGTTATTATCTGCTCCATAACATTTCTCTACATCTGGGATTTCTGTGATTAGTTAGTTGCCATTAAAGGTGGATACCATCTAACATTTTGGAGCTAGGGAGCCAGGTTTATTTTTTGTTTTTACTGTCTTATCTCAGTTTTCTTTGGATGGGTAGGATCCTGACTCTGGGCATTTCCCTTATCTTTCCCTGCCTGGCCCCTAATTCATTCCTACATCAAAAGCAGCATTACTCATACTAGCCCAAATAGTGGCAACAACCAAATGGCCATCAGCAGGGAAATGAATAAGTAAATTCTGTTATATTCATACAATGGACTATCCTACAGCCATAAAAATGAATAAACTAGAGCCACACTTAACAAAGATGAACCTTAAAACCACAAAGTTAAAAGAAGCTAGTCATTAAAAACAAAATGCATACTATTCCATTTATATGTTTTTCAACTGTATTGTTTAAAAATTCATTTTTACTCATGAAAAACTGTTTTCAAAAAAAATCAAGGAATCTATTACCAAAAACTATAAACAATGTTCACCTTTGGGGGAGCAGGGTAGAACTGAACCCAAGAAGGGAAAGACAGAGCGCTGCTGGCTTGTTAGCAAACTTCTATGGATATTTGCTTTGTAGTAAGTCATTAAGTTGTACACGTGTGTTTTATGTACTTTCCTGTATGTGTATTATTTTTCACATCTCTGATACAAAACAATTCCCTTACGATCCTCAGGCATTGTAAGGGAGAACAATGAATAATTCTTGGATCATTCAGAAAAGAGCCCTTGAAGGAAATATATAAAACTTTTTTAAAAAGTATATATCATTGTAGATAGCAGAAAAAGCAAATTTTTCCCTGTTCATAATCCATATTAATATTTTAACAATTGTTTTCATTTGAATTTTTATAGATCTAGCACAATTGCCTAGCAATGTTAATACTGTTAAGAAACATTTCTAGTGTGCATGGTACTATTAGAATATCTGGTACTATTTCTTTTGCAATTAGTAATTTTCATAAACTATAAGTTTGAGGATAATATACATATACACATATATTTTTTTGAAGTGCTTTCATAGAAAAAGTCTTGAAGTAAGCATCTTTTAATATTCTAAACATTTCCATTTTTATGACTACCACAACTCATTTTCCTGTGTTGGTTCTACTGGTCAAGGAAAATGGTCAAGGTTTCCTGTCAGCTGTTTCTTTACTTGATTGGCAAAAGGGAAAGAAAACTATCAAATATATTAGCCAATACTAAGACTTACGACATTAATATATGCTAAGAAGAGATAAATTCAGTAAATCCCTTCGATATCAGTAGATATTTAAATGTTTGGACTCATGGCAGGGAAAATGTCAGAATTTTCCCTAAACCTATTTCACATAGCTTTCTAAACTATCATAGACTTATACTTTTTAAAAGTAGGTTTTACTGCAGGCATCCACACTGAAAAGAAACTTTAACATGATGTCAGAGCCTTATGGATACATTTTTGGATGGCAACCGTATAAAGAAAAATTTGATGAACAGCAATGATACTATTAGCCTAATTGCTAAGGCCTTGCATTGGATAGTATTTTCAAATTATCAGACATTTTTGTAAAGGATTTTAGGAAAGAAAAGGATAGGGAAGCAAATTTGACTCATGGTATGATCTAATGGTCATATTTAGTTAAAGAAGCAAGCATGTTCCTTTAAAAAGTTGTTTGAACTCTAAGTAAAATGTCAGACATGAACTGAAGTGACCATGCCCACACAGTAGGAAATGGCAGTAGATAGCTCAATTGCTGGTTCTCTGACTCAGACCAAAGCTCTCTATCCCTGTACACCACCTCTCAGCAGCCACTTTTACTATTCCTTCAGTCATACTGGTCTATTGAAGAACATGGTAGGCCATGGGCAGTGTTCCCATTTCCTTAGCTGTAAGGCTTCAACAATAATTTTCCCTTTTCACAGGGGTTTACTTCAAGTAAACTGGACATTATAATAAATTATGTGAAATGGACCATATAAAACTAAGAACAAAGATTTTAAAATAGAGTAACTCTGAGTAATTTATTTTGCAACGGCTATACATTTTAAAGTCCTATTTTTATATTAATCTTGGATTTTAATTTTAAGCAAGAGGTCTTTTTCTAAAAATCTAATCAGAGTCAAAAAAAAAAAAGATGTGCCCCTCCTTAGCGGAAAGTGCAAAATCCTCTTCCAGATGAAATTTCCAATCCTAGTAAACAAAAGATTTCAGTTCCCTCCAGTCAGGTTGGGTAATTAAATAAAGGCCATCTATTTTTAAAAGAGACTGCACTGAGCTCCTTTTCAGAATTCATGCCAGACAAAACCTGATCAGGAAAAATTAAAGTGTGAAAGCTTCAAAGTTCACATGCTCTTGTTACCAATCATCTACATTTTCTCTTTAAATGAAACTAACATTAAACCTCTCTTTTTACACACAGAGATCAGGGAAAGTGCTTTTCTTAAAGGAGTAGGGGAAAGAATTAGTTCATATAGAAATACCTCTGGATCATTTTCTTTTACAAAAATAAAGCATTCCTAAAATACTGTGAAGTGGGCTTTTCTTACATGATCATAAGACTCATTTGGGTAGAACCCAGGAAGTCGAGACAATTTCTCTGAATTCTAACATAAATGTATTGAAACTGTGGTTGTTAACATTTTAGGCCTACCCTACTATTAAAGTCTATATATTATCCAAAACATACTCTCTTCTGTTAAAACTTGCTTCAGGTAACAGTTTTATAAGAATATCTGTTTTTACTGATAGTTTTGTTAGGATACTCTCACATGAGCAGATTTGCTGGGTTACCCCAGTTAAACACATGTATTCACAGTTTCTTCACTTGACCAATTTTGAAGTTATCAGCTAAGAAAATTCATTGTAATCTAGAATTTACAAATATTTCCTCATGAACTTTACTACTTCATTGAGGGTATTTTTAAGTAATAAGTGGAAACCATAGAAGCAAAAACTTATTTTATCACAGGAATTTTTTGGAAAATAATGTATGACAGGGGACCAAGCAAACGTGACTGATACTCCACTGACTGAAAGTATGAGCTGACAATAACAATAGTTATAAGTTATAGTTATAAGTTATATATATTATGAAGCATTTGCTTACCACTAGGCCTTTCACTTAATATTATTATTTCCGCTATGTTTAAGAGGAAGAACATGAGGTTCAGAGAAGTTCAGCAAAATGTCTGATATCACAGAGCTGGTAAATTGCAGTTAAGATCTCAAGGCAGTTTTTTGGACTCTAATGCCTTTGTATTTATCCTTTAGAAACTAATCTTCAGTATGATTTGAATTTGCCATATTATTTTTATTTTCCAAACTGAGTTTTCAAACTAAGAAGGAGGCTATCTAAATACAATTCCCTCTACATTATAATGATAGTCATGTTCTCACTAATGCCTTCTACATTATGAGAGTCACCATGTTTTGATAATCTAGATTTTCAAATGTTATTATGTATTCACAGCTCTTATTATCAACAAATACACACTGACTCTAACTCCAATTGATACCTTCAAAATTATGACACTCGGTTTAGCAAATTTCTTTATGGTCTTCCTCATGTCTCTCTAGATGTATTTACACTCTTGGTGTGACAGTATAGCACGTATGTCTCCTTTTTGAACAATGCTGCTTCCATCTGTAAGCACCACATAGAAGCTGCCCTGTTTTCCTTTCTTTCCCAGGCTTGAATATGCCTACATTGCCTACAAAGCCACTCATAGTCTCACCACTATGACACCTATCTCCACATCCAGGCCACAAATGCTACCATCTCTGGAGATTTCCTAAACTTCTAACCTTCAGGAATGATAGAAATGTCTGTATAGGGGCAGAAAGAGTGGCTTCACAGTCTTCCCCCAAACCTGTGCCACACTTTTTCATAATAGACGATTCTGATGGGGTCCAGAGTCTCAAGATAGTTCTTGAATATTTGGCTTTTATTAATCGTCCTTTCCTTAAAATTTCACCAAACCCCTCATTATAATAAAACGTTCTGTTTTGGTTCTTGACTCCTCTAACCCTGAGAGATGACAGTCTAAAGGACCTGATGCTTCCTCTGAACTCCCTCTGGACACTGCCTCCAACAAAGTCCCGCCTCTAAAAGAAAGAAAACTAAAACTTCCATATATATGTCACTGCGATGAAAACAGATGCTGAGAAGGAATTTAGGATAAAGGTATGAGTGGTGCTGGTAAAAACTTCTGGGCTTCCCGTAAGTCAGCTGGAGACAGTGTTCTACTATAGTTTCAACTTACTGTATCTTTCTCTGTACATGGGGTTGACTAAATCACACACTATCTGTAATTCCTAAACTTTTCTAGTTTTAATATTGTCCTAACTCAATACCACTCACTCGTATTTATCACAGGTCACCTGAAAAATCCTGCTTTTGCTCCTCTCATTGTGATTTATGCCTTCATGGGGTGATTTCACTGACATTTTCTAGGTACCTAAATGGACTGGAATGCAATCCTTTATCTTTTCAACCTTAAATATATCACTTTCTACTCTTGAGAGTAAGAGCAATCTAATAAAATATAAATTTTAGTGAACTGTTAAAGTCATAAGCAATAAATATTTTTTTAAAAAATCAACACTAGCTCCAAAAATATGTTTATACCACCTACCTGAACCTACTAAAAAAAAAGAGCTTTAAAATTATTCTCCAGATGTTAAAGTCTATCTAATTATATTATTCTGGTAAAAAGAAAAGAGAAAAAGAAAGAAAGAAAAAGAAAGAAAGAAAAGAAAAGAAAGAAAGAAAGAAAGAAAGAAAAAGAAAGAAAGAAAGAAAGAAAGAAAGAAAGAAAAAGAAAGAAAGAAAGAAAGAAAGAAAAAGAAAGAAAGAAAGAAGAAAGAAAGAAAGAAAGAAAGAAAGAAAGAAAGAAAGAAAGAAAGAAAGAAAAGAAGAAAAGAAAAGAAAAAAGAAAAGAAAAAAAGAAAAGAAATCTTACTATTTGGTTTGTAGCACTTCAGCACAAGGAAACTTTTATTTTCTAAAACCCTGAAGATGTTACAATCCCTTCTCTAAACATTTTTATATTGGACTTGTCACACTTGGTTTACATAAATTGAATGTAACTTCATTTTTTTTTTTGCCCAAACTTGGCTCAGGAAACATCAGTCACAGCATAAAATGCCCTTAATTTTATGGTAACATTTATCCTAAATGGCAGAGATTGAAATGAAGACTTCCTTTCTTCTCCACCAATTCTAGAGAACCAGAAGCGTGGCTTTCATTTCTTCATAGTTTCATATTATCTGGGGGATAAATGCCAGCATAGAGACATATAGTTGTAGGGCCTTGCCCAGTGGCAACATTAAGAAAGTTAGAAAATAAGAATAGCTCTCTCATGAAAAAGAGCTCTCTAATTAAAGGATTCCTTTACCCTGCCTCCAAAAAAAGATTTTTATTATGCTCCTCTAAAATATGTCCTTAAATTTCAAAAGTAAAATTGAAAATTCCTAAATGAGTTAAAAGTGAACCAAATAAAATTAGGCAAAGTAATGGAATCTACGAGAATATGCTACGAGGATAATGTTTGTGTTAAGCAAACGTGAAATTATCCATCAACTAAATGAAAATATTTACCAATATATGAGTATATATTTTCAATACTTATGTATATATGGAAAAGTTCAATAGGATCCTACTTTTTGACATACTGGATTTTAATTACTCAGGTAAGTTTTAAACATCTAAAAAAGCAAAATTTGTGTATGTGTATTTGCACATTAGGTTTCTTATGGAATTCAGTAATAATGAATGATATAATCATTGGGACTGAGAAGACAAAAATATATAGCAATTGACCTCATGACCAGTTAGGTAATAGCTTTCTCATGAAATTTACACCTTCAACACACATACAGAAACTTTCCACAAAATCCTTGTGGGATTTAAATTTTCAATATTGACTTTTATCTTAGAATTCCTATCATGATGCATAATAAGTAACAGACATTCAATGAAAGCTTGCCAAAGGATTGAATGAATGAAAATTAAAATTCAATGTCACTAAAATAAAATTACATTTCTTCTCATAGTAGATGGATATTGCAGTGATAGGAAATTTTATTGTATATGCTCCTATTTTTTATTATGGCTTCTAAAATCAAAATAAGTTTGGGAGAAAAACCTAGAGTGCATTTGATCTAAACTTTGGTAAAATTCTTTCAAAAAGTTTTCCTAGTGTACAGGCTGAGTTAGAAAATGTTATAGTGCTAACACATCAGCTGGGTACATACAGAGACATAGACATAGATATAAACATTTTCAAATATATACAATTATGGAACTTAAAGGAAATATATGTATCCATAGAACCATAATCAGGTACATTAACAAAAAAATCAAAGAAAGTATTCTCAGGCAAAAATAGAGAATTTGACTAATATTTGTTTTTATTAGATAATTTTTACAAAAATAGATTAAAATATGAATTATTAATGAGTATACACATATATTAATAAACTCCATAAATACTATTTCTCAAACTACGAATTGCCTATATTACAGGATTACCTGTTAAACTATCTTTCTTGGGATTGCAAATAAAAATTTTTACACAGAACACTGTCTTCTAAAATGGGTAATTATGTTTAAAAACCAATAATCTTTCCTCTTTCATAAGTGCCTTTTTAAAAAAAGATTTTATTTATTTACTCATGAGAGACGCAAAGAGAGAGGCAGAGGGAGAAGCAGGCTCGGGGTGGGCGGGGGGGGTGGTGAGGAGCCCAATGTGGGACTCAATCCCAGGATCACACCCTGAGCTGAAGGCAAATGCTCAACAGCTGAGCCACCCCATACTTAGTCACCTAAGTATCTTTTAAACATTGAGATATTTTTATGTTTTGTCTTTTGTGCCTTTCCTTTTTTTTTTTTTTTTTTTAAATTTTAGTCTTTTAATTTTTTTTTTTTTAATTTATTTATGATAGTCACAGAGAGAGAGAGAGAGAGAGAGGCAGAGACACAGGCAGAGGGAGAAGCAGGCTCCATGCACCGGGAGCCCGACGTGGGATTCGATCCCGGGTCTCCAGGATCGCGCCCTGGGCCAAAGGCAGGCGCCAAACCGCTGCGCCACCCAGGGATCCCTTTTGTGCCTTTCCTAACCTTCCCTTCATTAAATGTTTTCTATATGACAACTGGGTAGGAAAGTGCGTAATATGTATTTTATGCTTACTTTTAAAGGATATTCATTTTTAAATTTTCACATGAAGTGTTAATAGTGGCTATAAATGAATAGGCCAAAAAAAGTTAAGCAATCCTTCCTTTTCCTTTAAGATTTTATTTATTTATTCATGAGAGACACAGAGAGAGAGAGAGGCAGAGACATAGGCAGAGAGAGAAACAGGCTCCATGCAGGGAGCCGGATGCGGGACTGATCCTCGGGACTCCAGGATCACGCCCTGAGCCAAAGACAGATGCTCAAACCCCTGAGCCACCCAGGAGTCCTTCAAAATTACTTTCTAAACCTTTCTCATTTCAATCCTATAGTTGGTTATTTTTAACGATGGCTTTTAAAGTGATCACATAAGAGTTGTAACAAGAAAAAAATACTTTATTTTTTAAAGTGTTCTAGTATACATTGTCACAGATGTTAGGTGTATAGATAAGGAAGACACTTTCAGACTATAAAATTATGGAATTTAAAAGGAAACTTAGAGCTGTAACTTCCTTATAACCTTTCTATGGCATCTTTGTTCCATATAATTTCATAAAGCTACTATCCTATGTCTTTCCTTAATACTTCTAAACATCTCGTTGCTTAAAAACTAAAATTTCCTAGAAACTTTTCTTTATAATTTAAAAGATGCCTCAATTTTTAAGCTCATACTCAAACTTGCTACTCTAGCTGATATGTTTTCTTGTGATAAACTGAAGTATGCCCCCCACCAAAAGTAATTTTCTTAATTATGTCTCTTTCGAGCCCCCATTCTGCCTAGTGGTGGTAACTATACATTCTCTTCTTGGTAGATTTAATCAATCCAGGGTTTTCCTAGATAGCTTAGGGTTTTATCAGGCAAGCTACTATAGTCTTCCCATCATCTTAGTTCCAGGTATTCTAGCTTTTACCTAGTGTCAAAGGATTGGGGCTAAGGGACTGACCCTACAGTCATCATTGTCCAGTCTGTCCTCTCCAAAGATGCACATTGCCCCATCTGGTCTGCAGGCATTATCAGCCCTCCACACCTGTCCTCTCAGAGGTCTGGGTTCCTATTTTATCTCTGATTCAGACTCAACTCATGCTACTAATGGCCGGCACAGTTTCCAACAGGTCAACCAGCTCTCTCGCACATTTTCTGCACATGGGTGACTTAATTGGTTCAGCATCTGACTCTTGGTTTTGGCTCAGGTCATGATCTCAGAGTCATGAGATTGAGCCCCACATCATTGGGCTCTGCACACAGCGGTGAGTCTGCTGGAGATTCTCTCCCTCTTCCACTCCCCTCATTCTGTCTCTTTCTCTCTCTCAAATAAATAAGTCTTTTTAAAAAATGAGTAGGATTTACAAAGATAAATGAGAGTGAGAACATACTGGATATTTTGAGAACATATGCAGAAGCATAGAGTCTGGAATGCTTAAATACAATTAAAATGGAAATTTTTAAAGAATTCAAATATATTTGTCTGATCAAGGTCCTATCAATAACTGATACAAGAACTACCATTATGGTTCTTTTTCATTCTGAGGCAAATATGATTTCTCTGATTATCTTTCCCTTTACATGTTTGGGAGAGAAGGAGGAGGTCGCATAGGTAGAACAATGATTTTACTTGATCATATGATAAGGTTACCCAAGGAAGCCTTCTGTCCTAGATTCCAGATAACTAGATTCTCCCTTGCTGCTGGTCCCTGGCCTCTGGTAAGTTCTTTCTCTTCCAGTTAGCTAAACATTAGGATGTGTCCTACGTAGTCTCCACACCAACATCTAAATTGGCTGCTGAGAATGAGAATTCTATCCAAAACTTGAAAGATTACTTGTTAAACCCATATATATTTTTAATAAAAAAGCAACACCCTTTGGATTTTAGGGCACAAAAAATTTTTAATGGATGCTAGTATTAGGACAGCAGTCAAAATTTCATGGAGGAATTCATGAAAGGATAATATATGAGTAGAAGGAAGTTGAAGACAATTATAAATTGGAGAAAATTCAGGTCCTAATGGAGGGTTAGAACTTGGAGAGCCACTGGCCCTCCACCAAAAAGCAATAAATTGCGACAGTCTTTGGAAGTGGATTCTAGAGCCTGAGAAGAGCAGAGACTTATCTCCATATTCACAAAATGCAAAGCTGAGAAAAGGTTCACTATCCTTCTCAATCCAGGTGACCCAACTGGTTCCTCAGTCACAACAAATGAGAGTTTTAAATTTGCCTCCACTTGGGTCATAGGATTATTTATTACTTAAGGAGCAGCATATACATAGCACATGTTTTACTAATATAAAATTAATTAGTAAATGTTCAGAAAGCACTTTGAAGAGGAGTTATATGAGTGCTAAGTATTATCATTATCATAAAACACATAAAAGTCAGAATTTCATAAGCTAAATAGGTGGAGAATGACTGTGCCACACGGCACTCAAGGAGAAGATGGCAAAGGGACAGGTTCCTCAGAGACAGCATGCATGGACACCACTGCAGGACAGGTAAGCTGATGGCAGTGGGTGGCAGGAGGGCTCGCCATTTCTCCTCGGAGAAATTCTCTGAATGGATCAAATTAGTTAAAGTAGTTTCATCTCTATTTTAAAATTCTTAAAAGTGACATTTTATAAAAGTAGGAACAATACATCTCCCAAATAAAAGAAAAACTAGAATGATTAAGATTCATAAATTTTAATCATTAGAATCTATTTGGGATGTTAATTTTTGTGAGAAATATATCCAGCATAATTAAAGCATTCATGAAAACTATGCTGAAACTGCTGAAGTAAAATTGGGGCATTTTACTTTTAAAAAGAATTTCACTTTGAAAATTAAAAGAATACAAAATAGTTATATGTCTCTATTTCTAATGATGTATGCTGATAATAGAGACATTAATATGTTCACAATATACATTTTAGCTGTAGGATGTGGCAGAGAAAAGTTTAAGTCTTAATTTTTAATTATTGAAACATCACAGCACTTCACTGTTGGACATTTTTAGTGGTATGATTTAAAATTTTAATTGGAAAAAAGAATAGGGGATTTCATCTCTTCCCATTAGCTATGCCTTATGCTCAGATAGCAGTTGGCCTGAAAGTCAAACAAATGTGCTGACTTGTTGGCACATGGCGCACACAGATGAACAAATAATTTTTATGGCTTGATTCCTATGCTAATCAAATTAAGGCAAAGATAAATGTTCACATAAATATTAGTCTTCCCTAGCACTCCAACAAAATGAATGCTTTGATAAACCCATTGAACCCAACCCATATTTTTAATAAAATCTTCAGACAACTTCTCTGGTTGCTACATCATGCCAACATCTAGATTCTAGGTGAACAGTTTAACATATTGTGCAGAATGTAACATCACAACAAACAGCTTTAAAAATCACTCACTTTACATATTCACATTAGTATTTAGTTTAATTAGCTAAGAGAATCTCTGAAATATTTTCCAAATTGTTACTGTTAATCCTTATGAATTAACAAAAAGTCAGTAAAAATGTTTCATCTTAGCTCTCATGTCCATGTCAACTTACTCAACTCCTTGTGCTCCATAAACAGTATGTGAGAAATAATATATAGACAGATCTAGTTTCATCCATTCAAAGAATTAATAAAAAGCACAACTCACCAAAAAGCCAGTGTTTCTGAAATCGCTAAATAATCCTAAATATCACTGCGATCTTAATATAGCAACTGAAAGGCTCCAGGATATACTTTGTGAATAAATACAGAAATTTGAAAAAGTTAAGGCACATTGCTAAAATAAAAACAAGTTTTTTTATTGCTCATGTTAACTACACCCAAGACCCACTTGCTGCCAAATAAGTAATCTATTTTCAGCCAAGATTCCACATAATAATAACACTTTGGGAAAATGGAATTTATATGTCTGGCATTGTTTTTAGAAGAATACTTAAAAGAACTGGATCTTGACAGAGTTTAATTTTCCTTTTGAATTCAGGAATACACATACATAGACATGCATGTGCACACACACGCATACACACACAGGGGAAATCACCCTCCAAATCAATAAAACCCTTTGCAAGTAGGAAGAACATCTGCATTTTAGAATACTCAGGTAAGAATGACAGCAACATTTAGTTCATTTGCCTTTAAAATTTATTTTTACTCATTAACCAAAATTTTACATTTGTGAATCTAGATAGTAAAATCACTAGTGATCTCAGATTTTGGCTGTCCTCTTAAAATCAGGAAACCAGAATGGGTGATTTGCAAAATCCCTTCCAGTTCCAAACGGCTATGCATCTCTCATTTTAGGAACTTTACATTGGCAGGAGGATTGAAGTCAATCTCCCTATTAAACAAATTCTTAGTTACAAGAATCACTTTTATATTATCTTATGACAAGAGGAGACAATAAACAAAGTGTATCTGTGTACCTCTAGGGTGAATTATTGTAAAATTACCAAAATTCAAGTTTTTTAACCAAAAAAAGCAGCATCTTTAAATAGTTCGATCTATTAGAAGGATGCAACTGAGATGAATAAAAAATATACTCCAAGATTTTGCCACCAATTTCATATTACAATCATCATGTTTTCATTGAGGCCTATTCCGTGGCAAACTGTATTGAGTAAAATATATAAGCATACATATATGGATGTGGGAGAGGATGTTTTAGGATAACAGGAATTTAAGTTACCAGGGTTTCACCAAATAATTTAGTCATTTATTTTTTCCTCGAATTTTAAACACTATTCTAAACTCAGTGATTTGGTCAGATTATAAATATTTACAGGAAAACATTTTTCATAGTGAAGTGTCTTTTAGGGATTTTTATTTTATTATGAACCAAAAATGTTCATGGGCATCATACCTTCATAGAAATATGAAGATATTAACATTTATGTGCAAACTGAAAACATAATTTGGACAAAATATATTGAAATGGTCAAAGTGGTTTTTAAGTAAAATGAAATTTCTAAGAACATAAGACTTGAAAATTTAACCTGCATTGGATATCTAGTTAACATTAGCTCCTTAGGGAGTATCATCTATTCAGAGAACGACCATTAACCAAAAAATAAAATTTTTATAGGTACTTGATTCTGTTTTCAAACAAAAACCAAATAAATATAGGTATTTCAAACTAATCAATATTTATTAATATCATTCACCTATACTGATATGCATATATGAAACATACACACAAACATATAAGCATACATGGAATATTGTACATACTGGCATATTGTATATAAAATATATAATATCAAGTATATAATGTGATCCAAAAATGTTATTGACTGAATTGTGTCCCCTCAAAATTCATGTCAATATCCTAAACCATAGAACATCAGAATCTGATTATATTTGGAGATAGGGTCTCTAGAGAAGCAACTAAGTTATAAGGATATCATTAAGGTGGGTCCAATCCAGTATGGCGGGTGTCCTTATAAGAAGAGGAAATTTGGCCAGACATACACAGAGGGAAAATCATCTGAAAACCATGACCATCTTACAAAACAATAAGGGAAACCTCAGGAGAAACTCACCCTCCCAACACCTTGATCTCAGCCTTCTGACCCCTAGAACTGTGAGAAAAGAAATTTTTGTGTTGTTTAAGACAGAAAAAAAGAAAGAAACAAAAATAAGGACACATTTATGTACAGAAGGAAGATGATGTGAAGACATAAGGAGAAAAACAGTCATTTATAAGCCAAGGAGAGAAGCATTAGAAAAAAACACAACCCTGCCAACACCTCTGTCTCAGACTTCTAGCCTCCAAAACTGTGAGAAAATAAGTTTCTGTTGTTGAAGGCACTCAACAACAGTACTTTGTTATGGTAGCCCAAATTAGTATCACCCGTATACTTGCAAACAAGTATAATAATATAGTATATAATAAGTATATAAGACAAAACTAATATTTTACGTTCTTGCAGTTTGCATTTGTTAGTGCTCTTGCTCATCATTGTATACCCCCTGCCTAGCACAATATCTAGCACATAGAAGATGCTTAATAAACATGAATACAATAAACTATTCAACTTCTAAAGAGTCATTTCCTCCACGCACATTTTGTGTGCTCCAAACATTTAACAATATTGAAACATAGAGACATGGAATAAAGTTGCCTCCCAATTCATAAATGATAGTTTATTATAAGAGCTTTTATTATTCTTATTCTCTTACTCTATCCTACTATTGTTTCCAAACTGTGCATGTCATCACATGCTTCTAACAATCCCATGAGTCTATGAATAATGATGAACAATCTCCCAGAGCTTCTTAAAGATGTTTTGATTAAGGTATTTGAAAGGCAGACTTGAGCCCTAAAATACTTATAATTACACTAAATGTAAATTGTCTAAACATACCTGTAAAAGACAGATATTAATAAAATGGATTTAAAAATATAACCCAGTCATATGTTGTCTACAAGAAACTCACTACAAAATAACAATTTAGCCCATATACAATTGCCAAGGAATAAACTTAACCAAGGAAGTGAAAGACCTGTACTCTGAAAACTATAAAACATTGATGAAAGAAATTGAGGATAATACACAGAGATGGAAAGATGCGAAGTGTCCATAGATTTGGAGAACAAATACTGTTAAAATGTTCATACTACTCAAAGCAATCTACAGATTTAATATAATCCCTATCAAAATACCAACAGCATTTTTCAAAAAACTAGAACAAATAATCCCAAAACTTGTGTAGAAACAAATAAAACCCTGAATAACCAAAGCAATCTTGATAAAGAATAAAACTGGAGGTATCATAATACCAGATTTCACATGTACTACAAAGCTGTAGTAATCAAAACATTATGGTACTAGCACAAAAATAGACACATAGATCAATAGAGCAAAATAGAGACCCCAGAAATAAACCCACAATCATATTGTCAATTAATCTTTGAGAAAGGAAGCAAGAACATCCAATGGGAAAAAGACAGTCTCTTCAACAAATAGTGTTGGGAAAACTCAACAGCTACATCCAAGAGAATGAAATTGGAATGCTTTCTTAAACCATACACAAAATAAACTCAAAATGGATTAAGGATCTAATCGTGAGACCTGAAACCATAAAAATCCCAGAAGAGAGCACAAGCTGTAATGTCTCTGACATCAGCCATAGCAACTGTTTTTTTTTTTTAGATAAATCCCCTGAGGCAAGGGAAACAAATGCAAAAATAAACTACTGGGCCTACATCAAAATAAAAAGCTTCTATACAGTGAAGGAAACAATCAACAAAACTAAAAGGCAACCTATAGACTGAGAGAAGATATTTGCAAATGACATATCTGAGAAAGGGTTAGTACATACATCAGCAATTTCTGAAAAAAAATTGAAAACAACTATTGATATATGCAACAACCTGAATGAATGCCAGAGAATTTTGCTGAGTGAAAAAAAAACAAAACAAAACAAAATCTAAAAAGTTACATATTGTAGGATTCCAATTATATAACATTTTTTAAATGACAAAATTATAGAAAAGAAGAGACTAGTGGTTGCCAGGGAGTTAATAAGGATAAGGGGACTGAAGACAAGTACATGTGGCAAAAAAACTAACAAACAAACCAACATGAGGGACCCTTGTGATAGACATGTTAGGTATCTTAGCCATATCACTATAAATATCCTAATGTGATACTGTGCTATATAGTTCTACAATTTGTTACCACTGGAGAAAACTGGGAAAAACGTACCAGAGATCCCTCTGTATTATTTCTTACAACATATGAGTCTATCACAAAATAAAACATTTAATTAAAAAAATTTTGAAACATAAATACACAAACTTCTCTTCCTCTGAGGTATTCCAGAGGACAACTAACCCAGTGCCTTTAATAAATCAATGTCATGAAAAAATTTAAAATGAGGGCAGAGTATTGAAGCTGTTCTAGATTTTAAAAGATAAGAAGTATAGTAACCAAGTGCAGTGTGAATATTTGTGTTTGATTTTTTGTTCAAAAACAAAAAAAAATTGTGAAAGACAATTGAGGACAACTAGAGATATTTGAATATAAACTTGGTAATAGAGGCATTCAGGATTATTGGTAATTTCATTACGTATTACAATGGTCATGTTTTTTTAATATCCTTATTTTTAGAGGGAAAATGAAATATTTAGGTGTGAATGTCATGATGCAATTATTTTTCTGCAACTACTTTACAATATTTCAGAAAAATAGGTAAAATACTGTAAGGTGTTCCCAGTTCTTAAATCTATGTGAAGGATATGAAGGTTTATTACATTATTCTATTATAAAGTTTCTCTTGATCTCATTCCTTCAACATGTATAGTTCCATTTCTTTATTACCTGTTTTCAGCAAAATCTTTGAAAAAATGGACTGTGGTCACTACTCCAGTCCCTCTACTTCCACTGTCTTTTTTAAATATTTTATTTATTCTTGAGAGACACAGAGAGAGGCAGAGACATGGGCAGAGGGAGAAGCAAGGTCCCTGCCAGAAGCCCAATGCAGGACTCAGTTCCAGGACCCCAGGATCACGACCTGAGCCAAAGGCAGACTTTCAACCACTGAGCCACTCAGGTGTTCCTATTTGCATTGTCTTTGAATCCATTTCTAACTATTCCCTTCCTCTTCCACTCCTAAAACTTCTTGCATTAAGGTAATCAATTATCTCTATAATGCTAATCCAATGGTCAATTTTCAATGCTTGTTCACTTATTTTAAATTATCAGCAACATTTGACAGTTGATTCCCTTCCCTTTCCCCAATACACTTCTGTTGGCTTCCAGAACACCACTTTCTCTCTTTTCCTACTACCCTTACTAGTTGCTCCCTCTGTCTCCTTTGCTTGGTTTTGCTCTTCTTCCTAATCTCTGGATTTGGAAGTGCTCCAGTAACCATATCCTGGTATTTTCAATCTATACTTACCTGGTAAATCTCTCCTAGTCTCAGATCCTAACATACATGTTGAAGAATGCCAAATTTATATTCCTGTCTGAGACCTCTATCCTACCAACTCTGTAGTCAAGATGTACGCAAATTCAAACCCTTTTCACTTCCTCTACCTCTACCACTCTGGTCCACATCAACATCATCTTGTGCTTGAATTATTATAATCGTTTTCTATCTTGTGGTTCTGCTTCCACCCTTGCCATACACAACTTACTTTCCACAAAGCAGTCAGGGAGATCCCATAAGAAATTAGGTCAGCTCATCACAGTGTTCTGCCCAAAGCCTCCTAAAACTCACATTTCACTTAGAGAAAAAGCCAAAATTATTACAATGACCCACCAAGCCCTGTATGACCAAGGCCTTGGTACCTCTCATAATTACTCCTTTGTTACTGTTCTTATTCACTGTTTCAGTCACACTGCCCTCCTAGCATGCTCGTCTAGGCATACCTCTCCCTCCTGGCCTTTGTAGAGTTATTCCATCTGCCTGGGACATTCCAGATAGCTGTATGGCCAACAATATCATGTTTCAAGTCTCTTGGATTTTAGCTTCTCATTAGGCCTAACCTGAACACTCTATTTAATATCATATTCTGCCTCTATCATCTCATATACATTCCCACATTTCTGATCTTTACCTAGCTCTATTTTTTTCTATAGCACTTAAGATCTTTTTCACAGTTATATTTATTTATTAATTATATATAGATATATATTATTGTTTATTAATTATATTCTTCTTTGCTATCTCCCCTCAGTAAAATGTAATCTCCATAAGGAAAGAGATCTTTGCTCCGACTACTATGCCTAGTCCATAGTAGAACATCCATAAGTATTTGGTAAATGAATGAATTTTGATTTTACTATTACCATTATTATTCATAATAACAATGAATAATGAAAAATAAGCAGAAAAAATATTATATTTACTAGTCCTATATGTTGTTTTCCAAGCTCAGCAGTCCATTGAGTCTATAATTAATGTAAAATAATTTATGTTATGCTTCACATCAAGTACATATTTATTATTGCGAATGTCCTATTTCTTGCTCTTATTAACACTTGCTTTCCTCTCCTTTCTGCCTAGAGGGACAGAGTCAAACGCAAAAATGAAACTCACAACATGTGGAAAGATTACCCTGGGTATCTTAATGCTGGCTATTGTTGCAATAATCATTGGACTCATTGTTTATTTTGTCATTTATGGTAAGTACTTACTGTGCCTAACTTTCTAATCGCACAGAATTATTGCTTCTATTATTGGGAAAATTAGGAATGTTGAAAATGGGGGAAGGAAAGAAGTCAGATAAGATTATTTAGTAGAGAGAATTTCTTAAGGTTAATAACATTGACTATAAACTTCTTTAGTGACCACTGGCTTAAAGTATTCTAGACCTGAAGATTTGGTGTACTCTTTTCTTAAATTCCTGCTAAAGACTTGGGTTCTAGGAACATGTTGATGAATAAGCCACAGTCCCTATCATTGCTGAACTTGTAACTTTCTCAAGAGATTATCAGTAAGTTAACAAATAAGTATAAAAGCCCAGAATATGGGATTTTAAGCTCAATTTTTTTTGTTTCAAAGCCTATAATTTTTTCTCCATCCAATATTTTCTTCTCATAAATTCTGACTACCTAGAATATTGCCTACTACTGAGGGATGAAATCTAAAAGGTCAGTACAAATACAATTTTTTAGATATTTTACATAAAGTACAAAAAATTATGGGATCCTCAAGATCAATCTCTCTTAAAAATAGCACATTGGCCAGATTTGCTGTGTGCTGTCCTTGTCACTTTCTTTAACCCACTATTTTCTAATATTTTCAAGAATGAGGGCGTTTTTATAGGAAAATATTTCTACATTCTTGCAAGAGAATAATTACTTTGTTGAATAAAGAAATAAAGACAACTATAAATTTAGTAATTCCTTTTAAATTAACTTGCATTTAATTAACTATATCTACCTATGTTTGAAAATTTGTAATACATATAAGTATGAGAATCATCATTTTTTAATCTAGAATAATGAATGATGTATATATAAATATTTTTCCCTAGAATCATCTTCTACTGTCACCATTCCCCTATTTCATATAACTCATGGGTCATAAATTGGGAACTACTGCTTTAGAACATGATAGTATTTTCTGGAAAAAATATATTTAGAAAAAAAAGCTGTCTAGGTAAGCAACCATTTTAGTTTATAAGGGAAAAATAATTTCCATAGAGACAAATAGAGTTGTATACACTGGTGTAAAGAGGCCATATCCTCAAAAACTATTTATACTATTACACTTTGTCTTCCATACACACCCTTCCTACACATAGATTGTGTGAACATGATCATTAGGTGGATTGTAATGCCAGCTGCCAACACTGCCAGACCAAGAGTCATAGTATGGCAAATGCCCATAAATCTTTGAATAAGTTGCTCACTCAAGATATAGACACAGAGAGTACTGCCTTTCCTCCAAAGAATAAAATTGCCAGACACTGGAGAGAAGAAAAGATATTTTAAGAGTTTATCTGTGGACATAGGCATACCATAATTTTTTTAAGCTACTACAACCTCCCCAATATGTGAACAACAGATGTTTTCCCCCTCATATAACCTGAGAGATGGGCTTTGAGAGAGAATCCAATTTAAGAAAAGTTCAGGAAAACCTAGAAAGAAATTGATTTTAAATATATACTAAGTTTCCAGAGTACTAAAGCTAGATTCCAAATTCTTAACCTTTCAAGTAAGGACCTAGAGGAGTCCAAATCCAGTCAATGAAGTGGAAAAGGAAGAATAGCAGCACCAGCTGAGTAAAGAGAAAGAGAGGAGAAAACCCTCAGCTTTACATCAAGTTCAAATTTTGACTAAAAAAGAGATCTGGGTATTTTATATCTGAATTGAGAGCACATTTTATGGTTTATAGTGACCAGAACACTATTTGTTACTAAAGAATTTAAAAACAAAATTGCTTTATGGTTACATACAATAAAATAAACTTGTTTGAAATACCAAGTTTATCTATCTACCTATTTGTGTTTGTGTGTATAATCATCACTTGCAGTTTATACTAAAGCAATATTTTATGCAGATGTTTAGTGGGCCTAGAAGAAACTATCCATATGAAAATTCATATGAGTTTTAATATATTTAAGATCTTGCTCCTAGAATTACTTATATTTATTTCCCAGAAATTGTAAACTTTAGCAACTTATAAAAATTTCTAAAAAGAAAAAATCGGGCAGCCCCGGTGGCTCAGCGGTTTAGCGCCGCCTTCAGCCTAGGGTATGATCCTGGAGACCTGGGATCGAGTCCCACGTCAGGCTCTCTGCATTGAGAGCTTCTTGCTTCTCCCTCTGCCTGTGTTTCTGCCTCTCTCTCTCTTTCTCTCTCTCTGTATCTCTCCTAAATAAATAAATAAAATATTTAAAAAATAAAAAGGAAAAAAGCCCAAATTAAATAGTTCTGCATCAGAATAAGCAAGTTTTGTTAATACTGTAAGTTTTCTCAAGTCATAGTAAACCTTTGGGAACAAGATTAGCACCTCCTGAGACTGTGTAAAGTATTTTATAGGGCTTATCTTTTTAACACTCATTGGTTGGGCTGCCTGGGTGGCTCAGTGGTTGAGCATCTGCTTTTTGCTCAGGCCGTGATCTGTGGGGTCCTGGGATCTCAAGTTCAGCATCAGGCTCCCCTCAGGGAGCTGCTTCTCCCTCTGCCTCTCTCTCTCTGTACCTCTCATGAGTAAATGAATGAATGAATACATAAATGAATAAATATCATTTTTTCACCTTAAGACTACATACCTGATGCCACAATATCTTGTATAAAATAAAACATTATATGAATCAGAAAGATCCTTTTAAGAAATCTACATATTTGTCATTAAATAAACCAAATCTCAATCTGATGAACCAAATATTTTATGTTTTATCCAGATGCTTTGGCATCATACAGAGGCAGTCTTATGATAATCTTCCTTTGAATGAAGCTTTCAGTACCATTTGAAGATTTTCTAGTTTGCTACACCAGACTCTAAACCTGAAAGCAGTGAGCCATCCTCTCAATAATTACCCTGTCACATAAACTAGTGGTTGATTAAATAAAGACAGCTAGAAAAACTAAAACACCATACATTCATTCCAGAATACCTACATTTTTATGCTTCATATGACTCTATATAATGATAATGTTGTGTTTTCTATTTGGTAAACTTTTTAAGAGATGGGTAAATAGGTATAAAATAGATTGATAGGAAGGAAGGAATAGAGAGAGAAGGAAGGAATGAAGGAAAAGAGGAAAAGAAGAAAGAAAGAAAGAAAGAAAGAAAGAAAGAAAGAAAGAAAGAAAGAAGAAAGAAAGAAAGAAAGAAAGAAGAAAGAAAGAAAGAAAGAAAGAAAGAAAGAAAGAAAGAAAGAAAGAAAGGAAGGAAGGAAGAAGAAAGAAAGAAAGAGAAAGAAAGAAAGAAAGAAAGAAAGAAAGAAAGAAAGAAGAAAGAAAGAAAGAAAGAAAGAAAGAAAGAAAGAAGAAAAGAAAAAAAGGAAGAGTATCTGAAACTACCCAGATTCAGTTCAACAAGCATTCACTGGGTGACTACGATGTATTTAATGACAGATAGTAGGCCAGGTGCCATAATGGAGGAATAGCAGTAATGGAAGACAGTTTCTAGAGCTCACCTACTCTTTGTGCTAAAAGTGCTCAGCATCTACAGCACGATCATCACACTTTTCCTGTAAAGGGCCAAAAAGTAAATATTTTTCCTCTTGCTGGGCCATTCTAGGCTCTATTTCAATTACTCAAATCTGTTATGAAAAAACTACAAAAAAAGTAGTTGAAACAAATTTGTTACACAGGAACACCCGAGGTACAGAAGTAAATGTCTGCTCATTCTAAAACCATGGCTTTGCCAGAAGAAAAGTAGACAACCCCTGACCCAGAAAACATTTATCTGAGAACCTTCCATTTCTGCCCTTTTTTCTTCCTTCTCTAAGTTTCTTCCTCAGGTGAAATTATGTAGAGAAATCACATCTACATCTTGAGAATATTCCTTTAAAAGCTTTGGCACAGACCCGCAACCTGCTACCACCCCAGCCACAGACAGAAGGGTCTTGAAATGCAAGAAAATCCACGCGTCTGTGTCCTTTGTCTCAGGAGAGATTCAGAAACAATAAGTGCCTGCAGTGAGGCCAAACTTTGAGTCTCTCCTTCCTTGTCTTCAAGGTCCTTTCTTGGTTTGCCTTTCTCTCTCTTTTTGCCTTTGCTTGTTTTCTTTCCTAAATGGTACATATGAGTGAAATCACACAGCATTTGTTTACCTCTGATTTATTTCACTCAGCATAATGCTCTCTAGCTCCATCCATGTCAGTGCAAAAGGCAAGTTTTCATTCTTTTCTTTTTATGGCTGAACAATACCCCATTGTATGTATATACCACATCTTCTTCATCCATGCATCAATCAATGGACCATTATACGTTCTGTTTATGGAATAACAGAGTTAGACAATGGCTTTCCTCTTTACTGTTCAAAATTCATTAAGTATTCTAAGAATTTAATATAACCCAACACTGCCTCAATGTCCTAGATTCTCAACCCTGAATATTCTAATAGAAAAATAAGTTATGAAATATTTAAGAATAAAAATATATAACAACAAAAATACTATATTCCTTTGGAATTTTCTTTTTCCAGTTTTATTGAGACATAATTGACATAATTGACACATGTGTAAGCTGAAGGTGTACAATGAACTAACTTGATACACTTACATAACAAAATACATATATTATATAACATATATGTATTATATAGCACCATACACATAACATTGTTTCACATGTTTCATTGTTAGTGTATAGAACAACTGTTTGTTGTGTGTTGATTTTGTGTCCTCAATTTTACTGAACTTGATTAGTTCTAACAACTTTTTGCTGGAATCTATAGGATTTTCTTTATATAAGATCACATTGACAATTTTACTTCTTCCTTTCAAATTTGGATGCCTTTTATTTCTTTCTCTTACTTGATTGCTCTGGCTGTGATGAGAGTGGGCATATTTGTCTTATTACTGATCTTAGAAGAAAAGCTTTTAATCTTTCACCATTAGGTATGATGTTGGCTATGATTTGGCATATATGGCTTTTATCATGTTGAGATATGTTTCTTCTAGACCCTGTGTGTTGAATGTTTTTATGACATGAAATAATGTTGTATTTTGTCAAATGCTTTTTCTGTATCCATCGGAGTATCATGATTTTTATTTTTCTTTTATTAATGTGGTATATCACATTTATTGATTTGTGTATATTGAACTATCCTAGCATCCCAAGGATAAATCCCATTTGATCATGGTGTATGATCTTTTCAATGTATTCTTAAATTCAGTTTGCTAGTATTTTGTTGAGGATTTTTGCACCCATATTCATCAGGGATATTGATCTATACTCTTCTTTTTATGTAGTGTCCTTACCTGACTTTGGTATCAGAGTAATGTTGACTCCACAAAATGAGTTTGAAAGTATTTCCTCTTCCTCCTCCTCCTCCTCCTCCTCCTCCTCCTCCTCCTCCTCCTCCTCCTCCTCCTCCTCCTCCTCCTTCTTCTTCTTCTTCTTCTTCTTCTTCTTCTTCTTCTTCTTCTTCTTCTTCTATTGCTTGAAAGAGTTTGAGCTTGCTCACATTCTGGCTCTCTTTCTCCCTCTCTTTCTCCTCTCATCATGTTCTCTAATCTCTAGAATGGAAAGGTACAAAGGGATCTGAGAAAAATTGCAAGAAAAACAATTTCTACTATATTTGATGTATTAAAATAGAAGAGTTCAGCTTAACACTCAACTTTTTCCTTTGCTTTACTTTTGTACATTTTTAAGTTTCTCTTTTTATTCTATTTACTTAATTTGCAGTACTCACAAGTCATGCTTCATTATACTTTCTCTTTTATTCATTTTCACTTCCTAGGTGTTTCATAAATGATAAAACCTAGGACCCTAAAAAAAAAAAAAACTAGGACCCTACTGATTTTCCTAAATGTAACTGTAATGATCACAAAACCTAAGATAATTATCTATACTTTAATATCTGCCTTCATATGGCTCAAATTTGAAATCTGACACATTCAAATTTTACATTAAAAATTCCAAATACACCTTCGGGTGGGTTTATAATTTAATAAACATTGCTCTGTCAAAGTCAGTTTAACAATCACTAGGAATAGGGGATCCCTGGGTGGCGCAGGGGTTTGGCGCCTGCCTTTGGCCCAGGCCGTGATACTGGAGACCCGGGATCGAATCCCACGTCGGGCTCCCAGTGTATGGAGCCTGCTTCTCCCTCTGTCTATGTCTCTGCCTCTCTCTCTCTCTCTCTCTCTCTCTCTGTGTGTGTGTGTGTGACTATCATAAATTAAAAAAAAATCACTAGGAATAAAGACTATTGAAATGTTGAGTTATCTGCAATTTCATTAGAATTTTATATTTCACGGGATCCCTGGGTGGCGCAGCGGTTTGGCGCCTGCCTTTGGCCCAGGGCGCGATCCTGGAGACCCGGGATCGAATCCCACATCGGGCTCCCGGTGCATGGAGCCTGCTTCTCCCTCTGCCTGTGTCTCTGCCTCTCTCTCTCTGTGTGTGACTATCATAAATAAATAAAAATTAAAAAAAAAAATTAAAAAAAAAAAAAGAATTTTATATTTCACATGATCCTCTTAAGAATGAAAATAGTCACAAAATGAATGAATTGATAGCTGTTTTTTTTCTTTTCCCTCCTTTCCAGAGAAGACGCCTTTCTACCACCACATCAGCTTTAAAGTCAATAACATTGACTATGACAGCAAATTTGAAAAACCGTATTCACAAGAATATATGGATCTAAACAAAAAGATAGTGTCTTTGGTAAGTTGACATTTTTTTTCTGTGCATAGCCCTTTTAAATGTTATGTTTCTAGAAGTGCCAGAAACTCAACAATCACCTTTCAAGTTCTCGATTAAGATAGTCAGCACTTTCAGAAAGTTAGTTAGAAAACATGACCAGGAAAAAAAAATGCAAGAGGGACATATCTAAATATGAGAGAACACCTAAGAAATGCCTGACACATTACAGACATGAATATTTCTAATGCATTAATAAATTAAATAAATAAAATATATCCTACCTCCAAGATACCTGATGAAAGTCATGCAGTTTCTGTTCCTAAACTAAGGAGTCCTTCAAGGAAGAAGAATGTCCAATGTAGAAAAGGACATATTGCCCAAAATAAAGATCTTTATCAAGTTTTAAATGTCTACTTAAGAGTGTGCTTTAAGTTCACCTTTAGCAGACTAAAAACCTAATGAAAAGTCTTGACTGCCCCTTAGACATAATCTTCCTTTATTGTAGATATACTCTAATTAGCTCAAGTAACTTTACCAACCAAACTAAATCCTGCTGAGAGCAGTGGTGACATCATCCATCTTCCATTTCCTTGAGCAGATTCCTAACAGGACAACTTCAGATCCAGGTCGATCGGATTAAAGCTTATAGTCTTTCCATCATATCCCTCTACCTCCAAGTTTATAATAAATTCAGTCTTTAAAAATCATGGTATGCTAAAAGTAGCATATAGAAAATGGAGGAAGACAATCCCCACCTTTAGTTTAGTTTTATGATAAAAAGGAAATGACAAGGGAGCTAGGGAACACAATGGTTAAGAACAGGCCTTGGACCCAGAGTCCTTGTTCAATTCTAAGTTTAGCCATTTACCAGCTATATAACCTTAAGCTATATATATATATATCTATATCATAGGATTGTAGTAAGCATCACATAAGATGAAATATGTCATAATCTTAGCAAAAGTCCTGTTATTCTGTAATCCCTTAAAATATAATAGCCTAAAAATATCTAAAACAAGAGCATCATTAACATTCTTAATAAATCATAAACATAATAGTTAATATATAACTTCAAAATAATTCCAAATATACCCAAACTAAGAAAATCATCTTTTCATCTATAAATTTGGATCAACTCATTCAAATGAATTAACCAATGTTTACCTCAAAATTAATATTCTAAAATGATTGGTTTTATCAATTATCATATCGTGTTGGTCAATTAGCACCAATCCTGACACCTAGTTCCAGGCTCCTTTAGCAGTCCTCATTCCCAGTTTTAACACAACTATATTAAAACAGCTACCAGATATTTCTCATACTCTTTCCTCTGCATGTGTTAGAGTCCTGCTTTTACATGCCTGTTTTCACTTATGATGCTCTGTGTGTTATGATTATCACCATGTCCACAGCATTCATAAGTACAACTATTTATAAGTACTCCTTTGGTATACGATCACCAAATGGAGTTGTGAATCATTCATGGAACTTACCTATTAATCATTATTATAATACACTGTTCTTCTTCTGGTTTCCATTAAATAATTCTTATGATGACTGACTCTAAAAAGAAGAAATAAACTGGATAAAGAAAGATGCTGCTTTCCTATGAATGGCAGTTTTTTAACTACAGAGGTTAGGCCTTCATAGGGAACATTTTCATATTTTAGACATGTGGTTTTCCAGTGGGCAACTCAAGAAGAAATCTCTATGCCATTTCTTATTTTTTGTAGCTCTTCAGCAGATATGATGCCCAATTACAGTGAATAGAAATTCTAAAAATTCAAGTGAAATGAGACCTTAACAATAATAATTAGCTTTATTAATGATCAGTACTGCCCTAAGTACTTTGTATGTTATTTTTTTTTTTTTTTGATCCTTACAATATTCCCATTTTCCATAGGAGGAGACTGAGGTCCTAAAAGGTTAACTTACTCAGGGTCACACTGAAAGTTTGCTTCCACCTTCTTTATGATTTTTCTGTCCTATGCAAAAGACCATGCAAATGTAAAATCTTGAGCGCATTTCGGATTACATCAATTTCACATGGCCAGTCAAATATTGAAAAATGTTTAAACAAACTCTATGTGGTTTTCACATATAATGCATTGGATTATAGATGACCAAAATTATATCTGATATGGATAGGGTACTAAAATTACCCATACCAAACAAGCCAGTCAAGCTCATATATCAAACCACTTATCACAGTGTCCAAGAGCAGGAGGCATCTTTGGTCACTACATAACCAGGTCATCTGTCAAATAAATTTTCCACTGAGTTAACCTGAACCTGATGTAGGCATATGCACCTTTATGCATATTCCTTTTTTGGGGCAGCCTTTCAAATGACAGGTTATCTATAGAATTAACCAGGATTAGAAAAATATAATTTTTAAAGGTAATAAAATGAAGGATAACATTAAGGACTCCTGTTCCATCCAATATAGGTTAACAATATTTTAGCTTGAGTAAAAATTGTCAGTGTTCATGCAACTTTATGCCCCTGAAAACATATCAGAAAACCAAAATACCAGCAATGGTCCTAAATTCCATATTACCATACTCTCTAAGCTATTTTTAAGACAAAATAATATCTAATGTATTAAATGATTGTACACTAAGTCTTCAGCCATGAAGAAATTAAGAAGATGCAAGGTTTACAAAAAAATGTAACCAACATTACAGAGCTATTATTCATATTTCAAATGATATAAATATAACTAACAAAATTACTGATGTGCTAGTTTTCTTTTCTACAGTTGAGAAACAAGAATAGAAGAATGAAATACTGGATATTCGGGTTGTCTGTAGTCATAGGGAGAGGGTGGTTACTGTTAAAAGGCAGAAAGAACCATAGACCCAACTTTCACTACACATCTGAGAGCACCTATCTAGCAAACGTTCTATCTCTTTGGCATCCATTTTTGGTGTATCTGTCATGTGGAAGTAGTATTTTCCTGCCATTATAACAACACGTCATCTTATAATCCTTTGTTATACATTTAACAGTATAATTTAATAATATAACAATACCACCAAAAACATTTTCCTATATATTTGTGAACCAATTTGAAAGACAGAATTTTAAATATGTGGATGATTTGTATAAATATTAATTAAAAATGAATGTTAAACAATGCTAAACTGTTACTATGCTAAAATTAGATAAATCAGAACTGGAACTGGAAATTTTTAGAAAAGTGCCTCCAATTGCTTTCTAGAAATATTTTCTTCTCCTTTTTGTGACATAGTTATTTTTATTGATCTTCAGAAAATCTACGTTAGTCTGAAAGTTTTCATAGACAGTTCCTTACACACAATTTTATAAAACTTATTTGTTTTCCTCAGCAGTATCTCATCGAAATCCCACCAAGTCAATATAAAGGTATAATCTATTCTTGTCAATGAATGCATACTATTCTTTGGTGTAGATGTAGCATAATATACTTCACCCTCCCCCTACTTACAGGCATTTATTTTGTTTCTAGGTTTTGACTAATATAACCAACATTGCAAAACAAATCCTCTTACATGCAACCATATACTTACACATATTTGATAGGTGTATAGACTAAGATTTCTTCATCAAATGACTATTTTAAGAAATGTTGCCAGATTGTTTTCTAAAGTTGAAATAATTCACACATCTACCAGTCACGTATGTGCTTACTCTTCACATCTACACCAGCAACAGGTGCAAAAAACACACTTTTTACTTTGTACTAATCTGATAAATGTATATCATTGTTACTTTAATTCGAATTTCACTGACCAGTAGTGAGATTGAAGGTCTATTTCTCTGCATGGTGGCCATTTGGACTTTCTCATGTGTGAATTTCCCATTCACATCCTTTGCCTCATTATTCCAGTAGTCTAATCCTTGCCAATTTGTAAAAATCTCTGTAAATTACAGATGTTAATACTCCTATTTGCATGCAAATATCTTTCCAAATGTGCTTTTTACATGTCACTATTTAGATGGTCTTATGTCTACTTTATTATTTTTTCATTTCAAACAATAAGCTTCATTTTTGCAAATATATTCTCCCATTCTGTAGGTTGTCTTTTAGTTTTGTTGACTGTTTCTTTTGCTGTGCAGAAGCTTTTTATTTTGATTAAGTCCCAATAATTCATTTTTGCTTTTATTTCTCTTGCCTTCATGGATGTATCTTGCAAGAAGTAGCTGTGGCCAAGTTCAAAAAGGGTGTTGCCTGTGTTCTCCTCTAGGATTTTGATGGATTCTTGTCTCACATTTAGATCTTTCATCCATTTTGAGTTTATCTTTGTGTATGGTGTAAGAGAATGGTCTAGTTTCATTCTTCTGCATGTGGATGTCCAATTTTCCCAGCACCATTTATTGAAGAGACTGTCCTTTTTCCAGTGGATAGTCTTTCCTGCTTTGTCGAATATTAGTTGACCATAAAGTTGATGGTCCATTTCTGAATTCTCTATTCTGTTCCATTGATCTATGTGTCTGTTTTTGTGCCAGTACCACACTGTCTTGATGTCCACAGCTTTGTAGTACAACCTGAGATCTGGCATTGTGATGCCCCCAGCTCTGGTTTTCTTTTTTAATATTCCCCTGGCTATTTGGGGTCTTTTCTGATTCCACACAAATTTTTTTATAAATTTATTTTTTATTGGTATTTAACACAAATCTTAAGATGATTTATTCCAACTCTCTGAAGAAAGTCCATGGTATTTTGATAGGGATTGCATTGAACATGTACATTGCCCTGGGTAGCATAGACATTTTCACAATATTAATTCTTCCAATCCATGAGCATGGAATATTTTTCCATCTCTTTGTGTCTTCCTCAATTTCTTTCAGAAGTGTTCTGTAGGTTTTAGGGTATAGATCTTTTACCTCTTTGGTTAGGTTTATTCCTAGGTATCTTATGCTTTTCAGTGCAATTGTAAATGGGATTGAGTCCTTAATTTCTCTTTCTTCAGTCTCAGTGTATAGAAATGCCACTGATTTCTGGCATTGATTTTGTATCCTGGCACACTGTCGAATTGCTGTATGAGTTCTAGCAATCTTGGGGTGGAGTCTTTTGGGTTTTCTATGTACAGTATCATGTCATCCGCAAAGCGGAAGAGTTTGACTTCTTCTTTGCCAATTTGAATGCCTTTTATTTCTTTTTGTTGCCTGATTGCTGAGGCTAGGACTTCTGGAACTATGCTGAATAGCAGTGGTGAGAGTGGACATCCCTGTCATGTTCCTGATCATAGGGGGAAGGCTCCCAGTGTTTCCCCATTGAGAATGATATTTGCTGTGGGCTTTTCGTAGATGGCTTTTAAGATGCTAAGGAATGTTTCCTCTATCCCTACACTCTGAAGAGTTTTGATCAGAAATGGATGCTGTATTTTGTCAAATGCTTTCTCTGCATCTATTGAGAAGATCATATCAGATAAAGGGCTAGTATCCAAGATCTATAAAGAACTTATTAAACTCAACAACAAAGAAACAAACAATCCAATCATGAAATGGGCAAAAGACATGAACAGAAATTTCACAGAGGAAGACATTGGCATGGCCAACAAGCACATGAGAAAATGTTCCATATCACTTGCCATCAGGGAAATACAAGTCAAAACCACATTGAGATACCACCTCACACGAGTGAGAATGGTGAAAGTTAACAAGACAGGAAACAATAAATGTTGGAGAGGATGTGGAGAAAGGGGAACCCTCTTGCACTGTTGGTGGGAATGTGAACTGATGCAGCCAGTTCTGGAAATGGCTGTGTGGAAAACTCTGGAAAACTGTGTGGAGGTTCCTCAAAGAGTTAAAAATAGATCTGCCCTATGACCCAGCAATTGCACTGCTGGGGATTTACCCCAAAGATACAGATCCAGTGAAATGCCAGAACACCTGCACCCTGATGTTTATAGCAGCAATGTCCACAGTAGCCAAACTGTGGAAGGAGTCTCAGTGTCCATCGAAAGATGAATGGATAAAGAAGCTGTGGTCTATGTATACAATGGAATATTACTCAGCCATTAGAAACGACAAATACCCACCATTTGCTTCAACATGGAGGGAACTGGAAGGTATTATGCTGAGTGAAATAAGTCAATTGGAAAAGGACAAACATTATATGGTCTCATTCATTTGGGGAATATAAAAATTAGTGAAAGGGAATAAAGGGAAAGGAGAGAAAATGAGTGGAAATATCAGTGAGGGTGACAAAACATAAGAGACACCTAACTCTGGGAAATGAACAAAGGGTAGTGGAAAGGGAGGTGGGCGGAGGATTGGGGGGACTGGGTGATGGGCACTGAGGGGGGCACTTGGCGGGATGAGCACTGGGTGTTATGCTAAATGTTGGCAAATTGAACTCCAGTAAAAAAAATTAAAAGATGAGCTTCATTTTTTAATGAAATTATAGTCCTACTATAATATAATAATTATATAATTATTATAGTCCTACTATAATTAATTACTCAGTATAAATATTGTATACTGAGTTTTTTAAAACTTTTTTTTCTAATTTTCGTTTAAATTCTAGTTAGTTAACATATAGTGTAATATTGGTTTGAGGAGTAGAATATAGTGATTCATCACTAACGTATAACAACCAGTGCTCAAAACAAGTGCCCTCCTTAATATGATCATACGTTTAAGCCATCCTTCCACCCACCTCTCCTCCATCAATCCTCGGGTTTTTTCTCTATAGTTAAGAGTCTCTGATGGTTTGCTTCTCTCTTTTTTCCTCCTTCTCTTATCTTCATCTATTTTGTTTCTTAAATTCACATGAGTGAAATCCTACCGTATTTGTCTTTCTCTGACTAACATAGTAGCATAATGCACTGTAGCTCCATCCATGTTGTTGCAAATAGCAAGATTTTATTCTTTTGGTGGCTGACTAATATTGCACAGTATATATATATACCACATCTTCTTTATCCATTTATCAATTGATGGACACTTGGGCTCTTTCCACAATTTGGCTATTGTTGATAATACTACTATCAACATCAGGGTGCAGGTGCCCCTTCAAATCAGTATTTTTGATTTTCTAAATTTTCTGTTTTGATTGAGATGGTTTCATCGCTTCTTGGCCTTTTGGCTAAGTTCAAATGATTGAAATGGTTTGCACAGTTCCTTTTTTTTTTTTTTTTTTTTTTATTTATTTATGATAGGCACACAGTGAGAGAGAGAGAGGCAGAGACACAGGCAGAGGGAGAAGCAGGCTCCATGCACCGGGAGCCCGACGTGGGATTCGATCCCGGGCCTCCAGGATCGCGCCCTGGGCCAAAGGCAGGCGCTAAACCACTGCGCCACCCAGGGATCCCTGCACAGTTCCTAAAAGAAGTGTATTCCATTTCCTAGGAAGTTTTGCACCCCACTTTTAAGTCTTTATTCATATTGAAGTAGTTTAGGTTAAGGTAGGAGACTAAATTTATTTTCTTTCTGGCATAGGTAGCCAGTTGACCTGATACCACTTATTAAATAATCCAGCCTATCCCAATAGTTAAAATGCCATCCTTGTTATATAACATAAATGTTATATTCTAGGATATACTTTTGGATTCCATTACTGGGTTTCAATTAATGGGATAGTATTTCCTTCCCACAGCTTCATCTCCAACAATCTTTCATTGCTTTATTTACAAATATGATCCTTTTAAATAACAGATACTGGGATGCCTGGGTGGCTCAGTGGTTGAGCATCTGCCTTTGGTTCAGGTCGTGATCCAGGGGTCCTGGGATCGAGTCCTGCATCAGATTCCCCACAGGGAGCCTGTTTCTGCCTGTGTTTCTGTGTCTCTCATGAATAAATGTATAAAATCTTTATAAAAAATAACTAAATAAATAAATAAATAACAGATACCGAGGTTTTGTTTTCAAATGCAACCTGATAGATTACCTATTCCCATCAATTGTAACAAGTAGGATACTTGATTTTATTTCTGCAGTTTCCTTTAAGTAAATAATTTATTTTACGTTTTTGCTTTCTTTTCCTTATTTGTGGCTGGTTTAAATTGTTTTTCATTGTATTTTTTCTTCTTGGAAATTTCAACATACTTAGTTAATAGTTATTTCTTCTGGAACTCAAAATTGGATGCATTTATTTTTCCACTAGTATTACAGAAATTATTAGCCCCATCAAATGTTAGTTATTTCTCTTACCTAAGCCCTAACCTTAGAAGAGGCTTTTAATGACTGTCACTTCTGTTCTCTCCTCTCTTCTCATTCTTTACTCTTGAAAAGGCTTTTTAACGTTTTTATTTCCTCTTCCCTCCCCCACTCCTATTTCTAGTGATTAGGTTTTGCTGAGATAGTATCTGATGCTCTAAACTCTTACTAGGTAGGATGTTTCTTAAAGTAGGTTGCTTCCACTGCAAGCATTGAAATTATATATTCATTGCATTGAACACACCCCCTCCTCAGGTTTCATTGTTCACCACTATTTCCTCTCTGCATTTTTTCCTCTATTGAGATTTGAATTCTGATTTTTATCTTGCTTTAGAGTTCTTAATCCTGTATTTTTCTCAGTGGGCATATGTGAATAGTGATTTTTAATTCAGAACCATTTTCTCTCACTGTTAATTATTTTTCCCCTATCTCTTTTTTCTCTTCTCAAACTTCGATATATTCAATGATATTAAGGGTTTATTTAATTCTTAGGATGCCGGTAGTAATAAAATAAAGCCGGATTAGCCATTTAATGATAACTGGTGAAGCTGAATGATGGGTTCATGGGGTTTACCATACTCTTTCTTTTGCCATTGTGTATATTTGGAGTTCTCCACAATGAAAAATTAAAAGTTAAAAAAAAAACCATAAGTCACCATTCATTTTACTTTTGAACAGATAAATGAAACATTTCATGGATCCAAACTGAGAAGACAGTATGTCAAATCTCATGTTGTCCAAGTAAGGTATGTAAAATCACCCAAGAAGCACAGAGCAGAAAATTCTGTTCACTTCACGCCTCATCTTCACTTGGTATAAAGTCAAAGGATGAAATAAATTTTAGTTTGAGGCTTCAAAAGCACTAGCATTTTCAAATGTAAAAAAAAAAAAAAAAGATATTCAAGATCTTTTGGAAAATTATTTAACCAGAACCAATTCTGATTGATTATGAGTTTCAGGTAAAGGTTGCATGGGTTTGTTTTTTATTTCAAGGCACAAGGTCACAAGACAAATATAAAGTTTTGTTTTTTATTTGAAGGCACAAGGTCGGAAGACAAATATAAAGTCAGGAGATTATTTCAATATAGGAAAAAAAATGGATAAGATAAGAAAGCCATATACAGAATATCTGGTCTGGGGGGAGCAAACTAATAGGTAGCCAAATCTAGCTTAAAGACTTGTGGATTAAATGTAGAAGTTGGGGGGTGCCTGGGTGGCTCAGTCAAACATCTGCCTTTAGCTCAGGTCATGATCTCAGGGTCATGGAATTGAGCCCCATATTGGGCTCCCCACTCAGTGGGGAGTCTGCTTCCCCCTTTCCCCTGCCTCTCTTCCCCAAGCTTGTGCTTGCTCTTTCACTATCTCAAATAAATAAATAAAATCTAAAAATTAATTAATTAATTAATTAATTAATGTAGAAGTTGGGAAATATTACATAAAAGACATAATTCTCAGAATGTGTTGAAAAGTAAATAGATCTGGCAATACAAGACCCAAATCCCCAAGTGGTAACAGTATTAAGTCTGTCTTGGTCAAGGCCTTTGTACTTGCTATTCCTTCTTTCTGGGATTTTTCTCCCTCAGTTCTCACGACTCACTCCTTGTCATGGGACCTCACTTCAAAGAGGCCTTCACTGAAGGAGGGAAACTGAGTGGGGAAAAATTAGAGAGGAAGACAAGCCATGAGAGACTCCTAACTCTGGGAAACAAACAAAGGGTTGTGGAAGGAGAGGAGAGGTGGATGAGGGTTTGGGGTAACTGGGTGATGGGCACTGAGGAGGGCACTTGATGGGATGAGCATGGGGTGTTATACTATATGTTGGCAAATTAAATTCAAACAAAACGTTTGAAAAAAAAAGAATCCTTCCCTGAAGCTGTCTATAATGTTGCCACCTCCAACCTTCAAGTCATTGCTGTCTTCTTCATAGAACACACATTGAAGGTTATTTTATACCTTCATTTTCTTGTTTATCTGTTTCTCTTACTAGCATGAGAGCAGGCACCTTGGGCTCTTATATGCTGGTAGTGGATGTAACTCTGGTACCTAGAATGCTGTCTGCTATATTGCCTGGACTAATACACATTTGTTAAGTGAATGACTGACTGAATGGCTGAACTGAAACTTCAAGAATGGAAAGGAAAACTGCCAATGGAAAAGAATTAGATGCATTTGTCATATAAAACTAAAGATTATTTTATGAGTCAAGAGAAGGTAATATTAAAATAACTTTTAGTTCATGATTTCAGTGTAAAAGAGGGTCATATGATTCTGATGATGTCAGATTAAGAATCCATATGTTGTATTTAGTTTATTTTTAGATTGTTATCCCATCCAGGAGAAAAGTTCAGAGTGACATCTATGGTTTGACAAAATCTTTAAAATCAACAGAGCAATACAATATGCTTTGTCTATTCCATGAGAAGTAAAGGGTTTGTCTCTATAAATAACATAAGAAAATACTAGCATTGCACCTGCGTAAAAGCAGAAGAGGTGAGAATACTTAGTAAATTGACATATAACTACTAAATGCTGAGTACGGTACCTAGGAAATAAAAAGAATACATGTATAGTGCTTAAAGGAGGAGCATCTGGTGTACGTATGTCCTAAAACATAAAATAATAAAAGGTTATATAAAACTTAGCTAATCCATTACCTAGAATTACCCTGGAAAAATATTATTAAAATAATAAAGCTTTGCAATGACTTAGAAAATCTTGGATCTTAGCCATGGCTTCTGTTTTTGTTCACGGGTATTATGAAGGTTTGCAAGTGGATGTTTTCAAGATCTCTCTTGAGTCACATACTCAGAGGTTGTTGTGGATTTTCAGATGCATAAATATAGAGAAATGCCTGGGAAGAAGGGAGGATGTACAGAAACATAGAATAGAGCAGAATAGATATCTCATCAAGTCAGAAATAGTTAACCCCTCTTAAAATTTCTGGATAGTACACTTGAATCTTCAAGTCAGAATTACAAATAAAATAAATCCAGTCTAAGGTGTTTGCTCAGTCATGATTTCCAACAGATGAGAGAGAAACTGGCCCACTCTTGTAAACTGTGCCTCCACCAAAACAAAAATAAAAACAAAAAACAAAAACCAGGGGATGCCTGGGTAGCTCAGCGGTTGAGCATCTGCCTTAGGCTCAGGGCATGATCCCTGAATCCTGGGATCGAGTCCCACATCAGGCTCCCTGAGAGGAGCCTGCTTCTCCCTCTGCCTGTGTCTCTGCCTCTCTCTGTATTTCTCATGAATAAATAAATAAAATCTTTAAAAGCAAAACAAATGAAAACACACACATACACACAAGAGAACCAAGATAATAAATGATTCTTTCATCTCACCTGTTAAGTTTCATTCTGTTATGTGCTATTGGCCCTATGCTCTTAGAGACATCATGGATTTATTATACATAGATATACTTATACTAATAAATTTTTTGCACAGCACTGACATTTACAAAATACCTCCATGTACATTAATTTATATGGTGTGTACAGTAACCCAGTAAATAATATTATCCCCATTACAGAGATGAAGAAATTTGCTGAAGTACAAAGAATGCCAACCACCTGCTGTAGTCAAGGAGTTAGCAGATGGTGAATCTAGAATACAAACACAGCTCCTCTGAGTCTAAATCACACTCTCTTTACTGTTCACCATGGACATAAAGTGCCATTTCTACCCCCCGAGAGTGGAATAGCTGCCAGAAGCTCTGCTTAGCAAAATTATAAAATGACTCCATTAAGAATGATCAAGTCTCCAGTAATAAAATTATAATTTATTTGTCTGTTTCTATTCTGCAGCCGAGCCCAAGGGAAAGTGATAATACATGCTGTGCTGAAGTTTAAATCCTGTTTTAAAAATACTGCAGCAAAATTTCGAGATAGGATTGAAACCACTTTATATCAGAAGCTAAAAGGCAAAACTGGGTCTTTATGTATAGATTCTTCTTCATTTAAATTTTCAGGTAAGTCTTTTTGTGTATGGTATAGAGTGATTTTCAAGTTTTAATTTTAATATAGTGTTTTTTGTAAAAATTAAAAACAACACTTCCTTCTTAAATATGATTTCATATACATTGATTACTGCTTTTAACCACTGTTAAAGTAATCAGGGTCTATGTTTTAATCAATGTCTTGATATAATACCATTCTTGTACTCCTGGAATTAAACTTTACTTGATGATAGAGTTTAAAAAAAAAAAAGTAGTCAGGGACCCAAATAACATTTCTTTGCAAAACAAGGCAGCCATAAACTCTTAATGGCTTGTTCTGTGGGTTGTGATTTCTCCCTGAGTTCTTTTGGCTATTTCAAGAATCTAGGCTCCTACATTCCAGAAATGAGTTTGAATCTCTTTATTATCAAGCCTACTTCCTCATAGGCTTTTAATGGACTTTCTCTCTCTCTCACTCATAAGTACAATCTAATTCTTTTTTTATTTTTTTTAATTCCAGTATAGCTAACATACAGTGTTATATTAGTTTCAGGTGTACAATTATACAATCTAATTCTTATTCTTGGTCACCTAACAATATTGTGAAAGACAGCTTCTAAAAGGTAGAGACAAATGTCCCTTCATGCCCAGGATAATGAGTGTCTCTCTGGTATAGCCAATGCTTGGCCCAGCTAAGCTTGGCCATCAATTCTCTGCTATCACATGTTTGACCAAGGCAGAAAAGTATCCCTGACCCTATAGGAAGGACTAAAAGGATGAAATGTTTGTGAAAAAAATAAATCTAGGCCAAGGGTTCATTTGCATAGAATATCAAACGGATCAAAAGCAAAACCTGAACATGCTTCCCCTGGATAAGAAACCATTAGGTTATTGAAATGTGACTCTTCTCAGGTTTAGATGCTTTCTCTTAGAACCTTCCTTCTCACACAGCTTATCCTATGTGTGGTGACCTCAAAAGAACACAGAGAAATAGAGCAGATCTGCAATTTATAGAGAATTTGCCACCAAAGATATATTCTTAAAAATTCATCTGCTAAAAACATGAATTTATATGTAAAGAAACAGCATTAGATTTCCACTATTTTCTTCAGTAATTCTATTTATTACAATGCCACCCTACTATTTTAGGAAGGGTGTCACTTAACAGTGACTGTTAAGTGTAATACACTTAAGTGCAGGTGGTGCTTTGGTATTGTCTTAGCCTCTACTTGTTGCTTAGAAACCCCCTCTTCTTCCTCTTTCATCCTTCATCAGAAGTTAGATGTCTTGTGAAACCAGGGGTTTGCAGGTAGAGTACCAAACCCAGCAGCCAACTGTACCAGTTCTGCAAAACCACAATGAAATGAGTTAACACAAAACTCACATTTAAGACAGCTCTTAGTTAGGTGATTGTGAATCTTCATTGGTCACCACATAAACATGTCTCTGGTTTAGGGATTTATGAAAACCTTAGTTAGATAGTCAAGGTTGTTGTCACAAGGTTGCTGCTATCTTATTGACAGTCTGACCTTATGTTTTCTGGTTAGTTTAGTTGCTTAGAGCCTGCTCCTAAGTATGTCAATATTGCTGAATTTTATTTTTATACAAGCTGCTTAACAAAGAGGAAGAAGTCACTACTTCCCACAGCTGTGGCTTGGACACCACTGGCCAGCTCTACTAGTTACAACATGGCTAAATACAGAACTAAGGTTCCTATATTATTATGTCTAGAAAGAGAAGATACAAAATAGTGGTTAAGACCTGCTGAGATTTTTTTAAAGATTTTTTTTTTATTTATCTATTCATGAGAGTCACACAGAGAGAGGTTGAGACACAGGCAGAGGGAGAGGCAGGCTCCATGCAGAGAGCCCAATGCGGACCCGGATCCAGGGTCTCCATGATCACACCCCGGGCTGAAGGTAGCGCTAAACCGCTAAGCCACCAGAGCTGCCAGACCTGCTGAGATTTAAATCCCAGGTCCACTGTATATCAACTGTGTGACTTTGGAAAAATTGCTTAACATTTCTGCACCTCAGTCTAAACACTTCATCATGGTGATGGCAAGAATAAAAAATACTGCATATGGCTGCTGTATTTCAAAGACCTCATGCACTTTAAAAAACAGGACTAGGGTAAAGTAATATTAATTGGTTTTCAGAGAAAAAAAAAACACTCAAAATGTATGTCCTATGGATTATATATTTGCAAGTCAACTTTATATATGTGTATATGCTATTATTTTTATCAGTAGGCCGCCCATATCTTCTCCCCCAAACTTAGACTTCACTATGGATGAGGAGTCAGAAACTTCACTATGGATGTGTAGTGGGGGGGGAGGGTCATTGTCCTTTTCCCAAGTACTTTCCCCACACTTCAAAGTACTAGTGCAGTAGGGGCAACTCCATATCCCCCTACCCTTAAACCCCCACCAAAAACAAATTACTTCATCTGACAGAGCTTTAACTTTTTCACCTTTATAAAGGAGATCATGATTGATATACTTTATAGTAGAAGTGTTTTTTCTGAAAAAAAAAAAAAATGAACACACACATCTAAAGCCCTTAGTGCAGTGTCTAACGTAGAGACCAAAAAAACAGTAACCAAGATAGATTTTCTTCTATATATATACTTTGTAAGAGTATTTTGCCAGAGATCATGGTTATTCTTCTGGTAACTGTGTTCTTGAATATTCACTGCACACCAATGGAATCTTAGGGAACATATCTATGTGCCTTTGATATATAGATTCAAGGCAGGGCAATAGCCCAATGTAAAAATGTTACAAGCCCCAAGGATGAAGTAAATTAGTGGTAGTTGAATCAAGGGATGAAAAGTACTGTTTTTGCAGAAATAATAAGTTAATCAACTTAAGTGCCCATCAATGTTTCAGTACTTGATAATTACACCTACCCCAGGAAAACTGCTTTATGTAATTCTTAGTAATAATACTAAATAATTATTGGCTTAATTTATTTTTTCATTTATCAAATAAATACTGACTGAATACTGACTATGGGCCAGGAAATTTGGATAAAATTCTCACTTACCATTTTTTGTTTATGCTAATAGGAAATTCATTTCTTTTTCTTATGCACATACCAAATGATATTGGAATGAGTATCTAAAAAGGATATTGGTTGATTTAAAAAAAATAGTTTGCCATCTATCATGATGACTGAAAGGATAAATCTCACAGGATTTCCACTTAGAATTTGAATTCTCTATAACTGTCATGCAGGTTAAGTTATTTATTACAGATCAGTGGCAAAATCAGGAATAGTGAAAATGGGTTACTGATTTCTGGTCCAAATTAAATTCATGAAAAGTGCATTATTTATTGCACTGTGGGCATTTAGAAGAACTTAAAGTTGAAAAAGACCTTAGCAATCTCTGGTCTGGTTGCCTTATTTGTAGGTAAAGAAGAGTCAATGAAATAAAATTCACTCTAAGTCATAAAATAAAGTCTCGGGCAAACCTGATTCTTTAAGCCATATGTTCTGATTTTGAGTACACTCTGCATTCTCAACACTATTTCATGAATCAGTTTAGAACTGAGAGCTGCACTAAAAATCTACTTAAGATGCAACTTTTAAAATTCCAGTGTAAAAAAATATCTGGCTTCTTTTTTTAAATCTGAAGTCAATCGTTGCAGATCAAAATCTTTTAAACTCTGACCTCAGTGTTAACATCAATGAAGAAAGCATGTAAATCCATATCTAACTTAAAGAATTGCTGAGAGGAGTTGAAATCAAATATTATGCAATATTAACAATTATCAACATTTATGAAGTACTTGAACAAACACTTTGCTAGGTACTGTAGGGAAATTTAAGAGAAAAAGAATATTGTCCCTGTCAGCAAAAAGCCTATAAAATAAATAAATACATATACGAGGATATATATTTAAGCTTACACTGATTTAGTGTATATGAAAAACACAAGCAGTATGACTATTACACAAATATATTTTAAGCTTATCTAATATAAACAGTGTAATGTGGATTGGACCTAATGTTGTCATCAGCTTGTAAAATGAATGATCGCAAGTATGCTACTAATAGACATTGCCACTCCCAGATTTAGGATGCAAAGAATGCTTCAATTATTAATACCCATGAACACAACGTTTAATTTTCCAGTCATTCCTGAATTCCATGAAAAATTACATCTACTACTTTCCAAGGTACTAACAACCAGTATTTATGGAGTGCATTCTTTAGTTAGATAGCCACGTTTTTTTCCACCAATTCTAAACTCTCCTAAGGCAAGTTCCTTAACTTAATACCATTGACTTCAATGGGAAAAATTTTTATGCATTCCCAAATCTCTGAATTTCTGTTTACTTGCACTTAATTGACATCACATTCCCTTAAAATAGAGATGATAGGGGCACCTGTGTGGTTCAGTCAGTTAAGTGTCTGCCTCCTGACCAGGTCATGATCTCAGGGTCCTGGGATGGAGCCCTGAGTCAGGCTCCCTACAGCGGGAGTCTGTTCCTCCCTCTGCCTCTTCCCTTAACACACCTCCCCAACTCGTGCTCTTTTTCTCTCTCAAGTAAATAAATAAAATCTAAAAAAAAAAAAAAAATAGAGATGATAACCTCAATATTTAAAATTGGCTAACATAGTCAATTTTCCTTTATTACTTATTTTATAGTATGATTACTCACATGATCTTGTTATTTCATATTTTAATGACCAAAACAGAACATACATATAATACCTAATGTTTATGCAATTTAAATTTTAATGCATACAAAAAAAGAACAAGTAAAACAATGCAAATGATATCTCACCAAACAAGTTGACCTCACAGCATGATGCACTTGACACTGACTGTCATAAACTATCACACCAAGAGCTAAGAAAAAAATGTAACACTAGACTAGATGCACCAACTACAGGACTGCAAGGATGACTACATGGTGGCTCTCCTAAAAGTTCTGGAAGGAAAAACTGAAGTCATTCCTTGTAAAAGTGAAAAAATGCCTCATAAGCTAAGTAGAGTTTTAACTGAAACACCTTATAAAGTAGAATGCTCATAATTTTAATGAGTATATAGAAAAATAATAATCATTTCCTACACAAAGATGCCTTGTATATATACTGGTACACTTAGCTATCTATTGAATAAGTATGAGAAATATTTTAAATACTTATGCTAAATCATAATTTGTTCAAGTAAAAACTCAAATTATGTGGAAGTAATAGAAAGAATAAGAACATTGAACTTTATATACAAGGATGACGATCCTAACCCATTATTAAGAGTTTTACAAGAGGAAGAAGGAAGCTCTGTCTTACCACTCATTTGGGAGCAGCTGGCAAGCACTGAGATATGGATGATGATGTTAGTAGAACACATTCTTTCATGTGGCTTGATCCTGAGATAATGCATGGCTTCACTTCTACTATGCTTTTAAGGAACCAATCATTCTTTAATGATTCTTTAATCCTAGAGGACATTTTCTAAAAGCATAGGATTGCCCAGAGTGTCCTTTCTTAACAAATAATCAATGTTAAGCTCTATAAACCTGTTTTATCAGCAAATAGTTTCTTAGAATATTCTTAGTGTAAGACCTTGACCATTCAAAATTCCTTGGAAGTAACTCTTCTAAATAGGCAAATTTTCCAAATACTTTATTTTTAAATTTTTATTTAGTCAAGAGATAGAGAAAGAGTGAGCATGAGCAGGACAACAGGAAGAGGGAGAGAGAGAAGCAGACTCCCTGTTGAGCAGAGAGTCCAACGTGGTGCTCCATCCAGGACTCCAGGATCATGACCTGAGCCAAAGGAAGATGCTTAACTCATTGAGACACCCAGATGCCCCCCCCCCTTTTTTTAAGGTTTTATTTATTTATTTATTTATTTATTTATTTATTTATTTATTTATATTTTACTTTTTTGACAAATAGTGAAAGTCTCTTTAAAAATTTTTTTTTCAAAAACCTTTCTCAAATTCAACACCTACTTCTCTGACATCGCTATGGACATTCATTAATATATAATGGGTATTGTAGTTCCCTTAGGGAAATGTAGGATTATTGGTGCCCTCAATAAATGATCCTAATATTTAGGGTTTTCAGCTCTTACGTTTGTTCTTTTTATTTTATTTCTTTCTCATACTTCAATGTCAAGCAGAATTCTTGCTATCACTTCTGTTTTCTGTGTTCTTTCTTCTACCTTCTCCAAATTTCTTTTAAATATTTCATAGTAATTTATACATAAAAATTGGAAAAAGTAAATAGCCTTTGAATGAGGGTGTCTAGGACCTCATTACTTAATTAAATAAGCTCTAGTGAGTTAACTTTTTATATAACTTTTGACTCCTCAGACACCATTGTTTCCTGATTCTTGACTTTATTCCAGAGAAAATGTTGCCAAGTCTCCTAAAAGATATGGAGCATTATTCCTGTTGGTATTTCAAAATGTCTTCCAATAAAGCTAGATATTTATTTAAAATAATATTTAAGGATTTTAAAAATGCAACCTCAAGCTTTGCGTTTGACATGCACATTATTAAATAATACAACTATGTATTAGACATGCCTGGAACACAGACATTACTGTCCTAACTGATATCCAACATTATCCATCTGAAGTTGGATAGATCTGTGTGATTAATTTTATGTGGCAACTTGACTGAACCACAGGATGGTTAGATAGCTGGTTAGATATTACTTCTGGGTATATCTGTGAGGATGTTTCCGGAAGATATTAACATTTGAATTAATGGACTGAGTAAACCTGATTGCCTTCCCCATTGTGTGTGGGGGCATAACCCAACCCATTAAAGGCCTAAATAGGATAAAAAGATACAGAAAGGGTAAATTCTCTCTTTCTGCCTGATTGTTGAGCTAGAACATTGGTTTTCTCCTCCCCTGGTACAGGAATTCACACCATTGGCAATCCATTTCTCAGGCCTTTGGATTTGAACTGGAATTATACCACTGGCTTTATGGGTCTACAGCTTACAGAGGGCAGATCAGAGGACTTCTCAGCCTTCATAATTGCTTCTGAGCCAATTCCTCATAAAACATAAATGAATGAATGAATAAATAAATAAACAAATACTTCTGTTTCTCTAGAGAACTCTAATATAACCTGCAAGAGTACACAGCCAGTCACTTTCAAGCTCAAACAATCTCAAATTTGCTATGGGCTTTCAGACAGCCTACTTGCCTGACATACTCCTAAGAGTACTTACTGTACTCTTACTATAGGTATTAACTGTACATATAGCTAGACTAATGCCCCTTTCACCCTCAAGTTTGTTCTAGCTTTTTATCATTTCCTAAGAACCTAAGCCTTTGGGGCCATTACACTTCTTATGCCCAGCCTGAATGAGTTATGAGTGGTGAGTTTTAAGTTCAAGAGTTTACACTTTGGTAGGGTCTGTTAAAGTCCATTAAATTACAAAAAATACAAGGCCAAAGTTTTGCTTTCTAAAATTTTATTTGATAATATTGCATAAAATGAGCTAGAGGGGAGAGTTTTTAAGCAGAGAGATTGGTTAAAAAAGAAAATGGTGCAAATGTGAAGAATTGAAAATAATACTAGATGGGACACCTGGGTGGCTCAGTGGTTGAGCATCTGCCTTGGGCTCAGGTTGTGATCCCAGGGTCCGGGGATCGAGTCCCCACACTGGGCTCCTGCATGAAGCCTGCTTCTCCCTCTGCCTATGTCTCTGCCTCTCTCTGTGTGTGTCTCTCATTAATAAATAAATAATATCTTTAAAAAAAAAAACAGGCAAAAGATGTGAAGAGATATTTAACCAAAAAGAGTATACAGATAAGAAATAAGCACTTGAATAGGTGTTCAATATCATTAGCAATTAGAGAAATACAACTTAAAACTACAATAAGATATTGCTACATTTACAGGAATGGCTTAAAAAATTTTAAATGATGGCAAAACCAAATTCTGGCAAAGATATGGAGGAATTGAATCATCCATACTACACTTCTGGGGATTTAAAATGGTACATCCATTCTGGAGAACAGTTTGGTTGGGGTTTTTTTTGGGGGGGGGGGGGGTATTTTTTAAATTAAAAATGCAAAAGCCATAAAACCCATTAATTCCACTCCTAGGCATTACCCCAGACAAATGATGGTTGTGTTCATCCAAAAATGTATACATGATCTTTAAAGCAGCTTTATTCCTAATAGCCAAAAACTTAAAACAATTCAGATATCCTTCAAGAAGTTAAGGGTTAAACAAACTTGAGCACATCATATCATGGAATACTACTCAGTAATAAAAGAACTTGGATGAATCTCTAGAAAATTCCACTGAGTGAAATAAGCCAATCCAGAAAATTACATACTGTATGATTCTATTTATATGAATATATAACATTCTTGAAATGACAAAATTATAGAAAGGGAGAACAGATTAGTGGGTACCAAGGATTAAGGTGGGAGTAGGATTGGAAATAAGTAGATGTGACTATTAAAGAGCAACATGACAAATTCTTTTTTTTTAAGATTTTATTTATTCATTCATTCATGGGAGACACAGAGAGAGAGAGACAGAGACATAGGCAGAGGGAGAAGCAGGCTCCATGCAGGGAGCCTGACGTGGGACTCGATCCCAGGTCTCCAGGATCAGGCCCTGGGCTGAAGGCGGCGCTAAACTGCTGAGCCACCCAGGCTGCCCAACACGACAAAGTCTTGTGGTGATGGAAATGTTTTGTATTTGACAGCATCAATGTCAATATCCTGGTTTTGATATTGTACAATAGTTTTGAAGATGTCTTTACATCTCTAAGAGATATTATTACCTTTGGGGAAATTTGGAAAAGGGTACACAAATATCATTTATTACAAGTGCATCTGAGTCTGCTATTATAATAAAATGCTGGATTTTTAAAAATTATACTTACATACACATTTCTTGGGATTAGATATTAGACATCCTGATAAGTTTGGCTCTTTATCTCTTATGTTCCTAGATTTCTGGGTTACTGTTGTAACAAATATTATTTAAATGGGTCATAGCATGAGTTTTTTTTTAAAGATTTTATTATTTATTCATGAGAGACACAGAGAGAGAGGCAGAGACACAGCCAGAGGGAGAAGCAGGCTCCTCTCAGGGAGCCCGATGCAGGACTCAATCCCAGGACCCGGGGATCACGACCCGAGCCAAAGGCAGGTGCTCAACCACTGAGCCACTCAGGCGCCCAGCATGAGTTTTTTAAATGTCTTTGAGAAGCTTGGCAATATTTTTAAGACTAAAAGTCTAGCACTATGGAGTTACTCCTACCATAATATAATAATGATATTTTATCTTCCATTCCAGCAGGCTAAAATCTTTTCTACTGAAGTATAATTGATATGCAACATTAATTACATTCATTTCAGGTGTACAACATAACGATTCAATATCTGTATATATTGCCAAATGAACACCACAATCACTCTAGTTAACAACTGTCACCATAAATATTTATTTAAAACATTTTCTTAAAAAAATAAATAAAAAATAAAACATTTTCTTGTCATGAGAACTTTTAAGTTCTGTTCTCTTAGGAAGTTTCAAAAATGCAATATGGTATTAATGATAGTCACGATGCTGTACATTACATCCCCATGTACATGTACATAGCTTATGTATTTTATAAGTGGAAAATAACCCCCTTTAGACTCACTTCTCCCATTTTGCCCAACTCCCCCCACCCCACATTGATTGATTTGCAGATATTGAACAAACCTTGCACCCCTAGGATAAATCCCACTTAATCATGATGTATGATTCTTTTAAGCCATTGTTGAATGCAGTTTGCTAATATTTTATGAGGATTTTTGCATCCTTGTTCATCAGAGACATTGACCTATATATATATATATATATATTTTTTTTTTTTCTCATGACATCCTTCTTTGTTTGGTGTCAGGTTAATACTGACTTCATGAGTTTGGGGTGTTCCCTCATCTTCTACCTTTTGGAAAAGTCTGAAAAGAATTGGTATTAATTCTCCTATAAATGTTTGATAGAATTCACCAGTGAAGCCATCTGTTTCTATACTTTTTTTTTGTTGGGGGCTTTTTGTTTACTGACTGAATCTCTTTAGCAGTAATTAGTCTGTTCAGATTTTGTAATCTGATGATTCAGTCTGGGTAGGTTGTATGTTTCTAGAGATTTATCTATTTCTTCTAAATTGTTAAATTGTTGGCAATATAATTGCTCATAGTAGCTTAGGATTCTCTGTATTTCTGGGTATCAGTTATAACATCTCTTTCACTTCTGATTTTATTTATTTGAAATATCCCTCTTATTTCTTAGTGAGTCTAACTAAAGCTTTGTCATTTTTGTTTCTCTTTTCAAAGAACCAGCTCTTAGCTTCACTGATCTTTTCTATGATTTATCTCTATTTTACTTATTTCTTCTCTGACACTTATTATTTCTTTCCTCATGGTAACTTTGTTCTTCTTCTAGTTCCTTGAGATGCAAAGTTAGGTTGAGATTTTTTCTTGATGTTAAAATCTTTTGACAATCACAAACACTTAATATAAGATTGGAAAGGTACTAAAACTATCAGGCAAAACCACTTTGATTCTTCTTTTTACATTACTGATGAATTCTGTATGACTCTTGCCTGCTTCTCTTATTGCAGTACACATTAAATAGCTGAAAATACCATATACTAGATGCCAGTTTTAATGTTTTTTTCCCCTTAAAGTGATTTTTGTTACTGATAAGTTGTGCATCCAAGAGCTTCTATTAAAGCTCATCTAAGGAAAAAGTCAATAAGGGACCAAAAAAAAAGTCATTCAAAATATGAATAGCTCTCTTTAAAAAAAAAAAAAAGAAATGTCTTTACTCAGTCTGTCAACTTGAGTCAGGAAGAAATTTAAACTTAGAGATTTCAGAATTTTTTCCTAACCAGTTTTTCCATTCTTTGTACCTTCTACATTCTTTGTCTCTTATGTAAAATGTCTGAAGAAACACACAGGAGTCCTACGTGTTCTGAGTAAGAAAAGAATAGTTGTGGTTTGTGTTCAATGACAGGTTACTTGTGCAACTTCAAAAACCATGTAATTTTCATGGCTTTACTCATAAGTATTGCATAAAATAAGTCTACAGGTTCTCTTATGGTTATCATTGGGTCCATTAACCAATGCCTGAATATTTTTATTTTTCTGTTTTTTTAAATATGCACAGTTCCCAGAAGAATTATTTTACTGTAGAAAAAAATACATTTTAAACAAGCAACTTAGGTAAATTCCAGAGAAAAACTTTTAATTTGTTCAGGATGAACAAAATTATTACAAGGTGATGGTTATTTTGCATCAAAAACTACTATGTGCAAACTGACAGAGAACATGAAACTAAGAAATTGTCTGAGAAGGGGCGCCTGGATGGCTCTGTTGGTTAAGCATCTGCCTTCTGTTCAGATCATGATCCCAGGGTACCGGGATCAAGCCCCACCTGCTCCCTGCTTAGTGGGGGATCTGCTTCTCCCTCTTCCACTCCTCTCCTTGTGCTCTCTCGCTCTCTCAGGCAAATGGCTAAATAAAATCTTCTTAAAAAATTATCTGAGAAGACAGAGCTAAGAAGTAGCTTCATATATTTCTTAAGGAAAGCAATGGATACGAACTGAAAGAAATCCGTCCCCAAAGTATTCTCCGCTGGGTGTTACCCCAGGGCCAAGCCATCGAAGTGCTGACCTTCACAAGATGCCTAGGCCCCAGAGAGAACCAAACTAGAAACTTTTCTAAGTGAAAGTGCTAATCGTACATATTAACCTTCTATCCAATATTTGTCCTCAAAAGGGCCCCTTAGAAACACAAGCATGTCATTCCAAAAGCCTAAGACAGATGCCATTACTCACACTGTCCACTGCTCCCTGTACCAACTATCTAAATGCATTCTTCAGGACATGTTTGTCCTCTCTCCATTTTAGGAGCCTTTTGTACTGCTTAAAGGCTTAAGATCAATGATGGCTAAATATAGAATAACATCCAAATAAATTTGCATTCTTCACATTTCTTGAAATCTGCATGAAAATTTTAAAAAATTGGTGACACTGTAGAGCAATGGTGGTGGTGGCAGCCGCGCAGAGCCCGGCCGCTGAGCCCCCCAAAGTGCTGCTTCTGTGGGGCGAGCCCGCAGCCCCCCGCGGCCCCCCGCGGCCCCCCGCAGCCCCCCGCCCCACCGGCCGCGCTGGGCCCTCCCGGAGGCCGCCTGCAGGGTCGCCAGCCTTATGCACCTGAGCCCCAGGAGGAGGCGCTGCGCAGGAAAGAGCAGCAGCCCAGCCTGCCAGAGACCACAAGAAAGCTCGAATGAGGGAGCTGGAACAGCAAGTGGTAGATTTGGAAGAAAAGAACCAAAAACTTTTGCTAGAAAATCAGCTTTCACAAGAGAAACCTCATGGCCTTGTAGTTGAGAGCCAGGAGTCAGGACAGCGGTTGGGGATGGAGACCCAGGCCCAGGGGAACGGAGTGAGGCCGCAGCAGGTGCACCCCTCCGGAGCATCCCCCCATGGATCCTGACAGCGTTGACTCTTCAGACTCAGTCTGATACCCTGTTGGGCATTCTGTTCAACTTGGGTCCAGCCATGTCCTTCAGACATCCTTCCCCAGAGTCTACAGCCTGGAGCAGCGTCCAGGGGTCCACCCAGAAGGACCCAGCTCCTTACCGGCTTCCCCTTCTCCATCACTGGGGACCTCATCAGCCAAGCTGGAAGCCATTAATGAACTTATTCCTTTTGACCACGAATATACCAAGCCCCTAGTCTTAGAGATACCCTCTGAGTCGGAGACCCAAGCTAATGTGGTAGTGAAAATTGAGGAAGCACCTTTCAGCCCCTCAGAGAAAGATCTCCCTGAATTCACTGTCTCAGGGAAGGAAGAACTTGTAGAAGATGACTCCGTTCCAGAGCTGGGCACCGCAGATCTACTTTCATCCAGCCACTGCCTGAAGCCATCTTCTCTACTGGATGCTTATAGTGACTGTGGATATGAGGGGTCCCTTTCTCCCTTCAACGACATGTCCTCACTGCTTGGTGTAGACCATTCTTGGGAGGACCCTTTTGCCAATGAACTCTTTCCCCAGCTGATTAGTGTCTAAGGAATGATCAGTGCTGTTACCCTTTCCCTTGACCATTATACTGCCTGAAGATAGCAGAGAAGCCTGTGCTTCGTTTAAAAAAGCCAAAGTAGAGGGTATACAGTCCTAGGGGATTCTTCTAAAGTATTTGTCTGTTCAAATCTTATAGGTCACCTCAAGTATTGTCTTTTGTCATCTAGCAGTGCTAGGTACTCAGATATATTACTATAATCCAGAATTACAGCTTTTGAGGTGGTACCTGTATCTTAAGGGCAGTAGTCTGGCCTAAAATTCTTATGTAAGCATCATTGGACAAGTGTCTTAGACATGAAATTTGAGTGGGCCTTTAATATTTCTTTTCCCTCGTCTTGGCATCCCAAGCTGGCCTCCAATTTTAGGTCCTTTAGTTTGCTTCTGCAAGCAGAGAACACCTATCTAAAGGGGCTCCTTTCCCTCATGTACACTTCAAGTAAAAATCAAGAATCTTTTGTATAACTATGAAAATTTACTATGTAAATACTTGATGGAATCTTTCCCTGCTAGTGTAAGAGAGGAACAGTGCTCTGGTTACAGTGCTTTCTCCACTTATTTAAAACAACCTGTGCAATTAAAAAAGTGCAATGCAAAAAAAAAAAAAAAAAGATTAAAAAAAATTGGAGCACAGTTCTACCTTAAAAACTACCACCTGCAGGGACACCTGGGTGGCTCAGCAGTGGGGCATCTGCCTTCAGCTCAGGTCGTGATCCCGGATTCCTGTATCAAGCTCCTTGTGGGGAACCTGCTTCTCCCTCTGCCTGTGTCTCTGCCTCTCTCTCTGTGTCTCTCATGAATAAATAAATATTTTTTTAAAAAAGCTACCACCCGCATATACAATTGACTATTAGGTTTAATTAATTTTAAAGATATCATTAATTTTAAAATTTATTGATTTTATTAAAACATTTTATTTTTTTAAGATTTATTTATTTATTCATTCAGAGAGAGTGAGAGAGAGGCAGGACACAGGCAGAGGGAGAAGCAGGCTCCCTGCAGGGAGCCCGATGTGGGACTCGATCCAGGGTCTCCAGGATCACACCCCGGGCTGCAGGCGGCACTAAACCGCTGCGCCACCGGGGCTGCCCTAAAACATTTTATTAAAAGATGTATTTGTTATAGTTAATTAAGTCTTAAAATATTTTTTAAATTTCATCTTCAGGGACAAAATAGCATATTGGAGATACGTGCTGTAAAAAAAACTAATCTACATCACTCTGAGGAATGACAGATATGTTATGTCTAACCATAGACATAATTTTCAGTCTAATTAGAAACATAAAGAAACGCATTTGCTAAAGCTACGTATGCAGTCAGGTGATTAATCCAAACCTGTAGTGTGTGAAGAATCAGTTTTTGTTCAACCACAATCCAAGTCCGTGCTCTGTTCCTTTGTGTTTTAATTCAGACCAGTCATATTAATGCTCCTTTTTGGAGGGGATGGGGGTAGTGAAAACATTATAAATAAACTTCCAAGGTGGAAGATGATATTTCCTGTGTTACAAAACAATTTTATAGTAGTAACCTTATTCAGAAAGTCTATGTACATTTATTTATTTTTAAAATTTTCTCAAACCTAACACATGAAAATCTTTAAAGATCCCATAAAAAACTCCAAAAGTGAATCAGCTAATCTCCTCTATATTTTTAATGCTAGAACCCTAGGAAAACTATCTGAAAAGTAGGATTAATCAATTTATTTAACATTTGGACTCACATAAAGTAATAAATTAACCTAAGTAATAAATTCACTAAGTTAAAGCCCATGCTCTATGCAAAATTTATGTTATAAATTTATCTACTGCTACTGTAAAAATCTTCCTTATACTTCAGAATCATACAGCTTAGTTTTCATCATTCTTATGTTTCAGATATTTTTTAAGGAAGAAAAGAGTCGCTGGATATGCTTTTATGAGCATATCCAAATTTGCATTTCTTATTTTACAATCCCAGAAAGACACTAAACATTAAATAATTATAGATCCAAAAGCCCATTCAGAAAGCATCTAAGCATCTCTCCTAATCTAACGTTCAACAATGAGTGAATCATGCCTATTTTGCCCCCAGTAAATTTCATTGACTCCTTCCCAAAAGAATGTTTGTCATCAGCTATTCTTATTTCCCCTGCTGCCCTTCTATGCTGCATGATTTTTCTTGGTGCATCCAATTTTCTATGCACAAATATACCATAGCACTAATCATAGAGGATTACATTATCTACTTAGTTGTACATCTCTCCCACTACACTCCAAGTTCACTGAGGACAGGGTCCACATCCATCGTTTTTTATTCCTGGCCCATAGGAGATCAATGCACAGTTCCTCAGCTGTTTTTTAAAACTGATTTGTCTTATTATCCTTTGATGGAATCTCCTCCTTGGCAGAGACAGTGCCATTGTTTTTTGTCACTTCCTTTATACGCTACATTGTAGACAGTATCTTAGGTTACAGAGTTGACTCCTGATTCACAGGTAAATCCATAAGAGTTCTAGCCTTTGAGTGTGAGCCAAGGGATTTAAAGGAAGGAAACACAAAGAGCCACACAGCAGTGACTCAATCCGAAGGAGTGACAGCTTAAATTACTTCTCCATTTATTGTACTTGTCTGTCCTCCTCCTACCCAAGTGATAGTTATTCTATTAAGCTCTGGGATTATACAACTATTAAAAGCAAATTATAAGTCAAAAACATTTCTTCCCTTTAGCAAATCATACATCAATAAAGAAACCTCAAAGAAAGAAGGTTCTGTGAATATAGTAGGGTTTTCTAAATAATTAGTTCTCATAAGGTGTAGGATTTGACATTTTTCCAGTTGATTTTCAGGAGTTTAAGCATTTCCCAATCTCTTACTACGGTTTGGTATATTTTACTAAACACACAAAGTTCAATATCAAACTCTTTAGGTATCCTGTCCAAATAAAATTAGCTGCTGGAAGGCAGCTCTGAAGGATTAGGTGGAAATGGGCCACCTTTCTGTTTAAGTGAATCTGGCTCATGTCTACTCAGTCTATCTGACAGTTTAATTGGTCCTACCTTTTTGTTCAAACAAGCTGACTTTCTGGTAAGATTCTTTTGTCTCCCTGATTTGTTGTGCAACCTAATGTAAAAGTGTGCAACTATAATTATATACAAATGGATACTCCCTTCTGGATTTATAGAAATACAAGAGCATAATAAAAATGAACTTACATTGGCATTTATAGTATTTAACTATCAAGCAGGTAGTAATTCATTTTTAAAGAGAAACTCTTAAATAGAAATGGCTAGTATATTTACATTTCTTTCCATCTGAAATTTGGGACATAATTGTGATTCACTCGTCCACCTTCCCACACACTTTCATCATGAATTAAACAGGTTTGCAGTTCTGCAAGGATTTGGGACCTAAAGCAAAACAATCTATTGTAAATCTTAGCCTAAAATACTCCCTAGATGTCTAGGAATGGGTAGATAATACTAAAGTCTGCCTTATTACTAGAGTAAAAAATTTTTTTATCCAAAGCAAATGGTAGATGAAATGACACGCTTAATTGAGTGTTTTGAATAATTGAAACCACACAAAGGATATTAATTTTAAAAGGATCAAATTGTAGCAAAATGCACTCAACACCAAAAAATGCACTAAATATAATAATGTGCATAGTCTCTCCTACTTATTAGCATTATCTGTTATGGTAAATGGTTATTTCAGTATCTTAACCTGGTTTCTCAAAAAGCAAAGCCTGACACAGAGACTTTCATGTAGTAGTTGATCTGAGAAAGAGTAGAGCAAAAAGAATAAAATAGAGAGGAAGAATTTTCAGCATCGGAAGCAACTCTAGCTCCATCCCATGGGATCTTCTGAGTACTATATTAGAACTGTATTCCTCTATTACTAAAGGGGTAGGCATTTGTCTATTGACTCCCATCTTACACCAATTCCAGCAGAGTTAACTCCCACATTTCCTATTGTCCATCTTGGAATGTCCAGTGGGTTCCTTCTGGCAGAAAATGAGAAATCTAAGGCACTAACTTGAAAAGGACATGTGTCAAATCACTCCTGAGTAAAGTGGATCCAAATCTGTGTAGAATTTGTTACAACATTGTTATTGGGATAAGCTACTGGTGAAGACTATTTAAAGTGATGCATAGGGGATCCCTGGGTGGCTCAGCAGTTTAGCGCCTGCCTTTGGCCCAGGGCGTGATCCTGGAGTCCCCGGATCAAGTCCCACATCAGGCTCCTTGCATTGAGCCTGCTTCTGCCTCTGCCTGTGTCTCTGCCTCTTTCTCCCCCTATGTCTATGATGAATAAATAAATAAAATCTTAAAAAAAAATAAAGTGGTGCATAAATGAGTCATCTGGTGATTTGAATTCAAGATACAGTGAAAGATCACTATTTTTCATATATTGTAGTACTTCCCAGGACCCAGACCTCTTTTTCAACTTATAATGCAGAACTTGAGAGTCTTTTTTATAAACAGAAGAATGAATACTAAAATTTTATTTCTCTCTATGCTAATCCATGAACTAGAAATTATATGATCAAAAATGAATAAAATGATTACATTTACAGAATAATGTGTTCCCCAAAAAGAAATAATTAGTATTAATATGTTCATAAATGTAAATATTTCCTTTTTCTTTTTTTTGACTTTTAGATATTGCAATGCCGACAGCAGAAAATCTTCTCAATGCTTGTAAGTTCATTAACAAAGAGTAATTTTCCAGTGAAACTTAATTCCCGGGATGGCAAAAAAAGACTTCCACTTGACAATCAATATGGTACCCATAAGGATATAGTGGGAAGTCTGCTTTTAGAAATTTGTGAAAATGTGACTGTGGTTGGTCTTAAATAGACTGATATCATTGATTAAATTGACTGATATAAATTGATTTTAAATGAGAAACGCAGGATTACATGGCATAATGACAGATGGGATCTATGGACAAGTAGTGATAATGAAGAATTTAGGATCTAAAACCAGCTGCACATCAGTTTTGAGCCCCAGACCCAACACATCCTAACTGGATGGTTAACGTTAGTTTCCCAAACCCTCAGTTCCAAGCTGTTGCAATGACATAAGAAGATAGCACAAGTAAGGTACTTACAAAAGTATACAGTTCATAATAAGCACTCAGTAGATGTTGGTTGTATTTTTTTACTCTACCTATAAAAACTTTAGGCCTAGGAACTCACTATGGAATTCTGATCATGCAAGCCAACCTTAGTGAGCTGGGACTCACATGCAAGTAGCTTCCTTGCTGACCAAGACACTCTGCTTCCACTTTCTCTACAACCACTGTAGGAAATTTGATCTCCAGAACCTGTAGCAGGCTGTCAGAGAAGCACTGCCCTTATCTGGGCATTGAGACTAATTAGGAGCTGGAAATCACTCTTCAGGGCCCAGTGACACCAACCATGATGGCTCTTAGTACCTTTCAGTCACCAGAAGAGTTATTTCTGAGCAAGCTGGGCAAAACTTAAGCACAAAACTGTATTAGATTATTTTGCTCTCTGAATGTATTTTGACTCAACAATCCTCAAGCTACTTAATATGACATTTTTAAGTCAATCATTCCAATTGGAAATTTTAGTATGGATACAATCAAAATCCACAATTAAAAATGTGTCAGTTTCATAGAAGAGAGGTAATCAAGACAGGAGTAAAAATGGCAATAAGAAAGAGATCAGCCAATCTGTGCATCTGAACTAAGCAACCATTCAGATCAATATTCTGAATTTGACTTGGCCTATTTGAAATTTTAATTGTACTTTAAATAAAAAGTGAGAGGGGAATGGTAGGCAAGAAAAATCAAACAGGATTGAAGAAAGACTGGAGTTTGGTACATGACAAAATATATTAAAGTACAGTAATGAGAGATGAGATGGAAGTTAGAAGGGTAGGGAGGGTGTAAGAGCTTGGTAGAGTCTTTGATGTTTCAGGAAGTGTCAACCATCAAGTCTTCATGATATTCCTTAAATTCTTGAAGTTTACCGTATGACCTTTTCTGAAATAACAAAAGCTACAAGGTGCCATTAAGATTTCAGCAGAGGTAACAACAAGGTAATACTGCAGAGGTGGCAGCTGGAAGCTTAACAGACACAACACTATGAATAAATGAGAACTCAGAATGGAAATTGAGGCATGGATATAAATTAGATTACAATTCTGAACAAATGCACAAACAGGAAAGTAGAATCACCCAGGGGAGGTTCTCCTAGCCCACAGTGAAGCATCTTTGTTTTCCTATTTCTCTGAAGCAAGTTGAGTAAAAGCCAACTTCCTTTAGGAGTTGTCCAAACCGAAGGGAGGATAGGGAAGAACCATTATACCTTTGGGTTCTGAGTTATTTGTTTTATCCTCTGAAGATTCCATGATAAGGGAGTGGAAAGAAAGAGGAAAAGAAAAGGGCGTCACAGTCAGTGAGTCAAAGTGAGACTCTCTCATTCAAAAATAACCACCTAAGCTCTGCTTCAGCTAAGTGGTTTTTATAAAGAGGATGCCTTAATAATCAGAGGTTTAGATTGCATCAAAGAGAACAATCCAGTATCAGAAGCAATATACAAATTTAAGGACTTCAGAGGGCTAGCAAAGACCTTTTTAAAAGTCTGCATGTCCCTCCCCTGTCCTCCTGATGCCTTTCCACCTTTGAGAAAGAGTATCTCAACCACATCTTGTAGTATCCCTATGAAACAATTGACCATCTACCCTCTCCAATTAATTTAAATGTTCTCATTCTTGATACAAATACCTTTCTCTAAGTCAGAGTTCCATAACCTTAACACTATCAGCATTTTGGGTTGGATAATTCTTTGTTTGAGGAACAGTTCTATGCATTATCGGATTTTTAGCAGCATCCCTGGCCTCTACCTACCAGTAGTGCACTCCCACACATAAATTATGACAACTAAAAATATTTCCAGATATTGATAAATTTCTCTTGGGATTAGGGGTGGAGTGCAAAATTGTCCCTGATTGAGAACCACTGCTTTCATCTATGCCCACTGCATTGATTATGGCAAGTGTTTCTCATTCTCTAAATATTATGGAACACACCCATTACAGAAAGGGGTCTTGAAGTCAAATATTTTTATTTCAAAATATCTTGTGAGTTATATGACATAGACTTCATTTCTACAAATATTTATTGAGCTCCTTATAGGTGGTAAGTTCTCTATGATAGGTCCTAGAAATATATATATTTTAAAAGATATGGTTCCTGCCCCCTAAAAAGTTTGATTAATGAGGCTGACAATCTCTAGTAAAAGATACCACAAATCTTTAACGAGCTCAGTGCTTTTGTTAGAGTAAGATGACATAATCAAGAGAATCAGAAAGAGACAAAATAAAAGTAAAGTTGTACTATTACTACAGATTTGCTTTAAAAATTTAAAGAATCCAGTTTCTCTGGATCTAAATTGACACTAGAGGGACACATGGGTGGCTCAGTGGTTGAGTGTCTGCCTTTGACTCCGGTCATGATCCGGGGTCCGGGGATCAAGTTCCACATCAGGCTCCCCGCAGGGAGCCCGCTTCTCCCTCTGCCTGTGTCTCTGCCTCTCTTTCAGTATGTCTCATGAATAAATAAATTAAATCTTTTTTAAAAAATAAATTGACACTAGAGCACAGTCCTGATGCAGAGAAGCATTTTACTTTGGGAAAAGTTTGGCTCTCTTCATGTGTTATTCCTTTTAGCCAGATATTGTGGATTGAACTTGAATGCAAACACGTTTCTGTTTACTCTCTCTTGTCAACATCTCATTGACATTCACAGCCATTCACCCTCTCTTATGAATGTTTCAGAGCAATCACGGCTTTAAACAACTGCTCACAAAATTAAAAGCACACATTTCTATATACAACTTAGTAACTGGATAGCAATTCTTATCTTCCAAATGCAAACATTTCATTTCACTTGGTTCTTATAACAGATCATAGCAAGGCCATACAGATACACAGAGAGTATATGTAACTGATGAGGATGGAGGAGGAAGATGTCAATCTAATTTGAATGAATTCTCAGGAAATCTCATGTCCTCAGTTAGACTGTGGGCTTTTCCTCAGTCAATCTTATTATGAGAGTTTGTTTACTATAGCAATGCATGCATAGGCAATATCAATATCATTATATGCTAATGAATTCTATTTTGAGCAGGTTGTGGACAACGGACAATAACTCCTTCTGGCAACAAGATAGCAGGGGGTATGGATGCCCAGGAAGGGGAATGGCCTTGGCAAGCTAGCCTTCAACAGAATAGTGTCCACCGATGTGGAGCCACTCTGATTAGTAACAGCTGGCTTGTCACTGCTGCTCATTGTTTTATAAAGTAAGCTTTGGACTACATAAAGCCTCAAAGCTACTCATGTACCAAAAGTCTGAAACATATCTTTCAAGAATATGGACATACATCTGAAACTAATGGTGTACTATATGTTGTCTATTGAGTTTAAATAAATGTTTTAAATTCAAAACAAAACAAAAAGAATATGGCCATACAACTATGCCTCCAACTGTTCAGTATTGTGGAGTATACTCTCAAAATCACTCAATGAATCAGTTTTAAAAAGAAGATATATTTAGGCTAGAAGAGGGTCTGTCAACAGTGGCACTATTATATGTGGTCCAAATGATTCTTTGTTTTGGGATGGCTATCCCAGCCATTATAGGATATTTAGGAACATCCCTGGCCCCTATCCACCAAATGCCAGTAGCATCCCCCCAGGATTGACAACCAAAAATGTCTCCAGTTATTGCCAAATGTCTCCTGGAGGACAAAATAGTCCTCAGCTGAGAATCACTAAGCTAGACTTAATTCAATTTTATAAAGAAACAATAAATCCTAAACTGCACACCGGCCTTCTATTTCTTTCTCATCATTATTTTATCTGGTCTTATTTATTTAATCACAGGTATATGAATTCATGGTGCATCACCCCATATATATTATAGCCCTACTTGAAATTATTAATTCTTTAAAGGAGTGCACCAAATGTTTGGTTTATTTTTACCCTTTTTAAAATTTCTATTGGCTTTATGTAACACTTACTGGTTTTATTTTTAAATAAAAATCCCCTTTAAACTTAAGACTTTGAAATGTTCTAACAGCACTATTTTTCAGGGCTTAATACAAAAATCCTTCATTAACAAATTATAGTAAAAATCAGAAGCATCTTCCTCTTTATAGCTTTTAATGGTAATAGAGAATTTAGGCTACTTCCATAAGTTTACTCTGTCCCATAATCTTGCCCACTTTTTATTTAATCTTACTTTCTTGTCTTATCATATTTATCTTTCTAAATACTCTTGAGCCTTTCTAGTCAGATAAAATTAGTTCCCATGGCTTGTTTTTTAAAATATAGCTTATTGAAAAAATAAAAATATAGCTTACTGAATTATTCAGTCTATTTGTGTTGTTTTTATTTTTTCTTTTACATACAGCTTTACTTTTGTATGTTAAATGCACTATGGGTATTCAATACATACCTAATTGTTTTAAAACATATGTTAATTCCTACAACTCTGAAATATAGGACTTTTAATAAATAAATCTATTTTCCTTAGAGCCAGTGATCCCAAAGAATGGAGTGTTAGTTTTGGACTTCTTTTAAGTGACCCACAAACACAGCGAAGTATCAAGGATATTATAATTCATGAAAACTACCATTATCCTGCACATGATAATGACATAGCTGTTGTACATCTGTCCTCGCCAGTATTATATACAAGCAACATCCGAAGAGCATGTCTTCCAGAAGCTACTTATACATTCCCACCCAATTCAGATGTGGTGGTCACTGGATGGGGAACATTAAAGTCTGATGGTGAGTTCCTAACCTTCCTTCATTACATTGTTTGAATTTGAGTTTTAAGAGTTAAAAAAAAAACATTCCAAATCACAACTAAACCTGAGAGATACTCTCTCTGGATCATTTCAAAGAAGATAATGTGCAATGGATGGAAAAATATCCTCAACTACATTCATACAGAAACCACAATTTCATAGAACTTTTGCCATAATTTCCCTTAACAATGGCAGTTTTTATAGAAATGCAGTATTTGAAGCAGTAATTCATTTTCCTCTATTTTATTCATTCATTCATTCAATAAACATTTATCTTGATTACCACCTTTATTCCAAACACCAGTATGCATGGTTTGGATATTTTAATGAATAAAAGAGGCAAATATTCCTGTCCTCATGAAGCTTACATTTTTAGCAAAACGAAGACAATAACCATGAAATATAATAAATAAGTACATTACACAGCATGTTTTGTGCAGGTAAGTACCATAGCAAACAATTAAAAAGGACTACAAAAAAATAAAATAATAAAATAAAAACATAAAAAGGACTACAGAAGATTGAACATTTCTGATGGGGAGAAATGAGTAGCCCTAAGTGACAAGGCAATACCTAAGCAAAAATCATTTAAATATGTGCATCCCATGACCTTAATGATGTAAAGATTTAGTGGCAATTTATGTTCATAAAAGCATCTGAAAGCAAGAAAAAATCTAAAATTAATTATAAGATTCAAAATTACAGTAACGGCAGAAAATCTTAGAATGATTATAAAATATATGCTTCTGGAATATGAATTTTACATTTTGTTTTCTAAGGCATACATGTAATCTGCTTTGTGACTAAGAAAGGAGACAAAACTAAATGGATGTTTTACATTGATTTGAAAATTGTACATAGTGTTAGGTACTAATAAGCCTAGACAGAGATATTAATATTAACTTTAGCAAAAATTATATAACTTTCTTCCTTTAGGAACAAGTCCTAATATACTCCAAAAAGGATTAGTGAAGATTATAGATAATAAAACCTGCAACAGTGAAGAGGTATACAGTGGTGTGATCACACCTGGAATGTTGTGTGCCGGGTTCCTGGAGGGAAGTGTGGATGCCTGCCAGGTAAATCTGCCTATTCCATTTTCAAGATTTTTTTTGTGGGTTTTAACTCCAGTCTATTTGTTCAATTTTCTCAAAAGAAGAAATTTTTTATTTAATAAGATAGTTATTAAATTAAAATACTACAGGGCTAAACTGCTCTTACTGTTACAAGAAGCTGTCATGACGTAGGAGTGGGGAAGAGACTAAATCTGGAATAAGCAATAAAGAGATGAATGGAATATTGGCAACTTTAGTTAGATTGGTCCTCCTTCACGGAGAAGCACTCAACTGAATCCAACACCAAACCTAATGATCATGGAGCTTTCTTCTTTTGGGTGATTCCAACACTCTAAATAATTTGTTGACTTAACAATGCTTGTATAGCATCTCCATGTGGTAGGCACTGTTTTAAGCTCTTTACAAATATTAATTTATTTAAGTTATGATCATCCTGTGGCATACGTTTATACTATTGTAAGTCCTATTTCTCAGATGAAGAAACTTGAGACAAGGAGATCAAATAAATTGTTTAAACTCACAGGTATTAAGTAGTAGAACTCAGACTTCAGCAGAGCACACTGTGCTATAGAGCGTATACATAGTGAATGCTCCACTAAGCTGCCTTTCCTATGCTTAATATGCTTCAAACACCTCTGGTGCTATTTATAAGCAATAGTCTCAGAGTTAACAAAAGTACTACTGCAGTTATCTAGGCAAGCAGAATCAGTGGTAAATCCAGAAAGACCCTTTTTTTTTTATTCATTCATTTTAATGGACTACTCCATACCAGACGCTGTGCTGAGTGCAGAGGAGTTAAAAGTGAATAAAGCATTATCCCTGTACTCTAGAGTTAGAAGACAAACAAACAAGTACTTACAATACATAATTATCATCTCCAATTACAGATTCCCATCCTTCCAACTGCCCCACTAACCTTATTCTTCCAAGTTATGACAAGTTTAAATCCTAGTTTCTCTCAATTTTCTCTATCCATCACCTTTAGCACCATGACTCTCTTCTGACCCTATGCAGCCTCGAGGTGTTATTATTTCAACCACTCCATTGACAGTACCCTCAGTGACTTCACCATCTTCTACTTCCCCACACCTATGCTAAATAATCTCCAGCCACAGAGCAATATGATTATTTTATTGACTCCTATGTGTGAGCTCCTGAGCACAACTAGAAGAAATCTGATAGCCTTGTAAACTGGTGTCATATATATCACAGCTGGGTCCTTAACACACTATAGAATTATTTAATACCTCCTTTGTAGTCTATGTCAGCCTTTCATTGCATTGTTTGAATGTGATCCTATATGCCCTTACACTCCTTAACATATGACATTTCATCATACTAACTAGAAAAAAGAAATGAAAAAAGTCATGAGAGCTCCTTTAATTTCTTTTCTACATGATAAATTTATATTTGTACTTATCTTCACCCTCCAGGCTCAGGACAAACAAATTAATTACTTCTACTCTTCAAACCTAATCTTTTGTCTGTATTCTTCACCCACTCTCTGTCTACACAAATATTTGAACTTTACATTACTTTGAACTTTCTTCCATATTTTCCAAACTGTCCCACTCCAATGGACTCTTCCAAATTCTTATAAGTATTATTAGTTCTCTCCTTTAGTACATCCTACTTTATCTTTCTTTTTCCCTTCTTGGTCAAATCTCTACAGAATAGTTCACCAATAGTTCCATAGTCTCAACTTATTTACTCTCTAACCCACTGCTTCCAGACTTTTGCCCTATCAGATCAGTGAAAGTATTTTAGCCAAGATTACTAATGACAATATAATTGCCAAATCCAATACACGTAGAGTGGAAGATGGACTGGAAGCAAGTAAGTTAGAGATATTGAGAACTATTAAAAGATCCTAAAAAAGGTAATAAGGGCTTCAACTAAGACACATTAGGAATGAAGAGACAAGACAGGTAGACAAGACTGCAGGAGTGATTAGAATTAAGGATGAGGGAAAAGAAGGAATACATGCTAAATTCCATGTTTCTCCCTGAGCAACTGGAGAGAAGATGTACAGGAGAAAAGGAAGTTTTGTGGAGAATGAAGTTTGGAGTGTGCTAAATTTGAAGTGCCTGTGAAATATCCAGGTATATATGTCTAATGTGCCATTAGAAATAAAAACCTTGAGCTCAAGAAAGAGTTCTGGCCGTAGATATATATCTGAAAGTTATCATCATCTTGTGGTGGTAGTTAAATTCAGGAGCACTGATACAAATTGCTCAGATACAGTATATAAAATAAGCACCTAAGTGATAGAACTCTGGTATAAATGCTTTTAAGGGGCTAACAGGAAGAGATAAGAAAGATCAGAAAAATAAGAAGAAGAAGAAATTGGTTTCATGGGATTCCAAGGATCAAAAAAAGAGAGAGAGAGAGAGAATAGTTAATAGTGACACATGCCAAGGAGTAAGATAGATGCTAGAAAGAGTGTATCAACTTCAACAATAGTTCATTGGTAAAGTTTAGAAGGTTCTTTGGTAGAAAGAAAAACCATTTAGAAGAAAAATAAGACCAGAAAATGAAAATTTCAATATAAACTTCTACTTCAGAAGAAATCTGATAGCCTTTCAAGCCACTTAGCTATGAAAGGAAAATAATTAGAGCAATAGAAGAGGTCTTAAGATCAGAAAGGCTGTCATTTTTTTTGGATGGGCAAAACTGGAAAAAAAAATGTATATGCCTGGTGGGGAAAGACAGTGGAGAAAATGAAGGCATATTAGGAAAAACAAACAAGAGAAGATTATTGATAGAACAGTGTCCTTGATCCAGAGCGCAGGTGGAGGGATTAGCCTTAGAAAGAACTAAGTATCTCCATTTAGCTGACAAGGAGTATGAATACAGGTGTGGACTGATGCAGATGAGCTAGGAAGTCAAAAGAGACAGGACAAGAAATGGAGAGATTGCTATCTATTATTCTCCATTTACTCCATGAATTTGAAACTAAGAGATTAGATTCAGAGGGAGGGCACTAGATTTTTAAAAATTGTAAAATAAGCTTTGTGTACTATTGGTGGGAATGTAAAATGGTGCAGCCTCTATGGAAAACAGTATGGCGGTTCCTCACAAAAGTTTAAAAATAGATTACCATATGATCCAGCAATTCCACTTCTGGATATATACTCAAAAGAAGGAGCACAAATAGATATTTGGACATTGAACCCATAGGAGCATTATTCACAATCCAAAAGATGAAAGCAACCCAAGTGCCCACTGATGGATAATTGGATAAGCAAAATGTTGTATATACATAAAACTGAGTATTATTCGTCCTTAAAAAGCAAGGAAATGCTGACACATGCTACAACATGGGTGAAACTTAAAGACACTGTGTTAAGTGAGATAAACCAGCCACAAAAAAAAAAAAAATACTGAATGACTCCACTCAATATTGAAATATCTAGGGTTTTTTTTCCTTTTTCTGCATCTCCCTGACTTTATTACAGAAGAGAAAAATAAGCAGTATTCACCTTTAAAGTATAGTAATTGTATGTATCCTTTTTCTCTCTAGGGTGACTCCGGTGGACCTCTGGTTGGTGCAGATTATAAAGGCACTTGGTTCCTTGCTGGCATTGTAAGCTGGGGAGATGAATGTGCTCTCCGAAACAAGCCTGGTGTCTACACTCGTGTAACATACTATCGAGATTGGATCTTGTCCAAAACTGGTCTCTAGTGCAGAGGTTCTTTATAAAGTTTGAAAATTATACCTTTTTCAGGTATAATTGTATACAAATTGTAATTTGTAAACAATTACAAATATGTTTGTAATTCCCAAACCACATTTAACTTAGAATACCTTTCTTTATGTGCATTTAATGTTGCAAATATAAGGATATACAATTTCAGAACTATGAAAAATTTGTATGTTAGATTGTGAAAAGGGGCTAGTGACAGTAATGAACTAGGATATATAATTTCCCCTTTACCCCTCTCCAGACTGAAGGTAATTATATGAACAAACATGGATTACAGTTTACTAAGGAGGTCTTCACCGATTTGTAGACCCAGGTACCTTAGGAAATCACAGAATATGTGTTGGCAATAAACTCCCTTCTGAATATATAAATAATCCCCTGCTGAATCACACGGCTGCCACACGATCCATGTGTTGGTAAGTTGCAGCCTAGTGAATTGCAGTGTAATGCCTATAAAAGTTCCCAAAGAAAATCTGTCTAGCTGTGTTCTTTCCAGTCTTCATGCCAACATTAATCTCTTCCCTATCTATGGCTTCCTCACTCTCTTGACACAAAACAGCATGATAATCCCACGGGGTACGTTGAATTGATCTGTTCCTATTTCTCTTTTACATGTGAGGCCAAGATGTTTCTCACATAGAAGCACGTAATAGTAAAATTATCATCAGACACGTGGGCTGTGTTTCACTATGTAGGCTTGAACATGCTATGCAGATAACATATAAGATATGTATTCCATATCTTCAATCTCTTAAAATTCCTCAATAATATCAATTACCAGGCAGAATAAATAATATGGAAATTTTACTTTCATTTCACTTTCCTTTTGCCCATACAGAAACATTCCAGCTGAGGGCACAGAGGTCTATAAATGCACAGTTAGGGCTCATGCCAACTTGCCACATAAACAGATCAGTTGGCTTTTCTCATGAATATTATCTTTTGGCAGTGAGTTCCCAGACTGTGTGTGGTCCAGGCCGTATCTCCAAGTCAGTTTATCTTTCTCTTTTTCATCACCGAAAGCTACCACTAATAGCTTTTATTATGATATAGATTTTGTTCATGGACCCCAAGAACAATTATGTTCATATAGTAGCTAACATTTATAGACCACTATGTGCCAGGCACAGCTTATATGCATTATTACACTAAGCCCTCACAACGTTGTTATTCCCCTGCAATCATAATTTTATAGATAAGGAGACTGAGATAGACGGAAGTGAAGTCCAGAGAGCTTATAATTGCCTGAGCTGGGGTTCAAAATCAGAGAATTGGATTCCAGGGTCCACACTTTAAACAACTATGCACTGTTATGTGTTATGGTTATACTTAAGGATCTATCGAGCATAGTATTCTAAAATGTAAGATTTGTCATAGACTATGTAGATGAATGAATACAGTAGCTTTATTATCTTATGGATTTTTAAAATATTTTGACATATCTCAAGCTATACATTTATAAGAATTAGTATTCCTACTTTCTAATTTTTTAGAAATTAAGTATTTACAAAAAATATGGATATTGGTCAAGATTCATTGGTCACAAGCGAGAGAAACTCAATCTAGCTTTAGTGAAAAGATTAAACTTTTGATTCATTTGACTAAAAATAAAGGGATCCACATGTGGATCCTGGGGCTAGCTCCAGGGGTTCCAACGGTGTCTTGATCTCTAGCCACATCTTAACTTTTCTCTCCTCTGCTTTCATTCATGGCCAAATGCTACCTGCTGAGGTGGTAAAGACCAGCTCTATGATTAGGTTTCCTTTAGTGCTAAACTGACAGATGCACATATAGGCAGCACTCCGGCCCTCTAATTCCATTAAAAAAAATAATCCTGAGGGTGCCACCTGGTGGAGGTGGGAGGGGCCTTAATCAATAGCCCCTCAGAACAGGGAGGAGCATTTAAAGAAAAAAAAATTCTAGCAGACAAAAAAATAATGGTCATCTATTACCCAATGCAAAATGTGTTAACTTCTGAATCAAAACAGTGTTACTCTAAATTATATTATCTCACAACACATTCTATATTTTCATGTATTTATTGTCTTTACAGATTTTGCATAAAGCAATATCATGCTATGCATATTCTGGTATCTGAGAAAAAAGCTAGATGATTTAAGTCACCAGTACTCTTCTTTTCCTAGCTTCTTCGTGTTTAGAAAGTGCATAATATTCCTGTGAGGAAAAAAAAAGTACAAGTACTTTTTATTTTGGAAAAGAATTTGACATGAAACAAGTACATTAGGTAAGCACATTTAAGAAACCTGCCACTTCCAGATAGTGTCGGTTTAAGTAAATCACCCTGTATAATGATTCACTCTGTGATGAAAGACTCCCTTTTCCTCTCCTCTACAAGAGAGACTGAACAGTAAGGAATGACAGGTTCCTGCCCTCTGGGTCAACAATGTCGTAATTCCTGGGTCTCTCCAGATTCAGGCATTTCTGCTCTAACATAGTATCTGGCAAGAGTTAATGATGAGAACTTTGATATAATAGTAAAAACTCAGTACATTGAATAGAAATATATTATTACCTAGTTTTTTAAATAGACAAGTTAAATATCATATAGATAACACTACAAGTAAGTACTGTGTGTTGAGGTCCACTTTTTCCATCAACCCCTCCTTACTACTAGTGGTAATATGTTAATTAATTTATAAGGTTCACTTCTAAGTTGGTTTATTCTTTTGCCTGTTTAAACCTCATGCCTTTGTGCTGCAACCACTTGGATTATCTGGCATCTCTTGCAGTATTGTGATTGTTTATCAGGTAATTCAATATCTGGCAAAACCAGTTTTATTAGAATTTGTTACCCTTACTGCAGATGAGTATTTTCACTGTGAACTCTGATTTCTCTCATTTTTACTCAGACTGCTACTTTTCAGGACTCTTTTTGCTAAGCATACTACCCTTGTTTATGCCACTGGAAAATGCATGTAGCATTGTTCAGACTCTTTCTGCCATAATTTAACTTCCCTCAGGAGATCTTATAGGTTAAGTGCAAAATAACTGGCTTCCTCAATGATTTTCATCAAGACTTTTCAGCAAGTAAACAATACAAAAGCAACAACCTTTGTAGTTTATTCTTTCTTCATTTTCAAGAATCCTTTTGTTAAAAAAAAATAGAGCGAGAGAGAGAACCTTATGACATAAATTTTGAAGTACTAGAAAAAATAAGTCTTGTCACGTTTTCTTTTAACCCTTCACTATGTGGGAATTTTGATATAAATTCATGTTAATTATTTTTCTAAGAGGAAAATTCTTATTTTCCCATATGCTTCAAGTGACACTTCTTAAAATTTTTTCATATAAAAATGTAAAATCCATATTATAGGCTTTCAACCTATATTTTCAACACCTAGAACTCTGTCTGATGCACAAAAACATTTGTTAAATAAATTAATGAAAAAGTGAATGAATGAGTAAAGCTTGGAATCTAGTTCCTATGACTGTATTAAATAAGGCATATCCAACAAATGAAAATACACCATTTAATGAATAGAAATCTGTGCATAATTAAAGAAAATGATTTTGTAGTTAACAGAGAACATATCCTATGAATTTTACAGGAAATAGCTGAGGCCCCAGAGGCTTGAGAGTCACACAGGGAAATGGGGATCTCTCGAGTCCCAATATTGTGCTCTTTCTTCTCTACTATATTTATTATGAAAATTTGGTTTAAATTCAATTACAGATAATGTTATTGCCTTCAAACCCTGATTTCCTAGAATGCTTTGAATGGATTTTCTGATTGTAAGGGACATTATTTTTGCTACACCCAGACCCCTCTATCAGACATGGATACTCCTCCATCAATTGTTGAGCTACTCTCTTCTGAGAAATGCCTGCAGTTTCTGGGAGCCATCCCCCATCTGAGCCTGAGAAGTGATACTTCTACCCACCCAACCTGTGGGTATCAGCCAATGGGTAACTGATGCAGGAGTACAAAAGCTCAGACCCCTATACAAAAGGTGGGGAAACTGTGGTACACGTGTGCTGCAGTGCTCCACGTGGGACTGGGCTAAGGCTGAAGTCCAGCCAAAGCCACATTTGCCTGGTTTCTTCCTCTGCCCTATCTTGCTTTCCTCCCTCTTTTATAGGCTTCCCCTTGGAGCCTTCCTCAAACCACTTACACAAGAATCATCATCTCCAGTTCTGACTGACCTAATACATTGGTTAATTTCATTTTCAGGTGAGTTAGGGAAAGCCATATTTTTCCTGAAATACATGAATGTGTTTTCCTAATTCAGTAAATCCACTATAATAAACCCAACTGAATCTTTATTGTTTCAGAATATCTTGACTAAAGTTCATCATTACAAACATGATATTTCCTTGTATTGTAATACAAGGTTAGATGCAGGTAGTTTAAGCGTCTAAATGTAACTATACTGATTTTCGGACATGGTCTATGTTTAACTGAATCCCTGTTATCACTTTTCTTTCTTTTTCCTTCTTCTGATTTTCATGGTAGTATAGTGCAAAAACATTTCCAAGTTACTAACCATATCCCGGTTTGTAAAATTCCAGTTAGTCAAGTTTTGGTATTCAAAGACATTTGCTTTAAGAGATTTTTATTTGTTCCCATGGGGGATTTGATGATCCAGTAAGAAAAAATTCTTTATAAAAATAATACTATATTACAGATATAGACTCCTATCTATGAAATTACTCTTTATAATAAGTCTTGAATATATGATATCTGCATTATAGACCAGGGAAAATAAATTGGAGAAGGGTTATTTATAAGCTTCCTATTATCACTCCTACCTTCAAAAAATACTACCAAGTTTCAAAATCACACATTCTAGCTAAACAATCACAAAAACATCCCAGATAAAAGACAATAAAATCATCTATTTGAGTAAAAATCCTTTCGAAGATTTTTATCTTCGAAAAGATGTTAAATAACTATAACATCCCTGAGTATCAATTCTCTTTCAACTTTAAGTCCTAATGATTTAAAAACATAATATTGATTTTTATAAAAATAAATTTTTTAAAACTCTGTTTTATTAAAAATTATCATAAAAGAATTAGTGTCATCGTCATTAACTCCAAAAGGAATAGTTATGTCCCATAGAGCAGGAAAGGTTGCTGAGTGGTTTTTTGTGAAGTGGCAAAGTATAGGGTTAAGAGCCAACATTACCTGAATTCAGATTCCGGTTCTGCCACCTAATTTGCTATGTGAAGTTAGGCAGCCTACCTAACATTTCTATACTTCAGTTTACCCATTTATAGACTCAAAATAATAATAGTATTTACCTCAAAAGGTAGTTATAAGGATTAGATGACTAGCTACAAAGCACTTAGAATAGTTCTGACACATAATAACTTCTTTATTGGTATTTGTTAAGTAAAATCTTTATTTACAAGAGGTTAACATATTAGAGAATATTATCTTGAAGAAAGATAACCATTTACTTCATATTACCTCCTTTTGTTAAAGAAATATAAGTTAAAAAAAAACAGGGAAAAATGCTAAAATGAGAATTACTTAAGTCGGTATATTCTTATTCTGGTGGAATATTTATAGATTTGTGATACATTATTCTCATTATTTTATTAAGTAGGAATTAGGAAATAGTTCAATCTTATAAACACAGAGAAATTTCCTATCCTCTCTCTAGAGGTAGCATAGGTAGTAAGATAAATTTTAAAAGCATTTCTTTACTATTTTCTCAGAAAAAAATACTACGTATTTAAATATTTGTTGCATTACACTAATTATTTCAAAGCTAAGTTCAGCGGCACTCAAAAGTACTTCTGGCATTTTGTTATACCTCACTCTGATATAGAATGGAAAAAATGTTGGAAATCAAGTTAATTCTACTACAAAAAATATTAAACTTTAAAATACTAGACTGTATGGAGCACATAACAGAATTTAAAGTAAGCAATACTGATGATTTTTCATATATGCCTACTGAAAGGAGCATCAGGAATTATAAAAATAAATAAACCACTCTTGAAAACATCCTAGACTTTATAGAAACATTTTTAAAAGTAGAAAAAGGAGGAATTTGAACGAAATAATAGTGAGTATGTTATATAGGAATTAATAGGATGTCAATTAATTTTATAGGAACCCAGTCTTGCTCAAACTTAATTTGAATAAAAATGGGTAATACCAATGACCACATACACTTTCCAAATTGTATTTTAAAATTCATGTTACTATGCTTTTGCATCATAAATTCTTAAAACAATTATTGGAGATAATAGTGTTCAAATGTTCAATGCTAAAAAAGATGAGGTTAAGATGTGTTGTATTTTAAAACTTGTGAAATGGAAATGCTAAGTGTGTCAACAGAAGATTATCAACAAAAGAATAAAATTAAAATTGTACTATTTTCAATACCCAGCAACCCACATGAAGTCTATATGAATAAAAATATCTCAACATAATATAATTATTAAATGTTAGGAAATAACAAATATAATGAGCTTTGGTCAGCCTTTCTTCGGTAACTGCAAGTACAGTGCCTAAGACATAATGTTCAATATGTTCAATTAACTGAATTATTGAAATAAAAATGATCATTCTTGCTTTATTAGCTTATATTTGTTTACATATTAATTATAATTAAAACAAAAAATATTATGACTTTCAGTATTTAGTGAACATATCAATTTTGACAAACATAATCATTATGCTTCTGCTTCCTCATTAACTTCATAATATTGATAATTTATGTTATATGGTTTTCGTTAATCTTATCTGTGATATCTTATATAAATTTTCTACCATAAATTCCTATCATTTACCTCTGACACAGTTATACTGAAATGAGAACTATAATAATATCTCATGGCATGATTCTCCAAATAAGATACACTCTTAGAAAAAAAAAAAGTGAATCTCCCATTTTAAATGCTATGTATAGGGATCCCTGGGTGGCTCAGCGGTTTGGCGCCTGCCTTTGGCCCAGGGCGCGATCCTGGAGACCCGGGATCGAATCCCACATCGGGCTCCCGGTGCATGGAGCCTGCTTCTCCCTCTGCCTGTGTCTCTGCCTCTCTCTCTATCTCTCTGTGACTATCATAAATAAATTAAAAAAAAAATGCTATGTATAATTTAACATGGTTTAGAAAAAAATTGAATAGCTTTGAGAATTTGCTCCTCATTTCCATAGCAATTTCATGGAAACACTTCCTCAAAATGAAGAGCCTACCTTCCCTACTCAATTCCTTCCAATTAAACTGGAATGAAAATTCTCCCCCGTTTACTCACATCAGAGTTGTCACAGACACTAATAGTCTTGGTTAAATAAAGTACACAATGTTTTGAAAAACAGGGGAAAATATATATTCTTTTTCTCTGGTAGAGTGGTACCTCTATCTTTTCTTCCTACCAGAAGCAAAATGTTCCCCAAATATTCTTCATTTACATATTTCTCCTTTAAAAGACCTGCCTTCTTCTAATCTTTCAGTCTTACAGGTAAAGAGGTATTAAAAATCTATTTCTTACTCCTCTGGGTCACTTCCAAACTACTATCTGTCTCTCACCTTAGAATTTAGATTTGGAATCCAGAAGGAGCTGAACAGTCAAGTACAAGAAGAGGATAGAGAAGATAATATAAAGAAAAGCAAAGATACCATGTTTGAGGACTAACTCAGGGCATAAAACAGAGATTTGCTTCTCTCTGGAACTGCCTGGATTCCTGTTGGCTTTTTAGGCATTGTATATTATGAAAGTGGGCTCTATTATTTAGTACAGTCTCCTTTCTTGCAACCAAAAGGACATAATTAACATGTCATCAAACTTCATTCACCCTGTACTTCACCTACCCACTTTCATGGCCACACCCTATTCTTTCTTGTTAATCAGAACAACCTCACATCTGGAATCTTAAATTCAAATTTCTATATACATCCTTCTAGGTTTAAGATTCCCTTACTCCATTATAACTTGTTTTCATTCCATCAAGATCCTCTTTCCTGACCCTCCTCTTATTTGAGTCTACCTTACCTACCCTTTCATAGACCCACTTCCTTCCCTATTAACCCTAACTCCTTGATGCCTTACTGCGTAGTTTCCCTAATGGATCTGCTCCCTTGTCTTTCTGATACATCTGCCCTAGTCCCTTGGCTTGCTCTCCCTCTCTACTGGTTCCATCTCTAAATCTCTAAATACCCTCAAGACTTACATATCTGTTTCTAAAATCCTTTTTTCTTTATGTCTACTTCCTCAGACTTCATGTGCCCTCTACGGTCATTCTCACCAAAGCTCCAAAGCTACTCTAGGCAAGTCATCAGTGACTTCCTAATTGCTTAATCCTACTAACTCTTCTTGGGCCTTATCCTATCACAGATATTTGAGGTATGGATCACTCCCTTTCTCCTGAAATTCTCTGCTCCCACTAAGTTCTATTACATTATTCACTTCTGGTTTCTTCTTTACCTTACAATGTTCCCCATTCTCTATGTGCTCCTTAAGTGATTATGTCCACAGTGTTGTTTCCTAGCACTTCTCATTGTTCACATTCTCTCTAGGTAATTGCTTCCATAGCTTCACCCACAAGTAATATACAAATATATTCTACTAATTTATATCTCCAGCCAGGTTGTTTCTCTTGAGCTTCACACCTGTATAGCTAAGCACCTATTAAAAATTTCCTTTGGGCTAATTTACATGTACCCCCAAACTTCATATGTCTAAAATTGTTCCCTCTCCAGTATTCCCAGTCTTAATAGATAGCCCATTCAACTCATGTTTCCAAGTGGAAATTAAGGACTAATTTTTTATTCGATCTGCTCTCAAAAATAAGAACTAACCAACCAAGTCCTATTAATGGCACTATATATATTATATATAATATAATATATGCTCTCCATAGTATATAGTATAATATACTATATAGTATATATTATACATAATATATATATATGCTCTCCATTTTATGCTATCACTGTACTTTCCATGTTATATTGGTAGCAAGGATTTTCTGAATAAATTAACTGTCTCAAATTTTGATCTGCCTACTGCCTAAAGCATTCTCTGCATATTACACAATGATCTTTCTAAAGCATGAATCTGGCCATATCTACACCATACCATCCATCCTTCAAGGCACTATTTACAGGGAAAGCCCAAACTCCTTAGCATGTACAGCAGTGCCCCCTTATCTGCAATTTCACTTTCAACAGTTCCAGTTACCCCATGTCAAGTGCAGTCTGGGCACAGATAATATATTGCCAGAAGGTCAATTGTGGCCTAATACTCCATCACAATGCCTAACTCATTCACTTCATTTCAATTTCATCTCATAATATAAGCATTTTATTATCACACATGATCACCAGAAGAGATGTGAGTATAGTACAATTAGACATTTTGAGAGAGAGAACACCTTCACATAACTTTTATTACAGTATATTGTTATTGTTGTTCTGTTTTACTAGTTCTTATTGTTAATCTCTAACTGTGCCTAATTTACAGATTAAACTTTATCATAAGTATGTATGTATGTATAGGTACAACATAGTATATGCAAAGGGTTTGGTATTATCTGCAGTTTCAGGCATCCACTGGGGTCTTAGAATGTGTCCCAGTAGGTAAAGGGAAAATACTGTAATATAGGATTTCCTAATCTGATAGCTGCCTCACCTGTTGTCACACTCACATATCCTCTTCCAGGTACACCAAACCTTCTAATGTCATATTTGCATGTGACTGCTCTAGCTGCCAAGAAAGTCCTCCCTATCCATCTACCCCGTCCTACAATTGCTTTTTTTGCCTGTCTCCTAAATTCCTTTTCCCTTCCCTTCTCCTGTCTTTTGTTGTCTTTCTTTGTTCTCTTTCTTACATTGATGAACAAACACATTTTGGAAGAACTTGCAGCCAGGATGAATATGGGAAAGGGAAAGAGGCAGGAAAGGAAAGGTAGAAATTAATAATACAGCTTTCATGCTCCAGTTTTTTCTTTCCCTAAATGAGACAAAAGGCAAATCATACTTCAAAATAATTAGATTTTTATCGTGAATATTTTTCCTTTCTTTTTTTTGGTTTCTGGGACCCCATGTAATAGCTTTTCTGATTTGTAAAATCTATCCAATGGTTACCTTGTTTTGTTTGGTTTCAAACATGTGGCCCTGCTCAGATTAGCTGACATGATGTGTATGCAAAGTCTTCTGAGTTCTTCAGAATAATAAACTGTTATAAGGAATCTCATTTGGCTAATCTAGTAGGTACAAATTTTGTGGTCACAAATCTCAGATGTAAAAGAAATGCCTTTTTAAATATTCTATATAAACATAATTTCACTATCTCCCCTAAACTCTCAACAGCTGAGGACTCAAAAAACAGTATTTCTTTCAATCTATTGCCAAGTTCTGATAACACTTTGCTTTTTAATGTTATAAACATTTTATGTTTTGTAATACAGTTGAACTTACTTGGAAGTTCTAGTAGGAATTTCTATTTTTCTTTAACGTTTTGGTTTTACTCACTGATTTTTATGTACAGGCAATCCTTATTACTTGTAAACTCACTTATTTGTTAAAATTCATTTGTAACCCCAAATCAATATCCACAGTGCTTTTATAATTATTCCTAGACATGTGCATATACAGAGAGGGGATAAATTTGAGGGAAACTGCCTATGTGCAGTTTCCAGCAGAGGTTAGAGAAGGTGACGCTCTCTCTGCCCTTCTCATTACAGCTGTCACACTATAAGCAAGCTTCCTTTCCATAGTGTATTTAGTGCCATGTTTTTCACATTTTTGTACATTTTGGTAATGATTTCACTCATTAAAATGGCCCCAAACATAGTGTTGAAGTACTAGTGTCCAGTGTTCATAAGCACAAGAAGGCTGTGATGTGCCTTACAGAGAAAATATGTGTATTAAATAAGCTTCCTTCAGGCAAGAGAAATAGTGCCAGTGGCTGAGTTCATTGTTAATGAATCAACAATCCAGTACATCCAGAAAAAGGAGGAGAAAAATTGCTGATCTGAACACGTGGCTGCTCTAGAGAGTTCTAAAGCGTAATCACTGTGTGATGAAGCCATGGAAAAAGTGGAAAAGTGGCATAATATGTGGGTTCATGAGATGAGGATTAATTTTTTAAAAACGTAGTGGACAGCATTGTTGAGACAGTGAAAGCCAAAAAAATTATGGTAACTGACTTGCACAATTCAAAAGGCCATCTGGTGTGAAAAATGTTCAGCTTGAAGGAGTAGCAATTTCTGCTATCAGGAATCTTGGGAACAATATTTTAAATATCTGCTAAATGTTATACAGGAAAAGGGTTATGTGAAAAAGCAGGTTTTCAATACCGAGACCACTTTGTTTTAAAATCACCTTGTTTTAAAATCAAAACCACAATGAGATCCCACCTCACACCAGTGAGAATGGGGAAAATTAACCAGGCAGGAAACCACAAATGTTGGAGAGGATGTGGAGAAAAGGGACCCCTCTTACACTGTTGGTAGGAATGTGAACTGGTGCAGCCACTCTGGAAAACTGTGTGAGGTTCCTCAAAGAGTTAAAAATAGACCTGCCCTATGACCCAGCAATTGCACTGTTGGGGATTTACCCCAAAGATTCAGATGCAGTGAAACGCCAGAACACCTGCACCCCGATGTTTCTATCAGCAATGTCCACAATAGCCAAACTGTGGAAGGAGCCTCGGTATCCATGGAAAGATGATGGATCAAGAAGATGTGGTTTATGTATACAATGGAATATTCCTCAGCCATTAGAAACGACAAATACCCACCATTTGCTTCAACGTGGATGGAACTGGAGGGTATTATGCTGAGTGAAGTAAGTCAATCGGAGAAGGACAAACAGTGTATGTTCTCATTCATTTGGGGAATATAAATAATAGTGAAAGGGAATATATGGGAAGGGAGAAGAAATGTGTGGGAAATATCAGAAAGGGAGACAGAACATGAGAGACTCCTAACTCTGGGAAACGAACTAAGGGTGGTGGAAGGGGATGTGGGCGGGGGGTGGGGGTGAATGGGTGATGGGCACTGAGGGGGGCACTTGACGGGATGAGCACTGGGTGTCATTCTGTATGTTGGTAAATTGAACAACAATAAAAATTAATTTATTAAAAAATATATTTAAAAAGAAAGAAAAAAAAAAAGGATGTTGGCAAATGAGCCTATATAATGCAAATGGTTGGGGGTCACAGGAACCTAACCCCATATTTTTGTTAGGAGCAAGTACTTGCTCAGGATTCACCAATTCAGTGTTCGTGGCAACTTTAAAGAACTACCACAAATAATGAGAGTCAAGTCTATTATGCTATCTTTGTGCTTAAAAATACACATGCTGTTTCTCCAAAAGGTGTACTTCTCATAATTTCTGATTCATCTATTCCTTCCACTAATTATTCTGAAGTAGTCCCTTTCAGAATCAAAATATTCCTTCAGAAAATATTTCCAGACCCTTCAGAAAGCTACTTAGGAAGCCAGAGTCCAGGTCCTGCAGTATAATATTTCATTCAAGTCTAGAAGTAGTGAGAGAAAGCCAGTAATTCTGGGGATGTGGTGACAGCTAAGAGGGAGCCCAGGTAAGCAACTGCTCTAAGTTCCTCCAGAGGCAGGAGGCAGCCAGCACAGAGGGACTCTGAGGAGGCACAGAGACATACCCAATACTCTTACCTAATCTTCTGTAATACCAGAGAACCTCCTTCAAGGCCCAGATGATGCCATGTGCACCTTTTATCACCTGCAAAGGCTAAGAGTATATATAGTAGGTATTTAGTAACTATTTATTAAATAAATGAATATAAGATGGGAAAAAATGAGCCAAGAATGGACCATCTAAGTCAAAAGAGTCACCTCTACTCTTAACATTATTCCTGCTTTAGCTATCACAGTAGCAAACTAGTTAACATAAGACAAGTCAAGCTAGTGATTTAATAAATTCCAGCGTAAGTCATAGTCGTGTTAGTAAATAACATCATCAAACATTTACTATGAAAGCTAAAGCAGTTAACACAGAGAGTTTCTCAGTGGCCCCAATTTGTTTTTTTTTTTAATTAATTTTTATTGGTGTTCAATTTACCAACATACAGAAAAACACCCAGTGCTCATCCCGTCAAGTGTCCACCTCAGTGCCCGTCACCCATTCCCCTCCAACACCCGCCCTCCTCCCCTTCCACCACCCCTAGTTCGTTTCCCTGAGTTAGGAGTCTTTATGTTCTGTCTCCCTTCCTGATATTTCCCAACATTTCTTTTCCCTTCCTTTATATTCCCTTTCACTATTATTTATATTCCCCAAATGAATGAAAACATACACTGCTTGTCCTTCTCCGATTGACTTATTTCACTCAGCATAATACCCTCCAGTTCCATCCACGTTGAAGCAAATGGTGGGTATTTGTCGTTTCTAATGGCTGAGTAATATTCCATTGTATACATAGACCACATCTTCTTTATCCATTCATCTTTCGGTGGACATCGAGGCTCCTTCCACAGTTTGGCTATTGTGGCCATTGCTGATAGAAACATCGGGGTGCAGGTGTCCCAATGTTTCATTGCATCTGAATCTTTGGGGTAAATCCCCAACAGTGCAATTGCTGGGTCGTAGGGCAGGTCTATTTTTAACTCTTTGAGGAACCTCCACACAGTTTTCCAGAGTGGCTGCACCAGTTCACATTCCCACCAACAGTGTAAGAGGGTTCCCTTTTCTCCACATCCTCTCCAACATTTGTGGTTTCCTGCCTTGTTAATTTTCCCCATTCTCACTGGTGTGAGGTGGTATCTCATTGTGGTTTTGATTTGTATTTCCCTGATGGCAAGTGATGCAGAGCATTTTCTCATGTGCATGTTAGTGGCCCCAATTTGAAACAATCAGATAGCGTGAAAGGAATTTAAGCAAATATTCATATTATATATAAATGTGGGTACAGCATTTATACAGTATTCTCTCCAATATCTAGCTACCTTATGCAATAATGTGCAATAATGGCAAGTATAATATTCAAACAATTATAAAAAACAAGGCAATAATAAAAAAGAGTTCATCATTTTTACTACAGCCTAAGCATGGATGGTCTGGCCACTTAGACTGATACATAAATTTGCATGCAGGCCAATTTGTATTAGACTAAATGAATTCTGTAAAAGTAATATGAGGGATCCCTGGGTGGCTCAGCAGTTTAGCGCCTGCCTTTGGCCGCGATCCTGGAGTCCTGGGTTCGAGTCCCGCGTCGGGCTCCCAGCATGGAGCCTGCTTCTCCCTCTGCCTGTGTCTCTGCCCTCCTCTCTCTCTCTCTCTCTCTCTCTCTCTCTCGATCATGAATAAATAAAAAATAAAATAAATAAAAGTAATATGACGTTTTGTGGAGGATGGTTTTAAATGAACATATTTGTCTAGTGTCTGAATGTATAGCAGTGTGTGATTGAGAAGAAAAAACAAATGTTTTTGAGAAATGAATTAATTTCTTAAAACAGATTTGAACTGGATAAAGTTCTTTTTTAGTATTTTTCTTCATTTTCATTTTGTACCTGTCAAAACAATAATACTAGTTTTTAGAAAATCTCTTTATTAAAGTTATGTAAAGAGTAGCATGAGTGGCTTTTAAATTCAAAACTAAGCTTCGACCTTCTCTTCTTAGGAAAAATGTTGTGAAAACCAGGCCATCTGCTGAGGTACTAAGTTACATTTGGCCCTCAGAATGTGTTTGACATGCTCTGTTTTAGCACTCTGTTGGATTATTAGCCCACACAACAAGTTCACCTTGATCTTTTATGTTAAACATAAAGTAGCTCCGGGACAAAATTTGACATAAACCTATGACGTTTCCATCTAAAGAAGGCAGAAATAAAACGGAGCTGTGGGCTAGATTACAATAAAACATCAGAAGCGCCAGAAACACAAGTCTTGAAGCTCCATCAGTAAGGGAATATGGCAAGCGCCTCTCCTGAACAGAATCAAAATCACTGCTCAGCTGTAAACAACAGCAACATGCTGATGCAGGGCAACCTCCCCACCCTGACCTTATCTGGGAAGATCCGAGTGACAGTTACTTTCTTCCTTTTTCTTCTGTCTACAATTTTTAATGCTTCTTTCTTGTTGAAACTTCAAAAGTGGATTCAAAAGAAAGAGAAAGGGAAGAAGCTCTCGAGAATGAAAGTGCTTTTAAAACATCTGACCTTGGCCAACCTGTTGGAGACCCTGATTGTCATGCCACTGGATGGAATGTGGAACATTACAGTCCAATGGTATGCTGGAGAGTTCCTCTGCAAAGTCCTCAGCTACCTGAAGCTTTTCTCCATGTATGCCCCAGCCTTCATGATGGTAGTGATCAGCCTGGACCGTTCCCTGGCCATCACGAGGCCTCTAGCTATGAAAAACAATGGCAAGCTCGGACAGTCCATGATTGGCCTGGCCTGGCTCCTCAGTGGTATCTTTGCTGGACCACAGGTAAACCAGATCATGAACTTGTTAGCATATGGCAATCACAGATTTCCTATCTACACTTGAGTACTGTATGCAGCATTGCATGTCAAAGGCAGTATTGTCGTATCTTGGAGAGCTTGGACTCAGGAAATTAGAGTGGAGTTTAATCCCGGCTCTGTTACCTTGGGCACATCTTTTAGCTTCTCTGGGTTTCAGTTCCTTCATTTATAAGATGGAGGTAATGCCTACTTTATGCAGCTTTCATGAAGATTAATTGAACAATGTATTAAAGTGTCTGGCATATCTCTGGTATGTAGTAAATGCTCCTCAAAAAATGCAGCTATTGTCAAATTTGACCTCATCCCCATCTTATTCTTTCAACTGGTTTTCTTTTTTTTTTTTTTAAGAATTTATTTATTTATTAATGAGAGGCAGAAAGAGAGGCAGAGACATAGACAGAGGCAGAGAGAGAAGTAGGCTCCATGCAGGAAGCCCGATGCAGGACTCAATCCTGGATCCCCAGGATCATACCCCAGGCTGAAGGCAGACGCTCAACCGCTGAACCGCTGAGCCACCCAGGTGTCCCTCAACTAGTTTTCCATTCACTCTGATTAATATAGTAAATTGAGAGAATTTTTAGGAACTGCGAAATTTGCACAGGTAGGAAGTGTTTATAATCTGTGTCATTTGGGACTTCTTGAGGGAAACTATCCTGTCTTGTTACAATTTAGAATGATTCTCAACTAGTATGTTGTTCTGTAGTTTGCAGCTGGGTGGGACTGAACAAAGAGGAAAAACAAGAATCCTGGACTATTGAAATTTGAATATTTCCCTGAGCTTGACTTGAGCTTATCTGGAAGTAGGCTAGACTACAACAGGCTGTTAGCAAAATTAAAATTGTTGGTGTAGGCACAGGCCCTCTGGTATAGGCAGATACCGCCCCAGATTGCTCTCATCAGAGGCAACCTGATTAATTGGCCTGCAGAATCTGTCTTTTTCAGCAGTCATATCTCTGAAGAAAATGACACATTCTTACAGATAGCAAAGATCCTTTAATGACTGATAAATAAGTTGTCCCTAGACATACCCTGATGATGAACCCAGGGTACAAGGATGTGTCGAGAAGTAATGTCAAAGTTAACAAGAATGTTCCAAAAACTGGCCACTACAAATGGAAGTTATCTAGACATTCTAAATGAGCTAGGTGGTTAAAAAAATAAACAAAAACAAACAAAAAACCTGCCATGCAGAACCCACTAAATACATTAAAGCACCGGAAAGTTGGATTACCAAAATTTCCCACCAATTCCTCACTTAACTAATATTTTTTGGATATTAGATCAATTTAATTAGGGTGTATTTTATGGCAGGAGAAATGGGAAATACTAGTGTTTTGATTTCCCTGGAGAAAAGCATATTATAATGATTCTCACAGTGACTAAATATACAAGAATAGGTTTAGTAAATGTGTCTCTCCAAATGAGGTTATTTAGCAAAGGCTTATGCCTGAAGTTTCCATTTCATTTCTTTAAATTAAGAGTGCTCCTTACTTACTGGTTTTCTTGGGGAAGATAAGCAAGTTAGGCTCTTCACACTGAGTCTGATACTGAAAGAAAGAAACAGCCCTCAAAGGAAATGTAATTCAGTTGTGGAGACAAAACTTATATAAAACTAATGCAACTATATACTAAACATTTTTTAAATCTATGACAAGTGTAAGAAGAAGGAGAGATGAGTAAGAGTGGAAATGGGGAAGGAATGATTTAAGGTTATAGGTAGGATACGTTGAGTCTTTTAAAATGAACGGTATTTGGATGGAAAAAATAAGTCAAAGATCACATGTATTTTTCAGCAAGAGTTGAAAAGTGTGCTTAATTTTCAGACTTTTCTGGCTGAAGTAAAAGATTGAGAGGTGGGATAGCAGGAAATCAGATTTGGTGGTTGCTCCTTTTCTTCTACCTCATAGGTGGAAGACATATCATATGACATATGACATTATTTGTCATAAAACATCATAATTATGCATTGGCTTGTCTTTGCTATTAAGGAATATTCTCTTGAATGATGGAGACTCCATTAAGTTCAACTTAATTAATATTTAAATTACCTAATAAGATAACTAGCAAAAATTGAAATTTAAAATCTTTGCATAATGTGATTTCTCTTCAGATCAAATAAATCCTTCACCTTTCCCTTAAACAAAAACTTCAGACGGATGAATCAGTGAGTGGGGTATGATGGACCTGTATTATAAAAGACAGTAATAATCATGGGGAAATTCTGAAATTAATGTGAGAACAATAAATCCTTTGTGAGTCCTGGGCAAGAAATAAAGTGATTTTTTAACAAAAATACTTTTAGAAAATTTACATAGACCCAAATAGACATGAGAGACAGAGAAATCTTTTCCAGCTTTTCTGGCAATGAGGTGATTAGGTTGGTGGCTAAAATAGTCTCAGAGAGAATTGATTGTAAGAGGGACGTTTCAAACAAAAAAACAAAGCTTGGCAACAAATTGGATTTAGGGAGTTAATAACCAGAGGGTGTGTAAGCTACAGCTTCAATACTTTTAGCCAAAGAGTTTTAACAACCATTGAAATAGGCAGGTAGATTGAGAAAAGGAGTGTTTGCCTCTTTGTTTCTCTGTTTGTTTGACAGGGAGGGGAAGGCAGGCTCTGAAGGAGCTGAAAACATTTGCTTTAGGACATAATGTTACCAATATGAGGTCATTGTATAGGTACAGGTATTTGGAAAGTAAGTTAGGATACTGATGAAGGTCAGTTTATGATAATAACGGAAGTGTAAACCAATAACATCAGTCTCCCTTAGAGGACTGTCCCAGAGGCTATAAAAAATATATTGATTTATTAATTCAATTATTTTCATCTAAGTATATGACAGCAATAATAGAAAGGTAGTGTCAAATACTTATCTATCTTGATGTAGTAAAAAGAAAATATGAAATTAAATTTGAATTGTTTAGGATGTTCCTGTAATAGCCTGACCTCAAATACATTACTCTTCCTGAGAGATTTATGTGAAGATGGGCCACAGAAAATAATGGTATTATTTTATGGTGAAACACATGACTCATCCTTACTTTCAGCAGCAGATTAAATTTATAAAGCACTTTACTGAAGTTTCCTGAAAAAGCCCATTCTATGCAGTACATAACAGCCATGTATATATTATCCCTATCCAGTGCATCAGAGAATGTACAAAGAAGTTTGAGAGCAGTGGCAGGCAAATACTTCTGGCAGTAGCCCAAAGTAAGACATCTGTACCACATACAGACTTTGAGAAAATTTTTCATAAAATAAATATTCAACTGTGTTTCATTTCATTTTTTAATGTTGATTGCAACTAACCAATGGGTACAATCTGCAGTTCAAAAACAACAGTCTGCAGGAATTCATTGACTTTCCCAGGGTCAGTTGGGTTGTTGGACTCATGCCTTTTTATTAAGTCTAGGTTTTCTTTTTATTATAGCTCTCTGCTTTCTCTCTGAATAGAAGAGGTTTTGAATCCCATGACTAATGCTTACATATATTAAATGGGGAGGATAAGAGATTGAAAGGGCACATTTCTACTTCTAGACTAGCACATACCAAGCCCTCCTCATGCTTCACCATGCAGTGGAATGAGCCCATTGACAAAGGTGCATCCTGTAGGCTAATTTACACTGAAAGGATGACTTTAATCATCATCCTCTGGTGCATGTATTGATCGTCTATTACTTGAGTAATTCTATGATGGTTTGAGGATATATTTTCAGAAGTTTCAGCATAGCATAGCTGAACTTTCAATTTTTTTCTTAGTAAATGGAATTCTTTAAAAAGCAAAATTCTATCTGGAGTCCCAATACATGAAACATCTAAGTGGAGATATTCTTGTTGAAGAGGGATAAGAGAGGCCAGTCTTCTGCTTGGGCATTCATTAGCCCCATTCATGGTCTCTGAAGACCTTAGATCTCCTGCAGCAAAGCTTGGAAGGCAATGGAATAGTAGAAATGGCATGAGTATGGGTTTTAAACAAAGTTGGTTTCAAATCTCAATGCTGTCTCTTACTATCTCTGTGGCTCTGAGTAAATCACTTAACTAAATTTAAAAGAATAATGGTGAAGAATAAATTGTAAAGAATAAGATACATAAACTCACCTAGTACAAGAATTTATAATTGGACATTCCATTAATGCTCATTCCTTCCCCTCTGCCTGTTTTCACTCCTTTGTTCATAATAGAGTTTTTGAAGTCAGGAGGGAAATAGTATAAAAACTACATGATTATTTAAGGGACAGCAAAGATAATTGCTTATATGAAGATTGATTATTTCTAATTTCTCAAATTATAGCATTCATTGTGACTGATAAGTCAGTTTAACCAAACTACCTCCTAGTCATCAGGCTATCCTACTCATTCTGAAAGCTATATATGCCAAAGCATAATAATTTAAGTCTTGAAGGTATTATTTGTAACAGTAATATAAGGATGAATGGAAGAGGGACACCTGAATGGCTCAGTGGTTGAGTGTCTGCCTTTGGCTCAGGTCATGATATCAGGGTCCTGGGATCGAGTCCTGCATCAGGCTCCCCACAGGGAGTCTGCTTTTCCCTCTGCCTATGTGTCTGCCTCTCTCTGTGTGTCTCTCATGAATAAATAAATAAAATCTTCAAAAGAAAAAAAAGATGGATGGAAGGAAGAGTGAGGGATAAAGAGGGAAAGAGAGAGCAAGAAAAGAAAAAGGAAGGAAAGGAAGGGACAAACATGAAAGGAAATCTGCCTTAAAACCATGTGTGGTTAGGCTGGTAAGTGCATGTTGAGGAGAAAACATTTCCTGAATTAGGTGTGTTTATATCTAATCAAAAATCATATGGTTTCCAATGGCAATCATCTCCCACCACAAGAATCATTTGCAGAAGTTCATACTAGTTTTTCTGTGTTAACGTGGAGCATTACATGCTGACAGGATTTAAATTCTATCATTAACCCAGGTTGGAAGGCAAGATAGATGAGACATCCTTTGGTCTTTGGTGTAAAGATATGTGATCTGAAGATGTATAGAGGCTTGCCTTGACACACAGAATGCACCTGATAGGACTAGAATGCACTTCTGAACTTGACAAGCAGCTTAAATTCAACAAATACTCACCACACATATACAATATGCCAAGAACTATACTAGAACATAGAGTAGCATGCTAATAACATAAATAACATCAATAAACATAAATAAATAACAACGATAATGATGATGGTGATGACAAATATTGAAGACATAAATATGTGTCAAGAATTGTACTAAATCCTTTTGCTGCACTATTTCATATAAGGCTCCCCCAAGCCCTATATATTGTATACAGTTATTATCTTGATTTTATTCACACAGAAACTAAGATTAAGAAAATTATATAAAATTCCCATGATTACTGTCTAGTAAGTGCAGGTGTCAGTACCAATTAACTCCATACCCAGAGCTATTGGCTACTACACTGGATCACACTACACAATATCGTCTATTTCCTTTATTCTTGTAGGAGGCTAGAGAAGGAAAAGGCAGGAAAGTCTTAAATTGAGAATAGATAGTTAAGAGCTATCAGGAAAAAATACATGGTAAACATTTATAAATGTATAAATAAATATATATGAATACACGTTTATAAGTTGTGTGTCTTGAAATTTTTATAAAAAATAACGGTTATGGTTATTACTTATATGGCACTATGTGCCAGGCATTTTTCTAAATGCTTTGCAAGCATTAACCCATTTAGTTGTCTTGCCAGCTCCTAGAAGTAAATACTACTAATATCTCCTATTTTATAGATGAGAAAATTGAAGCACGTCATCTAAAGATAATTACAACGGGAAAAGATTTGGTGATAATGTAGCCTGGGGTAAGGTGAGGGTGAAGACAATAAGAAGCATCTGCAAATGACCGTAAAGAAGAAAAACAGATTGTTCTCGTTTATGGCAAAATAAAGCAAATACTGATGAGACCTGGGGCCAAGGATAAGAAAGAAGAAACTAAGAAATTAAAGAATTATAATCCAAGGACAAAAAACAAAACACTGAAGTAAAATGGATCCCTATATTAATCATTCTAATGAACGTGGATTTCGAGCACAAAATAAACTGAACCCAGCCTAAAACAATTCAAGGGCGAGTAAGATTCTGTGTTACTGTAACACTCTTCTGTATCACTCTTTTAGAACTTACAACAATCTACCTTGTGTGGCAGGTGTCACATACATGCTTTAGCTCCCCTACCAAATTTAAATTCTCTGATAGCAGGATATATCTGGTTCATCTTTTATGACAGAGAGCACCAAGGATAGTTTTTCATCAAGAAGGTGCTTTAACAATAAGCATTTGGGGCACCTGCTTGGCTCAGTCAGTTAAGCAACCAGTTCTTAATTTTGGCTCTGGGTCATGATCTCAGAGTTGTGAGATCAAGTCCTGTGGTGGGCTCTGCACTGGGTGTAGAGCCTGCTTAAGATTCTCTCTTTCTCTTATTTTGCCCCTCCCCACCATGCACTTGCTCTCTCGAAAAAAAGAAGAAGAAGAAGAAGAAGAAGAAGAAGAAGAAGAAGAAGAAGAAGAAGAAGAAGAAGAAGAAGGAAGAAGAAAGAAGAAGAAGAAGAAGAAGAAGAAGAAGAAGAAGAAGAAGAAGAAGAAGAAGAAAAGAAGAAGAAGAAGAAGAAGAAGAAGAAGAAGAAGAAGAAGAAGAAGAAGAAGAAGAAGGAAGAAGAAGAAGAAGAAGAAGAAGAAGAAGAAGAAGAAGAAGAAGAAGAAGGAGGAGGAGGAGGAGGAGGAGGAGGAGGAGGAGAATATTGAGGGAAGCCTGAGTGGGTCAGTGGTTGAGTATCTGCCTTTGGCTCAGGGCATGATCCTGGGGGTCCTGGGATCCAGTCCCACATCCCGCTCCTTGCAGGGAGTCTGCTTCTCCCTCTGTCTGTCTCTGCCACTCCTTCTGTGTCTCTCATGAATAAGTAAATAAAATCTTTTTTAAAATTGAATTATTAAGTATATTATATAAAGATATTAAAGATAACCATTAGTTCAAATCTTAGCACTTAATTTGTCATTTTACTGAAAGTTTCATAATGATTTAAAAACATGAAATATTAAAGTGAAAATGTGGCAGAGTAGTGCAGAACACAAAGTCAACCTTGGGTCATCTGGGTCCAAGGATGGTTGGGAAGATGGGGAAAGAAGTAGCTAAGGTTTTAAAGAAATATTAGATTCTCAGGTTCTATATGAAGTAACCCAAAGACTTCACCTCACAACATCTGTTGGATCAAATTCAAAACTGAGTTTTAAATAAGGGCAGGTGGCAAGGCAGTATAGAAAATTTAAATGGTTCCTTCGTGATGTGGAAAAAGTCTGGATTGTAAAGTAGAATCAGTTGAAGTGGTGTTGGAGTTTCTGAACTTTAAAGTTGATGATATGGTCATTGGGCGCTCTCTAGTGGATTAATTTAAAAATAACTGTTTTGCCCTGGAAAAAAGATCTGAAACTGAAAATCAACACTTTAATTACAAATAAAAGATACAGCATTATGTTTTATATTACGTTTACTTATATTTTATTTATGGCATGTTATATTTATACCTTTTAAAAATCTTCTACTCTATAAGCAAATAAAGGAAATACAGCATTTTTTAAGGCACACTTGACTCCCATTCCAATGCCTCAAAGAGGAAAGAAATCCTGGGCCTGCTGATTAATTAAGCTAAATTAAAATTTATTAATTGAGTCAGAAACTTTTAAAAGTCAATACTGTCTCTCATTTGCTTAAAATTTTTTAAAATCCTGTGACATTTTTGTTTTAATTTATTTGCTATTAATTTTACAGTGCTTGGGCATGCTTTTCATTTTAATAATGTGTCACAGTAAAATGAAGTTTCTCAGTGGAGAAACTTAGAAATGACTGGATAAGAAGTGTGCTTCATAAATGGGGAAGGAATGAGTAAGTAGACACTTATCATTAGAACTTGTTTTTGACAACTACTTGAAACATTTAAGTAGTTGATTCAATTTGTGATTTTAAAAAACACAATTTAACACTTAATGAAAGGTTGCAATAATCATGAAGACTTCTGGAATAGCTTTCCTTCAGCTTCCCCAATATTAACATTTTACTGCATCCATTTATTTGCTTTGTTTCATATATACACTTTTTTTCCGAACTGTTTAAAAGTGAATCCAGATATGATGTCCCTTTAAAAAATACTTCAATATGCTTTTTCTAGCATATACCCACATTACAAGTATCAAAATCAGGAAATTAGCACTGAAAAAATATTATTATTTAATCTATATAACTTCTTCATATCTCACCAAATGTCCCAATAATGTACCTTTTAACAAAAGAAAATCCAAGATTATGCATTCAATTCAGTTGCCACATCTTCTTAGCCTCCTTTAAATTAGAACCATTCCTCAGTCTCTCTTTGTGTTTCACAACATTGACATTTTTTAAGAGTATAGGCCACTTATTTTGTAGAATGCCCCTCTATTTGAGTTTGTCTGATGTTTTCCCATGGTTAAATTTAAGTTATGCACTTTAAACAGAAATACCAAAGTAGTGGTGGTGAATACCTCTCAATGCATTATATAAGGAAGCAGCTGCTGTCCAATGGTTCCATTATTGGCAATGTTAATTTAATCTTTTGGTTATTTTTGTACTGTCAAGTTATTAATTTACTCTTCATAATGACTAAGTAACTTGCAGGTAGATATTTAGAAATTATATAAATATCCTGCTTTACTCAAAATTTGCCCATGTTTTTACTATCCATTGATGATTCTTACCTGAATCACTTATCATTACCATTCAGTAATCACTACTTTCATTATTCCTTATACATTTATTAGTTTGCTTTCTATAATAAAGAGGTTCTTTCCCCTCTCCCCATTTCTTTGTTGTTATTGTTTCATAATTTATATCAGCGTGGACTCAAGGATTCTTACTTTATTCAATGGTTAATCATGCCTTTTTATCAGGGTTTGGTTTTTTTGGCGTTTGGGTTTTGTTCTCAATGCTTATGCTGTCCCAGATTTGGCCAATGGGAGTTCTTTTCAAGGTGGCTCCAGACCTCTTTGGACATGCTCCATTATTCTTTAAGTACTTTTGCATTTGGGGCACAAGCTGTTCCAAGCACCCTTTGTAGTTTGTCTATGCCAGCCTTGAGAATCATTCACTTTTCCAATGAGCTCTGGTGCCCTTTGATAGAGAATGGTATTTAGACAACGAAATCCAGGTACAAAATGTGTTTATTGCTACTAGGATGTTCCTAGCCTCCTAGAAGACAAAGCTACAAAATAAACACACACACACACACACACACACACACACACACGTACATAAATATACCTAGAAATATTTCTTACCTTTTATGCAGGTGTATAGGACTCCATTGTGCGGTCCACCCCATTTTATTCAGCTACTGTTCTATGTTATTTTCAATGTTTTTCAATTACAAACAATAACAACCTTGTGCCTATGTATTTTCATATAATGGAGGTAGGAGTGTATCTTCTGAGTAAATACCTGGATGTCAGATTGCTTGGTCAAAGGTAAATGCATATATAGATATGTCACTTATTGCCACATTCTTCTCCATAGGGGTTGTGCCAATTTGCATTCCCACTAAGCAGTGTGGGAGAGAGAGTATCTATTTCCCCACAACCCGCCCTCATATGAGAATGTGTTGCTATTTTTCATTTTTGCCAATTTTGAGAATGAAAAATGCCATTTCAGTATAGCCTTCACCGGCATTTTTTTTAATCACAAATGAGGTTGAACATCTTTTCATATGCCAAAGGGCACTGCTATATCTTTTTTTGTGAATAGTCTATTCATGTCTTTTGACCATTTTAATGGGGTTTTCTGTCTCAAAAAAAGTAAAATTTAAATATGTATTTGGGGGGCACATTCTAACCACTGGACACAGTTTTGGGTGCTGCAGATACAATGATAGACAAAATCACTTGCAAAAACTTTACTCAGCATAATTATATCTGATATTGAAATACAAACAGTATTTAAATCCTTGGTTGATGATTGTTCTGCTAGTTTGAAATAATTTCAAAAAAAATAAAATCCTATAGATTCATTCACATTATCCAAATATATTTTAAGTTAAGATCCTATAGATTCATTCACATTATCCAAATATATTTTAAGTTAAGATCCATTTACAACTTTTTACTGAAGGGTCAAAAGGATAGTATCAAGGAGCTGAGCCCTTGCTTTGGGTAACATGTTCAAAGGCCTGCAGAAGACAAAAGGAGAAAGCTTTCAAGAAAATATGCAAATAGTGTTTGAAAGAAAGTAATGCCACTCTCTTATTTTTTTTTTCTTTTCTCATACAGTTGTACATCTTCAGGATGATCCACTTAGCAGATAGCTCTGGACAGACAGAGGGTTTCTCCCAATGTGTAACACACTGCAGTTTTCCACAATGGTGGCATCAAGCCTTTTATAACTTCTTCACCTTCAGCTGCCTCTTCATCATCCCTCTTCTCATCACGTTAATCTGCAATGCAAAAATCATACTTACTCTGACACGAGTCCTTCATCAGGATCCCCACGGTACGTATTTCTTAGATTTGGTGTTCATTGTGGATAAACAGATTTTAACAGCAATGTTCACAGCAGAGTGGCATGTACAAGGTGCCAGATACTGTTCAAAGCAGTTTGCATATTTAATACAGTAACTCCAAGAGCTAATACTTATATTATACTTTTACTATCCTCAGTTTACAGATGAAGTAATTTGGTATCTCCCAATGTTCCAAAGTTGTACCGTGAAATTAAAAATGAAATAACAATTTTATCATTTTACCCAAGATACGAATTGGCAAATTGCTCCTGCTGGGCCACCACAACACTATGCCAAACGCCTGATTTCTAGAATACCACAAAGCACGCCTCGTCAAATGGTAGTCAAAAGACTTGCTAAGGTTAAGCTGTTCCATTTCCCACTCAGATCCCCTCTTCCACACAACATAACTGTATACTTGTATGCATGTGTGTCTTGTGTGAAATACTCTTGAATATGGAGCTGACTCTTTCATCTGAATCTTCACAGCTGTGGTTGTACCTTTTTTGCTTCAGTAATCCAGAGTAGTCTCGAAAACTAAATTTATGAATTTTCAAATTAAACGTGGCTATATTGGCCTGACGTCCAAAAGACATGTTTTCAATGGCATGGTGCATAGTTAAACGTGGTACAACTTAACAGGAAAATCATCTTAATTACAGTAGCATGATTACTAATCTCAGCAGATATTTTCTCAAGGAAATAATTGTGGAAATGCTCTATAATAAATACTTGAGCAGTTCCCAGCACAAAATGGGTATTTGATACTTCTTAAGTATACAAAAACATTTGCCCTCAAAATCTTATCCCAGAGAAATTCAGTTCTATAAGGGATATCTAAGAAGGCCATATGGAGAATAAGAAGATAAATCCCAAATAGGGATTAATCTGAAGAAATGTGAGCTAGGCAGAAGCAGAGAAATAAAACAGCAGAGGCAAGGAGCAATAGTTCAATATTACTAACACAGATTTAGTTAATTAATCTTTTCTCTATTCAACCAATATGTATTAACTACTCAATATTGCTGGAAATGGTGATAGATGTGGATACCACAGTGGATAAAACAGCCCACTATCCTGCTTTCATGGAGTCTACAGTCTTGCAGAAGATGGTATAACAGTAAACCAATAATGATATGTGATGATATTTCAAAAGAGGTCGAAGGACAGTTATAGGAGGTTGAACATTTTTTCAGATTCAGCCGCTGTGCTAAGCCAAGATGCTTTCCTAAATGTGTCCATTCCTATTGTTTGCTTTATTACTTATATCATTAGAGTTTACAGATACTGAGGATTAAATGAAATAATGTGTGAAAAGAACAAGGCCCATAGCAAGGTACACAGTAAATGATAATTAGGTTTGTATGACAGAAATCCATAACCTACCTGTTCTCAATAAATTACTGACTTTAACATTTGTAGTCAAAAATTAATTTTATAATTAAAACATCATGCATGCAAATGTTTTCATCCATATTTCCATTCTTTTGTGATCAATGAATAAGAAGTTGCAAAATGGTTGCTTCTGAATAGCATGATCTATGTCCCTCATGAAACATACAGCATGGGAAAGGCATTTTTTGTTTCAAAATAGCAGTTCTGGCGTATGAAATACAAGAACAGATTTTGAGCACTTTAAAACTGCAGTTAAGAACTATGTGCTAAATTTCATGCAAGCAGCCTGTGAGTGTCAAAAATTCCATTAAACCCTAGTGAATTTACACACACACACACACCATATGTGACAAACACACAAACCTCACATACACCACACAGATGGCACACATACAAGCTTCACACATACATCACCCACACACCTACATGTGGACTTTAAGTGATTTACTGATATGAAAAGGGAAATTGTTTTGAATATCATAGAGAGAAGCACATGGTTGAGAAAGATAATTTTGGACATACACTTTCATCCATACGTGATTCTTATTATCTTTACTGTCAGAGATAGTAAGTATGGTTCTGTGTAAACACACAATTCAATTTAGTTCAACTTTAGTCTACTCTCAAATTTATGTTTTAAGAGTTTGAGTACCCATACATTTCAAATCCAAATTATTTGGTGGAAATTTATTTTTAAGAACACTGCTATCTTTTAGTCTTTTCTATTTGTTATGTGACATAGAGGAAAACTTGGAATATTAAACATTAAAGAAATTTTTCAAACAAATTTTCATTATGAAAAATATTGGAATTTGTTCCCTATTCCATTAATTAGTTTGAATTAGTGAATCTCTCTTTCTTTTTTCCATGTTGGTTTTGTAATAAAACTGGTCTTTAAATATCTACTTTTTTCTCTATCTAACAGAATTACAACTGAATCAGTCCAAGAATAATATACCAAGAGCTCGGCTGAGGACCTTGAAAATGACAGTTGCATTTGCCACTTCGTTTACTGTGTGCTGGACTCCCTACTATGTTCTAGGAATTTGGTACTGGTTTGATCCTGAAATGTTAAACAGGGTGTCAGATCCAGTAAATCACTTCTTCTTTCTTTTTGCTCTTTTAAATCCATGCTTTGATCCACTTATATATGGATATTTCTCTCTGTAATTGATAGTCTATGTAGGAAGCCATATAAAGAAGAGCAAGGTGGTGAATTTCATCAAATGGGAATAATAAACACAAAGGTCGCAGCACATTTACGGATAAACAGAGTTTAAGATTATATTAACATCCTTTTTCTTTTTGAAAACACATTGTCAGAAACTCAAATGCAAATAAAAATAACAAACACAAAGAAAAAGAAAATTCAAGAAAAATAATAAAATATTCCCTCATAATCATAAACTTCTGAATTAATCTGTCCCCTTTCTGGGCTTCTATAACACATTACATAGGTTTCTTATTACTTTCTCCTTGTCTAATTATGTATAAAAATTTTAAATAGCCATGGCCTAAGGCATCGAGATTCCAAAAAGTAAGGCTGAGGGCTGCCTGGGTGGCTCAGTGGTTTAGTGCCACCTTCAGCCTAGGGTGTAATCCTGGAGACCAGGGATCAAGTCCCATGTCGGGCTCCCTGCATGGAGCCTGCTTCTCCCTCTGCCTGTGTCTCTGCCTCTCTCTCTCTCTCTCTCTCTCTCTCTCTCGTATAAATAAATTTTTTTTTAAATTAAAAAAAAAAGACAAAAAGTAAGGCTGGGAAACTACAACACAGCCTTAACCTAGGCATGCCTTTAAGAGTTTTTTTTCCAAGGAGCCTAGCAGCAGTTATATCTTATGCTCCAATGATACGCAAAGCACAGGAAATTCCCTGTCCATAGGATCAATTTTCCTTCCTCTGGTTAAAAAAATGCAACAAATATAATTTTTTCTTTGATTTCAAAAGCATTCTGAAGTTTTAAGTATTCAGCAACCAACTCACCAACCATTCCACCAATGTGATAAAACTTAGAAGTAGTTCTCCTTTATCCCAGTCTTTATCCCAGTGGAACAGTGTGAAGCGCCTTCATAAAAAGAGGAGGGGTAGAGGGATTAGTATTTGGACAAAGGTTAGAACATTCCTCTAGGCTGTAGTCAGTGGAGTTCGTGGTGATTAACTGTAGTAATAACATTGTTTTTAATACAATCAAGAAAAGATTGATTATGTTTTATATATAACATGCACTCTATTTTAATAGGAGAGATTTTTTCCATCTTCTGATTTTACTAAATCTATAATCCAAAAGTCACTGAGAAAAACAAATAAATCAAGCAAATGCACAAGTGAAAAGATATTTGATACATAAGAAGCACACTGAAAATGACAGTGTGCTTTAATATATACAGGTCAAATATATCAACAAAGTATTGAGAAAAGGAAAAGAAAATTTGTAAATGGTAAGTAACACCTACTGATATTCACATTAAGTGATGGTTTTCAAAATATATGGGCACAAACCTCTTTTAATTCAGGCCTGTTTCTACCTGTTCCATGAAAAAAGGGGAGGATGAAAATTAGGAAACTGCAATATACACAACGAAAAAAGTTTATAAAGGACTTTAAAGAAATTCAGCCATCCTTTAAATTCTTCCTAAAAAATAGGTAAAATACTATTATATTCACATGAGGTATGTAGTGCCACCCAAAGACAAAATGTAATTTCCAATTTTCTAGGGCATAGAGAACTGTGGAAAGTAAATTACTAATTAGACTAATGTAGTCTTTCCTTATTTTTCTCTTCTCATGCATATTCTTCAGTGTAGTTGTGTGTGTATGTTGTGTGTTTCCACAGCCTATATTATTTTCTAATTTCCACTTCCACTAATCTGTTTGTCACCATTCAGCTCCTTCCTTCTACTCTTTCATTCATATCTTCTTTTTTACTAAGCCCATACCTTTAATTCATCAATCCATGTGCCAACTCTACAGTTGAATTGGTCAAGGCTCAATTCAAGGCATCGAGAAACTTATAACGTTTTGAAATGCTCAAAATTAACTTTTAAGGCATGTATATTGATACCAAGATTTAATAGTTCTACCAAATGACACAATAATATTGGTAAGTCACAACAAAACCAATTTTCTTCTTTAATCTTTATCATATACTTATTCCTAATTTGATACAATTCTTACTTCCAGACTTAAAGGCAAAACAACAAACATATAAACATATATAAGATATGATTTAAGGGCTTTATTAGATATGTGTTTAATGAACACATGTCAGCTTGGCTCTTATTATCTCCAGAAATTGTTCTATTTAGATATGCTCTCAGGCATTTTTTGATACTAACTAAAGGGCTATTCAAAATTTGGTGCAGGGGTTAGTAACCTATGGTCCATGCACAAAATTATATTTCAATGCAACTGTTTTTCTTTTATTTCTATTTGTATTGTTTTACGCATTTAAAAACATTATCCTAAAAGAGGTTTATAGGCTAAACCAGACTGCCAAAGGAGCTCATGTCACAAAAAATGTTGAGTTCCTTATTGATTTTGTATAAAAAAGCTTTTTACAATAAAATTTTATCAGAATGTATTCATTTGCTTATAAGCATGCATAATAATATTAATATTGGATTATTTCAATTTGATTACTCACCACTTCAGACTTAAAAATTTTCCTAAAGCTCAATATGTAATTAAAAACTTTTCAGAAATAAGTATATTATATAAATATAATATAAATTGAATTGTAATATAAATTATAATATGGATTTAAATTAAAATTTATAGCTCAAAAGGTAAATGTGGCTTTAAATTAAAGATATATACCATTCAACAGAGACCATTCAATACATTTGATATTCCAGTCATTTACTCAATTTCCAATCATAACAAAAGATGAAGATTCCTTGTAAAAAAAAAAAAAAAAGGATATATTCTGTAGAATGAATCCAGAATTCTATCTGGGTTGTCTCCTTTATGTAGCATATAAAATTGGGTATAGTTTGGGTTCCTCTTGCAAGTCAATTTAGTAAACAAATGACATAAATGAATGACAATGAATTGAACAAAGACTGCACTAATTCAATTTCAGCCCAAGAAACAGAGCTATAACAGCTGAGAAGGAAAAAAATAAACTATAAGAGAAATGGGTGTCATAAATATTACTTTCCAAGGACCATATATCAGTGTAAAT